>NC_137026.1:13470213-13861405 GCF_032717465.1 Coenobita brevimanus | reverse complement strand
AAAATGTACAGAGAAAAAATGACAAAAAAAATGATTCATGATGTTCAGAACCTGTCATATGAATACAAACTGAGAAGACTAAGTCTGCACCCACTAGAGAGACGTAGAGTAAGGGGAGAAATAACTGAGGTGTTTAAGTGGATGAAGGGTATAAATAAAGGGAGATATCAGCAAAGAGTTCTTAAAGTGAGCATACAGGATAGAACTAGAAATAATGGTTTCAAACTAGAAAAATTCCGTTTCAGTAAGGAAATAGGTAGAAGTTGGTTTGGTAATAGTGTAGTAGACGAATGGAATAAGCTACCTAGTAAAGTAGTTGCTGCCTCTTCCATTGACAGTTTCAAACATAGGCTAGATAAGCATATGACAAATAAGGGGTGGGTATAGAAAAAAAAAATCTTACAACCAATACTAATTCATACTTTTTCCTTTTCAGGTTACAGGTGTATTAGATAATCTCTATTCGCCTTTCTCACACTTTCCTGTAAAAATGTCCACGCCAGTTTTTCTATACTGCGTGGTGTTCTTTTCTGGATCTTTTTCCTGCCGCTTCGGCTGGAGGGTTTGGAGGGCTGGGGAGAGCCTTCTTCTTTGCTGTACTTATCTCATTCTAGTAGTTTCCAGTTATTCTTCTAGGAGCTGCCTAGCATGGGCCTAAACCTGCCCATACTGCAGTTATCCTCCTCTCCCTTTCTTCTTATGAGAAAGAGAGAGAGAGAGAGAGACAGTTATCCTCTCTCCCTTTCTTCTTATGGGAAAGAGAGAGAGAGAGAGAGTCACAGAAATAAACAGAAATATGTACTTGTTATTGTCGATATGACCCGAATTGAAACAGAACCCAATGGACCTCAGGCTAAAGTTGCCCTTCTACTGGGGAGTCCACCATCCTTCCTCTTTCAGGGGATTGGGAAACAGGTGAGGGACGTTCGTACTACCAGGCAGTGGAGCCGCTTGGTTGTATCGGTTCCACCACGTGAAAGGAGCGTCCCTCTCCGGCAGCAGAGAAAGAGACCGCTCCCATATCCATCAGAGGGAAAGAAAAGACGAAGGGCAGGGAGGGTGGGAAGCAAGTCAGAATGGAGGAATGGAAGGCTTTGTGTGGCAACGCGGACAAAGGTGGAGGTGAAATGTGGACTTGAGAGAGAGAGAGAGAGAGAGAAAGGGAGTCGGTAGTGTGTGAAGAAATCCCAAGCAAATCTCAAGAGATTAAGTGGGATTCAAGAAAGAAAACTACGAAGAGAAACAGAGTTACATAGAGTTACATAAATACAAAGACCACACAAAGTCCTCTTTACCGGTCCCTACGAGGAGCTGGTCCTGGCCTTAATACTAATACAGTGCTATAATTATAGGAGCAGGAGAAAAGGATAGCATAGCAGCAGGCTCTCTCCCCCCACCCTCCAGACCCTCCGGCATTTGCCATACAGGAAGCAAAAGAGCAAAGTAATACCTCGCAGGAATGAAAAACCTGGAAGGAGATTTTATAGGATTGGCAGAAAGTAGAATAATATGGAAATGGAAAATTTAGCCATACAGACACATACTTTCTTTATGCATCCACATTATATTAATGATATTAATATCATATAAAAAGATGGAAAGAATGATTTATCTCATTATATTTGTCCTGAAATAGTGTGTCTGTGTTGATTATTAGTTTAGGTGTATGTGTGTTTAATAGATAGATGAATGTAGATGCGAATATGCAATAATTTGCTCCATCCTAACTAGAGCGATACCAATCGCGTCGAGATACACGTCCAGTCTCTTTAAATATATTTATGGTTCCACTCTCAATCACATCCTCAGGGAGTTTATTCCATTCGCTTACAACAAAGTAGGTGAAGAAGTTTTTGGTTGTACCAAGATTAGGGCCCTCCTTGCTTTCAACTTCATTACCATTTCCTCGAGTTACAGTCTCTGACAGAAGTACTGTGAATAAGCTTGCTTGAATCAATATTACTAAAGCTTTCCAGAATCTTAAAACATTCAATCAATTGTCCCCAGAGTCTCCGTTTTCTAAGAAAGAACAGGTTTAAAATTCCCTGAGCCTCTCGAGGACATGGTTTTATTCCTCAGGGACGGGATTAACTTCTGGTAGCCACTACACTGGACCACTTCCAGTATTCCTATATCTTTAACTAGGTGTGCCACCCAAAATTGCACTGCGGACTCTAAGTATGGCCTGACTATGCTTTTGTATAGGGGGATTTCAATATCTCTGCTTTTATATATAAAATGTCTTTTGATGAAGACTAGGGCCCTGTTGGCTTTATTGGCAGCAGAGATACATTGATTTGAACATTTTAGGTTGTCTGAAATTAGTATGCCTAGATCCTTAACCTGCTGCATCCCGACAACATATGAATAAGTCATCACGTTTTGTCACGTTGACACCCGACAACGTACCCATATGTTTTGCAATTGCAAGGGCCGTCATTTACAAATTTTTCAAATCTCGCGCATGATCTTTGGTACGTAGGTGCAGGACACCTTCCACAACCCGCCACCAGGCGGGGACACCCCCTGACCCTGCATAACCCATGCGCTCCCATGTCTCAATCACTCACCTGTTAGCAGTGATCCTGAATAGACATGGCATGCCGGGGTCTCTCTGACGCTGAAATTCAAGCCGCCCTGGACTCCTTCACAGGCGACAGCGATTCCCCACTTGGTGACGATGTGGCGGACAAGGATTACGTGCTTCCCGAGAATGAAACAAGCAGCAGTGACGAGCAAGTACCATCTCCAAGGAAGTAGCGATACATGATGTATTGTGAGGCTAGAGAAGGCCAGCCTGGACCCCAACCACGTGCATGTACCTCTCTTCAGCCCCGAGAGGAAAGGGAGAGCAAGGACGAGGACGAGGACGAGGACAAGGATGGAGCCACGGGATGTGGTGTTACCTCGTGGCTCAGGAGAGAAAGGATTTCGCTGCGGGAGTTGGAGGGGCGGTAAGGAGGAGAATCAGGTATGGGCCTAGTGTTTTGTATGGGGAAGGTGGGAGTGGTGTGGTGGTAGTGAGTGGTAAAAGCAAAAGTGGTGTGGCAGGAGTGAGCGGTGAAAGTGAAAGTCGTGGTGTGAGGGAGGCAGAGCGAGCATGTGGTGTGAGGGAGCTGGGAGGTGAGGAGGAGCCGCTCCCTAGCACATCTTTCACCCCACAGTATTCCCACGCTTCCTCCCCACAGCCCCGTGATGTGGGGAAAGGAAGGAAAGGGAAGGGAAAGGGGAAAGGAAAAGGGAGAGGGAAAAGGAGCACGAGTGGGGAAGGGCGCCGCTCTCCACCTCCCCAACCTCCCCCACCACCCTTTCCTCTCCACCCTGACGAAGGCGACGATGGGGACGAGGCTGGAGATGGTCATGTGTTGTGGGACAGGGAAGATTGGAGTTATTTCACTCCCATCATTCACCCCTGCACTGAGGAGTGGTGGTCTGGCTGCACAGCTCCAGGAATCCACGCTGGCTCCACCAGGGTGGATTTCTTCCACCTATTCTTTGGGGAGTAGTTTGTGGAGCGGATTGTGGAACAGACTAACACCTTTGCAAGCAGCCAGCGCCATGAAAGCGAGTGAATGTAGGAGAAGCTGGCACTTCCTCCAGTATGATTACCCAATTACCATAAGTGAGATGTTTATCTTTCTAGCCCTGGTTCTTTTGATGAGTATTGTACGTTAAAGACAAATTTCAGCATACTGGTCTACGGACCCTATAACCAGCACACCTTTCTTTGGGAAAGTAATTGGCCGGAATTGATTTCAGCAAATTCTCAGCCGCCTCCACTTTTATGATGTTGACGATCCTGCTAATGCTAATAACACGGATAGAATGAGGAAAATAAGGCTGGTATTTGATCACCTGCAGGAAAAGTTCCGCTCATCCATCTATCCTTATCGAGACCTTGTCATAGATGAGAGTCTTGTGTTGTGGAAAGGCAATATTTCTTTTTGCCAGTACATACCCAGCAAGAGACACCGTTTTGGGTTCAAGATCTTTGTTATGTGTGACTGTAAGACTGATTATGTGCAAGACATAGTCTTGTACACGGGAGCACAGACAGACATAATGGAAGATCGAAGTATTGGACTCTCAGGGGACGTGGTAAAGACAATGATAGAGGAGTACCTTCATCGTGGTCACGTGCTGTACCTGGACAACTGGTACACTAGCCCCCTTCTCACACAATACCTACACCTGCATGACACCAGAGTCTGTGGTAAAGACAAACCGTCGGCATATGGTCAAGGCTGGGAGGAAACTTGACAAAAATGAGGTTTCTTTTTTCAAGGCAAATAACATCTTCGCCACCCTGTGGAACCACAACATGGAAGTTTCCCTCCTATCGATGGTACACCGCCCCCTCATGCACCACACAGACTCCGTGGATTACCGCAGCAAGAGGAGGTGCCACATCTGGAAACCTGAGTCGGTATTGGACTACAATATCAACATGAGGCAAGTGCATCAGTCCGACTCCATGATTTCCAGTGTGGTGTGCCAGGACCACGATGAAGTGGTACAAAAAGCTCTTCTTCCACTTGTTTGATATCATTGTCCTGAACTGCCACTACCTCCATGCCTTGACAACAGGAACCTCAAGAGACCTTCGAGGGGTTTGTGAGGGAGCTGTCCCGCGATATCATCGCGAAATATTCAGAGGACAGGCCCCACCACCGCCACCGCCCAGCCACCGCAGCACAGACTCCCTTACGCCTCACCGCACGCCACTTCCCCAGCACCATACCTCCTCACCTGAACCGCCCTAGACCCCAGCGGTGGTGTCACGTCTGTAGTAGTTCCTGAGTGAGAGAAGCCACTCAAAGAAAAGACACGAGGTACGAGTGTGTGGACTGCAACATCGGCTTGTGCACTGAGCCTTGCTTCAAAGAATACCACACGTTAGTGCATTACTGATACTGAGTGTGCTTGCAATGTGATGCTCTAAGTGCTGTAAATATGTGATAATCTGATGCTCACTATAATAGTAAGGTCTGTAAGTAAGTGATAACAGCAATATTAGGTGAAAAGTGATATAGTGTAAGTGGAAAAGTATAAGTGGAAAAATAAAATGTTAGTTTGACACTAGTCATAGTGAGTTTGCTCACTATATAAATATGCGATAATCTGACGCTCACTATAATAGTAAGGCCTGTAAATATGTGATAACAGTTATGTAAAGTGGAAACGGTTGTAATGTTAGTGGAAAAGTATAATGTAAGTGGAAAAACAGAATGTAAGTTGAAGCAACTGGCATAGCTGGTGCGCTCACTATGTAAATATGCGCTAACATTACACTAAATATAATTGTCAGGCCTATAAATATGCGATAACAGCTATATAAAGTGGAAAAGGGTATAATGTTAGTGGAAGAGTATAATGTAAGTTGAAAAAATGAAACGTATGTTGAAACAACAGTCATAGCAAGTGCATTCACTATGTAAATATACGCTAACATTACGCTGTATACTATCGTAAGGGCTGTAAATATGTGATAACAGTTATCTAAAGTGGAAACTGGTATAATGTTATTGGAAAACTATTGTGCAAGTTAAAAAAATGAAATGTATGTTGAATCAACAATGTTAGCGAATCATCACTGACGAATTGGGACGATTAGGCTAGGTTCGCCCAATGGAATAATGGTTATTTCACCTTTATTTTTGTATGAAAACCAATATACTCTTGTACTACATGTTTTATTGTTTGTAATAAATAAATATCTACATATTCTGAATGGTTTCCCGTATTTAGCCCTACCATAGAAAACGCGAAAGCCGCAGAGCACCTCCATAGAACACGGTACCAGGTAGATTTTTTTTATGCGAAGAAGAAAGAACCAAAGGCAATGAGCCCGCAAACCGTTCCTTCCAAAAGAAAAACAAAATACAAGAGAAAGCCAAATTCAAGATCCGTTCATTTTGAGATGCCTGGACACACTGCATTTGAAAGACTGGAGATCACAGGAAGTAGGAAATACAGACAAAGGGAGACAGTCCCTGAGTTGACCTGTTGCATAAATGAAGGACTGGGAGTAACGGTTAACTCTTGCATTAGAGAGTTGGACAGAAAAGGGATGAGCATTTGCTGCTAGATGGATGCTACGCGCCCGTCGAAGAGGTGGAGTAATGCAAGCAAACAGTTCAGAGGAGCAGTGACCATTGAAGTAGTGATAGAAAAGAGATAAAGATGCAACAGTGCAGTGAAGAGACAGAGGTTGAAGGGAGCCAGTAAGAGGAAGAAAGTTAATGAGACGAAAAGCATTTGACTCCACCCTATTGAACAGAGCTGTATGTGGAGAACCTCCCCACACATGAGAGTTGTACTCCACACAGGGGCAGATAAAACCCCTGTATAGAGTCAACAATTGTGGAGGGGTAAAGAAGGAATGGAGTCGGCTTAGGACACCTAATCTCTTCGAAGCAGATATTACAAGAGATGCAATATGATCTCCAAGACAAGTCCCGAGTAAATGAAACCCCAATCATGTTAAAGGATGATGAAGGATTAAGCTGAATATTATTAAACATTAGTGGGTACACCTGTGGAAGATTTTGTGGGGTTGATATGTGTAAGAACTGAGTCTTTGATGCATTAAAAACAACAAGATTATTTATACCCTAGTCAAAGATACGAGCCAAGTCAGACACTAGGTGTGCCATTGTTGAAGCAACTGCTGAGATGGGCGTTGCGGGAACTGAATGGAAAGGTGAAGAGTGGAGTCATCAGTGTATGAGTGGATATCGTTAGATGTACAGCATAGAAGGTCATTGATGAATAAAAGGAAGAGAGTTGGCGATAGGACAGAGCCCTGAGGAACACCACTGTTAATAGATCTAGGAGAAGAACGATGGCTGTCTACAACACCAGCTATAAAACGACCAGAAAGGAAGCTAGAGATGAAGGCACAGATAGAAGGATAGAAGCCGTAAGAAGGAAGCTTTGAAATTAAAGATTTATGCCAGACTTGATGGAAAGCCTTTGAGATGTCAAGTGCAATGGCATAGCTTTCACCAAAGTCCCAAAAGAAGGATGACCAGGAGTCTGAAAGGTAGGTGAAAAGATCGCCAGTGGAGCGTCCCTGACAGAACCCATACTGATGATCAGAAAGAAGGTTGTGATAGGAAAGATGCTTTAAAATTTTTCTATTAAGAATTGACTCAAAAATTTTTGAGATACAGGATGTTAAAGCAATTGGACGATAGTTAGAGGGTTGGTCACCCTTCTTTGAGACTGGCTGAATGAGAGCAAACTTCCAGCAAGAAGGTAAGGTACAAGTTGACAGACAAAGGCGAAAGTGTTTACCTAGGCAGGGTGTAAGCACAGAAGCACAATTCTTGAGAACAACAGGAGGGACTCCTTCAGGCCCATATGCCTTGCTAGTACTGAGGCCTGTGATGGCAGAAAATACAACAGCTGAAGAAATTTTAATGTCCGCCATGAGGAAGTGATGGAGGAACAGCACCGGAATTGTCTAAGATGGAATTGGAGGAGAAAGTCTGAGTGAAGATATCTGCTTTACTAGTAGAAGAAATAGCTACAGAGTCATCGGAGTAGAAAAGAGGAGGAAAGAATGATGAGGTGAAGTTGTTAGAAAGGTTTTTGGCAAGGTACCAGAAGGAGTGGGAAGAATTCGAATTGGGGAGTTGAGAGCATTTACTACAGATGAAATTATTTTTAACAGAGCAAAGAACAGACTTAGGACGATTCCGGGCAGAAACGTATAATAGACGTAATTCAGGGGTGGGTTGGCTCCGGCACCTTTTATAGGCCCTCTCCGTGTTGTGGATAGCATAAGAACAAGCGTGATTAAACCAAGGCTTTCTTGCATTAGTCAAAGGAAATGAGAAAGGAATGTATGCTTCCATGCCTGAGAGAATAACCTCCGTAATGCGCAAGGCACACTCAGATGGCTCCGGGCCATGGAAGCAATAATCATTCCATGGAACATCAAAAAAGTACTGCCTGAGGGCCTCCCAATCCACAGCTCCAAAGTGCCACAGACAACGTTTCTTTGGAGGGTCCACAGACCGTACCGGAGTGATAGGACAGGTTAAGGTGATAAGGTTGTGATCAGAGGAGCCCAACGGAGAGAAAAGATTAACAGTGTAAGCAGAAGGATTAGTTGTAAGGAATAGGTCAAGAATGTTGGAGCTCTCTCCAAGGCAGTCAGGGATACG
The DNA here is from genome assembly GCF_032717465.1 of Coenobita brevimanus. NCBI lineage: Eukaryota > Metazoa > Arthropoda > Malacostraca > Decapoda > Coenobitidae > Coenobita > Coenobita brevimanus. Next base: position 13,853,231 of record NC_137026.1, on the reverse strand, counting down.
GGTAGGGTGCTGTACAAGCTCCTCTAGCTCAGTAAGGACAGCAAAAGTGTAGGCTTGTTCACCAGGTGGATCAGTGAAAGGAGAGGAGAGCCAAAGGTGATGGTGAACATTAAAATCTTCAAGAATGGAGATTTCAGAGAAAGGAGAAATGGATAGAATGTGTTCCATCATAGAAAATAGATAGTCAAAGAATTTTTGATAGTCAGTAGAATTAGGAGATAAGTAAACAGCGCAGATATATTTAGCCAGAGAATGACAGCAACACCGAAGCCAGAGTGTAAAGAATTCAGAAGAATCGAGTTCAGGAACATGAAAGCAAGATAAGTTGTTGCGTATATACTGTATACACAACAGCCACCTTTGGCTTTGAAATGAGTATAGAGAAAGTAGGTGTTACAGAAAAAGGTTTGCTGTCAGTTGCCTCAGACAGCTGAGTCTCAGTTACGAAAGAAGGTGAGGTTTAGAGGAGGAGAGGAGGTGCTCGATAGAGCGAAAGTTGGAGGAAAGGCCACGAATGTTGCAGAAATGAAGTGAGTTAGACAGTTGTTCCAGGCAGCTCAGGTCGTCACCAGGAGAGGTGCAGAAGGTGGGGGCATTTATGGCCCCCCTGCCCTGGGGACTCCGAGGCTGTATACAGTATGTTGAAGCCATGATTACATTACTTTTTGAATTTTGGAAAAGGAAGTTTAGTGTGTGCTGTGCATGTAGTCTGATGTTGATAGAAAAACTTGTACTGGAAAGCGTGCTGGCCTACTCTCCGTGGAAAGTATACCTGTGTAGGCCACTTATAGACCCAAGTGACCACTTTCTTGGTGATTTTCCATTGTTTCTCACCAAAAGTGGAGGTTTGAGCCAAAAATAAAATTTTTCCCAAATCTGCCGGGATTGGGGGGAGGTCAGTGGTGGAAAATCTGCCCGGACGCGGCAGGTTAACTAGTGAGGACTTGCTAATGATTTGGCCCTTCATTTCGTAATTTTTTCTTCCCACATTGCAGTACCTGACGTTAACTTACACTGAAGGGCATTTGCCATTTTTCTGACCAGCTGACAATTTTGTTAAGGTCATTTTGAAGGCTAATTCTGTCTTCTTCAGTTTAAATAGTGTTGCCGATTTTTGTGTCATCCGCAAATTTAGAATTGAAGTTCTTTAGGCGAACATCGATATCATTAATATACATAATAAATAGGACTGGTCCCAACACAGATTCCTGAGGAACATCACTGGTCACTGGAGCCCAGTCTGACTCTACTCCATTTACAACAACTCGTTGCTTTCTCTCACTCAACCAGCAACGTATCCACCTATGAATATTTCCGTCAATTCCAAGTGATCTTACCTTTGCCATTAGGTTATTATGCGGCACTTTGTCAAAGGCTTTCTGGAAATCTAAGTAGCTTATATCAAGAGACCTGGTACAATCATTCATTTTTTTAAATGTATCGTAAATCTCAATTAAATTTTTCACGCATGATCTCTGCGTTCTAAAGCCATGCTGGCTGTTCCTAATTACGTTATTAGTTTCCAGGGACTCAACTATCCTATCTCTAATTAATGATTCGAGGATCTTTCCCAAGATAGAGGTTAGGCTAATTGGTCTATAATTACCTGGTTGATCTCTATTGCCCTTTTTATATATAGGAGTCTCATTAGCTAGTTTCCAGTCTGCTGGAACCTTTCTTTGTTGTAGGGCCTTAAAGATGGATGTTAGAGGACTGCATATTACATCCACCACATATTTCAGTATTTTAGGGTAGAAATTGTCTAAGCCGGGAGTCTTATTACTGTTCATTTTATTAAGTTCATCTCTCACTTCACTACGCTAATATGCATATTACTTAGTGTGTTTTTGATTGACGATGGTGTCACTGGCGTCTACTGTGAAAGTTGAACTGAAAAATTATTTAGAGTCAACTTCCTTATCATCCGAGATAAGAGCACCCTCGTCGCTGATAAGTGGACCAAGGCCCGCCTTGAGTCTCTTATTGCCGTTAATGTACCCATAAAAAAGCTTAGGATCCGTAGAACTTGTTTTTGCTATATCAATTTCAAACTGTCGTTTAGCTGTTCTGATGAGTTTTCTAACTTTTCTTCTACTACTGATATAATGCCTTGTGACTAATTCACTAGTGTGACTTTTAAGCAAGGTGTGGAGATGGTTTCTTTCTTTAACTGCTCTGCTAATATCTCCAGTAAACCAAGCTGGTTTGTTTCTACCCTTGTTTTGTCTAGATTTCATTGGCACGTACTTGTTTTGAACGGTCGTGAATACGTGTTTAAATTCTGCCCACATTTCGTTTACATCATTAATTCTTTCTATGTGTTCAGCTAGTGTACTTATGGCGTCCCTTAGGCCGTTAAAATCTGCCTCTCATAATCGGGGATCTTAGTTTTACTTGTACAGTCATTATGCGAGAGATTCATGAAAAATCTTATGAGATGTTCACCCACAGTGAGGCTTGAGACCAAAGCTTCATTTGTAGCGATAACAAGATCTAAAATATTGCCCTGTCTTGTTGGTTCCATGACACATTAAATAAAAAGTTATTCTTAATGAAATCCGTCAACTTTTTGTCATCATTACTACTACAGGTAACTGTATTCCAGTTTACTGACGGTAGGTTGAAGTCGCCGGAAATCAACGTTTTGTCCCCATCGAGAACTTCTTGCAAGGTGTTGTATAGTTCTGTGTCTTCCTCTAGAGTATGAGTGGGATGACAATAGATTGTAACAATATTTATATTCGCATATCTTACACATAATTTGACACAGAGCAGTTCGGTGTTCTGTCCACTTAAGGTTACCTCTGTTGGGTTTAAGTGACTGTTTACATATATCCCAACACCACCTCCATGGCGTCCATTTTGTCTGCATTTATAATGAAATTTATACAAATCTAACTGGTATTCAGATAATAAATCTCTATTTCCTATATCATGATGCATTTCTGTTGTGGCTATGATATGAAAATCTTCGACACTTAGAAAGATTTTGAGTTCATTAAACTTGTTTCTAAATCTGGGAGCATTGAATGATAATACTTTAATTTGTCTGCGGTTGGCTTTGACTGTAGGGCTAATCCGGATACATCATCTCCCCGGGAATTAAGATTTAGTTTCCCTGGGTCAGTGAAGGAGTGGAGAGGGGCGGAGAGGAGAGGGAGGGTGGCTGCGCGACTGTGGGATTGGGGGGGGGGGTGAAGTGAGGGTGAGGGGCGGGGCTGGGGTGAGGGGCGAAGTAGGTGAGATATGAGCGCCTGTGAGGTCCCCAGGGGGCGCAGGTGTTTCCGCCACACCTGCTTTCTCGTGGATTTTAAAAACTGCCATATTTATCAATTTGCTCATCCTTGCGATGCCTTTCGCATTTAAGTGTAGACCATCTTGTCTAAAGAGGCTTGGCTTTCCAACAAATCTGTCCCAGACATCACTGAAATATAAGTTTTCTCTGGTTTCCTTAAGGGCTCCATTAATTTCCACTACTCTGTTTCTGCAGGAAGAGTTGGAACGTAGCCTTGGCAATATACCATTCACCACGCACTTTTTTTTACTTATTTTTCATTACCTTTAGAAGGGCTTCCTATTTCTGCATGATATCTTTGGTGGCAAATCTACCTCGTCGTGTGCATCGTTCATTCCTACATTTACTACAAGACATGCATCTCGACTGACTGGTGTACTTGCAACGTCTTTGATGATCACGTCAATCTTGCTACCAGGTACAACCTTCACTGATTTTTTCTTGCCTATATTATTTGATGCAAAGGCAGCGCCCTGGCCTCTTAATATAGTCACTAAACACCAGTGTGGTGCTCTCCCTAGTGCTGAATTTAGTCTCGTGGTTAAGTGCACTTGCTTTATGTATATCCTGGCTTGTATGTTAAACATACAAGCCAGGATATAAACAAAGTAAGTGGAGAGAGAGAGAGAGAGAGACAGACAGACAGACAGACAGAGAGTTCACGGGGAGAGGAAGGCTGAGTTCCTTTCTATACGCCATTGTTTGCACAATTTCTTATCTAGGAGGGTCTAGGTTAGGTTAGCTTGGTATTGTTAGCATCAGGTTAGGTTAGTCTGTCAGTTGGTTAATTTGTTACGTTAGGTTAGGCTAGGTTAGGTTAGCAGTGTCAGTCTCAAGCTGGGTTAGTTTGTCAGTCAGTTTGGTTAATCTGCTAGGTTAGGTTAGTTTAATTTAAGTTAGAGTTAAAAATGTGGAAAGGTGACCAACCCGGAAAGCCAAACGTAATACTTTGTGAAAAAAATCGTATATAGAAAGGAAATATTAGTCCAGTTGAGATTTAGGAATGGAAGACGATTTTTAGGATGGAAGGAAAAGCGGAGAGAGAAATGTCTTAGATCTTCAGAAGTATGGAACCAAAGAACACAGGTGGAGAGCCATCCCTCCCCCCCCCTCGCTCTCTCTCTCTCTCTCTCTCTCTCTCTCTCTCGTAACACTATACTCTGTTCCCTTTAACTGGGCGTAAAAGTGTCATTCCCTCTTCTTTAAAGCAAAACTAACAAGAGATGAACACTACCGGTGCTAGTCACGAAGGAAAACATGCTGCAAACGGACAAAAAATTCCAGCTAATAAAGATGAATTTGTGGCTACGAAAGGCGTGTCGGAGAGGGACAAGATAAAACACATTGGAACTTCCGCCATTCTTAATTTTAAAACACATCTTACTTATGCGAAGCAGTGGAGGAGAGAGAAAAGAAAAAGTAAATTCTCATGCATTTCCTTCTTTATGTGAAAATAATCCGTGTGTCTTGTCCTTCCTGTTTCATAGTTACGAGGGGTGATTGATCGTCCGGACTCCGGACCCAGACGGAGGGCATGGGAAGGTGGGGCTATACCTAGAGGCCGGCCAGGAGTCAGTGCGGTATCAGCTTTGGTGAGGGAAGGATGTTCTCTCTGGCACTCTGACACTTTTATCGCTCGCCACTCCAAGCAAATCGCACCTTGTCTGTGTTGAACAAGGAAATATGAACACCAAAAATCATATATGTACCTATCATAAAACAAGGGACTAAAAACAGTGATGAAGTAACAAGGAAAAACATTGTAATCTTTACTAATTATCAGTAGCAGAAATCGCACCAAACCCCTAGTGCTTCCCTGTGTTAAATACGAGACTGTGAGCTTCATACACCTGTCTTAAGTCCATAGCAAAGCGAGGAAATAAGGCAAAAAGCTGGAGAAATCGCGACAGGAAAATTTAAGTTTGAATGTAAGATACATACCAGGTCTATTCTACTGGCGGCCCGTAGGTAAAATCCGGTCCTTATATCGTTTTCATTGGCCCTTGACGGACTCGGAAGAATGCAAATAAAGAAACTGACAATAAATAGAAACTTTTTTTTTGTTTATGTGCTTAGCAGAAAATGTATAAGCATTTTTAAAAAGTTTCGTTTCGTTCTATGTATAAGTGTTTAGATAGAGGAAAAAATGTATGGCTTTTCTATCAGTCTGCGTTACATAATCCGGCCCTACTCCTGGAGCACTTTGAATAGCCCTGATATATACAAAATAAGTCTCCTTGTAAACTCCACGTGTGATAATTGTGGACTGACCCCAAAAATATCGCCACGCATATAAATAAATAAATCTACCGTGAAACCAGACTCGATGCTGAACATTTCCAAATGTTATTGGACTAAATTTTATTAAACTTACTGTCGATGATAACGAGAAAAAGGAAAAATGAACACATCATAATCGTGAACCAGGATCATAAAATTTTTCTCCAAATATCTCAATTTCCTTCTATTTTCCTGGGGATAATTTCCAGACGAACAATAAATTAAACACTACTTTGGCCCTGAATAGAATCAAAACTATCAAGAACTTTATATTATCATCATCATCATCATCATCAGTTGCACTTGGGAAATGGCGAATATAACTCAAATCATTATCATCATCACCATCATCATCATCATCATCATCACCATCACCATCATTATTCCACCCAAGGATCGAGCGAGGTACAGGTAGGATAAAAGAGGAGAATTAAGGAAGTGGGAGAACTTTGAACAGCGTGCCAATATAAATGGGTCAGACACTCATTCACAGGTCATTCAAGCCCCCGGCGCATGCGCGCACGCACGCACGCGCACCCACGCACGCACGCACACACACATACACACACACACACACACACACACACACTCACACACACACGCGCGCGCCCCCCCCCCCACATACACTTGGGACCTCCTACAGCTTGATTCAAACCCTGCTTTGAAACTGGTGAGCAGGGTACTTGGGTCCATATTCTCGTGAGTTAAGGAAGCTTCCTAACATCTTTTCCTTAGCGATTTATTATTCCCCACCATGTACAGTCACGGAAAGTTCCGCATTACCCACCTCCCGAAGCACTGGTGCGAGACAGGTGAATGTGAAGCAGCAGCCAGACCTCATGTGTCTGGTAACTGTGAGTGTGAAGGAGGGGGAGGCGAGGGAATGGGGGCAGAGGAGGGATTATTGTAGGTGTGCAATGTATGACTTGGACGGTGTGTTGGAGTTAATTTCATAAGGATAGATGAATAATATGGTGCTTATATTTTATGAAAAAAATACGTAAAAGCCTGTAGTGTTGTCAGGAAAGTTATGGAAGTTTGCTGGGTTCGGACAAAGGTTTGAATGCTTTCATTCCTTCTGGACTTTAAGATGAGACGTTTCCCCAGGCGAAATTTGTTTACTTGTTTATCCTCTGTCTTCCCACTGTAAACATCTGCCTGCAAACATTTTCAGAGTTATTCTGGTAATTATTCATGTCAGACAGAATCAAGGGTAGTGTGTAATAATAATAATAATATTTATATAAGCGATTAACAGGTTTTTCGTTTTCGTATAGACAGAATGACATGGGAAGTCCTAATTATAAGACCAGTCTCTGCAACTATCATTCCTATCGAACATTACAAAACGAAGCCAAAGAAGCATACCTTTGACCGTAAACATGAATTGTTTCTGTGACGTGAGCAACTCTCCACAGCCTCCCACCCCCGGCCACCCTCCCTCCCACTCACAGTTACCAGACATGGGTGGTCTGGCTGCTTCTTCGTGACTATTCGTCGACCACCAATGCTCCGAACAGTGGGTAACGCGGAACTTTCCCTGACTGTACATGGCTGGGGCATACAGTGTTGGTCACGTCCGTCCGTCCGTCCGGTTTTGTGTTTAGCTCATTTCCGAAGAAAATATTAAAGATACCTTCATTAAACATCATACACTGATACATATTGGTGAGAGTATTTCAACCACACCAAACGTTGATGACCTTGACCTTGACCCCACATTTCTTGCTTTAGCTTGAGCTCATTTACTTGAACACCATTAAGGACGCCTTCATATAACTGCATACACAGATGCATCTTGGCAAGAGCACTTGAACTATGTCAAAATTTCATTACCTTTAGCTTCTGTCTGACCCACGGCGGGGCGGGGCGCTCATGTCCGATGGACATATTTCTAGTCTTGCTTATTATACCTTACTGTTCTACTATGTGGTCTAGAAATCCTTCAAACATCTTCATAGTCCATAATAAATGCACAAATGAATATGAACCAGCCATATCCAAAAATAAATCGCCAAGGAAAAGCTGCTAGGGAGCAGAAAATACGGACCTTGAACACGACAGATGGCAAGTAATCGTATAGAAGGACATTAAGGCTTTGCGTCCTTGATAATTCCGAATTTCTCTCAACTCACACACCCTTTGGTTCATATCCGATCAAGCGTGTGTGTGTGTGTGTGTGTGTGTGTGTGTGTGTGAGAGAGAGAGAGAGAGAGAGAGAGTGAGTGAGAGAGAGAATGAGAGAGAGAGAGAGAGAGAGAGGGAGAGAGAGAGAGCTTTGCTCTAATGACAGAACCACCCCATCATCAGTAACTTAAACCCCTCCACGATGTTGGGTCCAATTTGAGTCACACATGTATGAGTTATAGGGCTGAATATTTTTACTTGCCCTGTAACCATTACCTCTGAGTGTCAAAACTGAATCACTTCACTTTCTCCTGTCCCTCAACCCATCCACCAAGTTTGGTAAAAATCGGACAAATGTTCTTTGAGTTGATTTTGCCCTTGACCTATGACTTAAGACCTTTCTTAGTTTGAAGTTCCATTGAAGTTCCACTGATGGTCTAAATCACTATGCTAAACTTTGTGCAATTCCCATAACAGATTTTGTTAACAGACAGATAGGCAGACAAGCCGTACCAAACACATAACAAGGGGTCAAACCCTTGTCTAAGAAAGTAATGGCATATTGGTAATCGAACCTGCAAGGGATGTAACAGTGCATAACGAGTTTTTGTTGACAGGTTAATGTAGAAAAGTTTATGTGAATGTGTCAGGAAACATGTGTGTTAATGCAGCATCACGGCAAACAAAATAAAAAATTGGGTGCATGGAAGCCTGAATGTATTCTTCTGTGCATGGGGTGTTTAATAATTACTACGTACTAAATAATGAGGGAAATACTGGTGATACACAAACCTACCTGGTCCTACGGCGAGTATGTGCTTGAGTATAGTGGTGTGTGGAGCAGGGCATGTCATCCTCGAAATCTTCAGTGTCATCCACGTGTGCTGGGTGATTGAGGTTTTCCTGGCTAGTGAAATGACAATTAAGTGCAGGAAACGAGTCAATGGGCTCTACTCTATCAACAGACATAGGGAGCAGACCTATGTATACCTCATGCTTGTCCTTTTCAACACATCTAGTCACTTTCTATTGTATATCTATATGCACATGTGTATTTATGCAACAGGTCAGCTCTGGAACTGTCTCCCTCTGTCAGTATTTCCTGCTTCCTATGATCTCCAGTCTTTCAAACGCAGTGTGTCCAGGCATCTCGAAATGATCGGATCTTGAATTTGGCTCTCTCTTGTATTTTGTTTTTCTCCTGGAAGGAACAATAATAGCGGGCCCACTGCCTTTGGTTCCTTCTTCCTCGCATAAAAAAAAAAAATGTTAGTCCGTGAATGTGTTCAACTGCTAAAGTACACATTAAACACTTTACCAGCACACCCAACACTGTACTTCACTGTGTGCTTATGCCATGATTCCTCACCCACCACCACACTGTATTAACACACAGTAATCACATCAAAATGTAGAAATAATTAAAAATCACTTTCATTTTCTCAGTACTTTACAGACTAATTTGAGGTTCTTACTGACTTTGGCAGCTCTTGATCGCTTGTTATTCCCCGGAAGTCTTGGTGCTCCTTAAATAGCATTCTTAGAAGCGAGCTACTTATACCGTACACAGCAACCTACCTTTAACCGTAAACAAAGGGAATTACATGTATAAACTAAATTCATCTACACAGTCCTATTGTTTTCCTCAGTTGGAGCTTTCATAAACAACATGAATCAATATAAGTCCAGCTCAATCTTGTCAAAACACCCACACTTGCACGGACAGCCCACAAGCCTGGGCGGGGCTGTGAGATCACGATGCTCCACAAACACTGATCTCAACCATTTCAGTTCGAATTTCTCTGATTCCTCTGCCAAGTGTTCGGCGTTTCCATCCCTTTCATGCCTTACCGTGTGATCCTCAGGTATACTGGTGCCGGTATTATCACACATGTTTATAGGCAAAAGCACAGAAAATGGGTTAAGAATAATGGGTAGGGGAGGAACGCGTAGATCTGGCGTAAGGGTAAACATAGCACTGGGCTTGTCATCATCTCTTGGAGGATTTCTTATTGGCTAATGCAATGTTTACGTCATTATTGTTTGTAGCCACTGATGAATATGAATGCTATTGTAACACATCACGTCTAACTCGCACTGTGAATGGCCAGGGGAGAGCGGGAGGGTGGGAGGCGGGAAGTATCGAGACTGGAGGGATCGCGACGGGACGCACAGGTCGCTTCGACACGGTTTCGAAGCATAAGCCTATGCAGTGGTGACTTACTACGTCGAGCTACAAAGTCGAGGTAAATGTAGATAGAATTATAGCACGCACTTCAGAGGCGAAATAAATGTAGACATCGCTATACCACGCACAACAGAGGTGAGATAAATGCAGACACAGCTATACCACGTTATACAGAGTTCTAAGCCGGGGGGAATCTGTTGGTGTGCATATCTCAAAGTGGGCATTTTCGCTCATTTGTACTAACTACTTCATCCTTTATTGCCTCATTATGAAGGCATGGTCCCGGGGGCAAGGCGACTCATTGGAATGCAGAGTTTTGGGTGAGAAAGTTACTGAGGTAAATCCGTAAATAACTTCATTGGTAAAAACAATGTACCGTGCGAACTAAAAAAGGAAAAAAAAATGTACTTCGAATGGCTTCTTGTTTTTCCCAGTATGTTCGTATCTAAAATTGAAGTAGGGACCTTGATAGGAAGGTAGACGGTCACATATCTTTGTCTAGGTTAATGTTTAGCTGTTTTCCTTGTTGGTAAATCACAAATAATGTCATCGAACTTTGAAGAAATGAGCGAGCAGACAAGGAAGAATAACGAAATTATTTTCTTTTCTTTAGTAGCTTTTGGAGAATACAAGTATACTGCTGAGTAATCCCTCAGTTACGGCAGAGTGCCACTGAGCTGAATAAAATAAAATGGTGACAAGATGAAAACAAAATTTCTTTGTACTGGGAACTGAAGGGAGAGTGCGTTTGTCTCCCCAACTATGAGATTTCTCTTCTTAAACTGGACAGCATTTATCTTATTTTGTGGGGAGAATGACACAGTGAAGGTTGAAATGGGAGTATTTTTTTAACTTCTTTCACATCAACAGTTCTCATCTAAAATATAACCCACTGGAAGAAGGAAGGGCAAAATATAAAGCGATTTAGAACTGAAGGGATAAAAGAGAGAGTTTCGCTTCACTAGGGAAGTTTACACGTCAAGTTTAATATAATTTGCTGGTGGAAGAGTAAGCAATTTATAGACATACAGAACCAAAGGGATTGGTGGAGTGTGCCCTTAACTACACTCACGAGAAAACTTTTCTGAGCATAACATTAAAAAAAAAAAAAAAAAAAAAAATATAGCACTGAAGGAGTGAATGAGGGATGCCTGCAATTCCAGTTACCACGAAAGTCCTTCCCTTGAGCAGAAAAAATATTGGCTGGTGAAAATAGTAACAAAATAGACGAGACAGTGGCAAAGACTTGAGTAAGTTTCTAAGTTTCTATGTTTTACACTATACTGTTTTTACTTTAACTTGGCCTAAAATTGACATAATTCAGAAGCATAGGAAAAGTGCTCCTTGAAGTTAAGCAAAGTTGGCAGAGGAAAGGAAGAATCAGACATACATCCTGATAGTGATATTCGATGCAAGGAGACAAGTGGTTTACCATGTCTTATATACCTCACCTGACGCTCTTGCTGATCTTCGCTACGGCAGGTAAGTTTAATTAGTGTATATGTACTCTAATCCCTTCCTGTCAGAAGTAGTCTTTTTGCCGCACCCACAGGAAGGGCTAAATTCATTGTGTGCCTCTAACTGTGTCACTCGCTCATCCACCCACCCATTACCCACCCACCTACTCACCCACTCACTCACGCATCTATCCACCTTCTCACCCATCTATCCACCTACTCACCCATCCACCCTCACTCATAAGCCGATTCATTCATTCACTCATCTACTCTCACTAGTTCTAGTTTTATGGCAGATGATGTGGAAAGAGGGTCGTTACTGAATCAGGACATTATCATCCAGAAATCTTTTTCTGGGGGAAACCCCTCGCAGGATGGGGGTCATGAAATAGACAGATAGATAGATAGACAGAGTAGCTTTCCTTCTCATACTCTTTGCTGCTTTCTTCGCATTGCAATCACATAAAAATAATCTATTTCACACTGTTGCTTATTTCTTTATTCTGTTACGCTAAGCCATATAACAGAATTTATCTAATGAGCAATATTTATAATCGAAAATATTTCTTGTTATCCAAAGAATATCTGTGTTCACTGTAAATGTCATTTCTTTCACAGTGGTTTTGTAAAACATTCTGTGTAGGTTGAGCATGGAATGAAAGGGATTTTGAGGAGCGGAAATATAATGTGGCATATATATATATATATATATATATATATATATATATATATATATATATATATATATATATATATAATCATCATCCGGACCTCCTTTCCCACCCAAGGGCAGGGAGAGGAGTAGCAATTTCCAGACAGCCCAAATTTGCCCAGTCCAATGGGCCACGCTTGTACAGTCGGGGAAGAAAGAAGCTGGACACAACTGGCGGCCTCTGGCAACAACTCCTATAGTAAACACGTAGGGGGTAGCGGATATGCATGAATGAAGGGGTAACGTTTGTATCGAAGTGTGTGATTGGTCGGCACACCACCGTCTGTCATTGCCATGTAGTCAAATATTGGAGAGGGTTTTGAGTATGAATACGCTACGTGGTAGATATAATAGATATTCACGCTGAGTCATAGGACATATAATATCTTAATTTGACAGTTGATTAGCTGTATTGTTTAAGGTCACTCATATTTAAGGCACTGTGCAGCTGAAAGTATTTGTGGAGTCAAAGGCATCAGTCTTCAGAGTTGGTTCATTATGAGACCGAAGCCTCAGATCCTTGAATAAATTATAATTACTATCAAGCGCAATACATATTTTATTGGCGAGTTCGTTTGTATGGTTCATTAACGAATATGTCGTTGAAATACAACGTTGGTTCTGATAATCTTTATGACTTTGCTACGTTCTGAGTCAGTAGAAACGTTCCTCCCATGAACGTGGACAGAGCTTCATTGAGCACCATCCCTTACCGTGCTGGGGGTGGGAGGAACCGTGAACACACGCACGATTTATTAGTTTTTTCATTCAACTGCTAATGAAAAACTACTATGCAATTGCTAAACAAATGTTTGCTCCGTCCATGATAACAAGAGACTGCTCCCTGATAAGACAGATATCTCTGATACTGAAAACATTCCTTTTAGGTGATGTCCATCACACGTTTTCCCTCTCGAGTTGAGGTGGTGAGTTGGTAGGGTGAAGTATGGCCTTTTCAACGGCACTTCTGTCGCGATTGTTTCGCCCTACAACCTCTCTACCGAACTAGCCTCACATGAGCATCCCCTCCAAGCTAGCCTCACACAAGCACTTTCCTCCGGCATTCTCTTCCCTCACCTAGCCCAACCTTTCACATTAGCAACATGTCAAGATGATTCCTAACATCCAGTTCAGTCACAGAGCATGGCATGGTTTGTGTGCATGTTTCAGTGTTTATATGTATGTGTGATTAGTTATAACTGAAATATAAGAAACCATGTTATGATATTTTTAATTGGAACCTTTTGTCATATTCGGACCAGCACAGATTTACAGGTGAATAAACTTCCCCTTTACCATATTGATGAATCCAAATGAAGGCCAACAAGTGAACTGTAGCTACATGATGGATTAAAGCAGGTCATTAGACTATAATCCGAGATATATCGCACCATAACAAATCGGAAACCAATGTTGTAATAATTAAGGTAGAGCACGATTCCAAAGTTCGTGCAGAGGGCTGATGGCTCAGCACCATAACTGTGTGGAGTATTTAAAAATCTGTTGTTTCGTGTTATCCGCATCATTCCCTGCAAACTACTGCTCGACGTTTATCACAATATCAATCCAACTGGTGTAGGAAGGCAATAATTCCTAATAATTACTCGTGCGTATCCTTTTTATGCTTCTACTGCGCCTGTTCTGTCCTCTGATACAAGGTGAATGCACACCCCTTCAGTCTCTTGACTTGCTAGCTTCATATTACCTCAATCTATTATGGTATGAAAAGAATGTGACATCATGAGTGAAGCACAATAAATGTTGTAGGACCCATAGACGTCATTTTCATGAACATAATTAAAAGAATCACACATAAGGCAATGCGATGATGTTAAAATCAATAGTTACAAGAATATAAGCTAAACACAGAAGTCAAGTGTAATACTGCAGCTCATTACTGCATCACTGGAAATACTCGTTTGTTGGTAACCTTATCCTTATCACCTTTATTCTTTGCCAGTCCTTACTGAAGGCGGATTGTTCCAAGGTATCAGCAAAATCGTCTACCGTTAAGCATATCAGTATATTAAACCTTTTGCTAGTTCAGTTGTAAGCTTATGAATATATTATGGAGAAGATGCTTCGAATGTAAAGGTTTTTGCATGCTATATTATACGAGTGAAATAGAATTTACTGTAATCCGTGTGTGGCACTTGTACTCAATGCATCACAAATTTAATTTTTATTTGGAAAGACATTGTGTGTGCTAAATGGAATTACCGTAATTTCAGTAACATGCTCAAGCTTACGTCACCTTTCATTTAGTGCTTAGGGCTTTACCGCACGTGACTAGTAATTACCAGCGAGACAGCAAACATGGCATTGTTTTCAATTTGTCTGTCTGTGTGTGTATCTGTTAGCATGATAACTTTGCAACCGCTCAAAATACCATCACAAAATTATACAGGTGTGTAATAGGGATGAAAATCTCCTACGAGTTCGGAATTGGAGAAATTAAGTCAAGGTCCGTGGGTCTGTTAGCACGATAACTTCGCAACCCCTCAGGATATCATAAAAAAAAAAAAATACAGGTGTGTAATAAGGATGAAAATCTCCTACGAGTTCGAAATTGGTGGTAGTAGGTCAAGGTCAAGGTCATATTCCGAACCGGGCTAGATATGTATAGGCTCGCGGATGGTGTGATTCTCCCTTACGGGGGGCCACTTGTTTACTCAAGCACCAAACACATCACAGGAAGAAAACTCGCAGCGAAAGAGTTAACCATAAATATGCAAGGATGCCCTATAAAGGAACTAGAATCGTGTAGCGTTAGTTAGTATAAAACGCTAACATACTCATCAGGTCTTTTGAGTGAATTATATTGTGTGTATAAATGGTATCACCTGATAACATGTAACCTATGAGTGTGGACATCTTCACTAACTTGAAAAAGCACTCACCATAAAATTAGTTAATTAGAATCTCCTTGATTTGAACTGTTGGGCAAAAGATCATTACTTAACGTGCAAATTCTGTGACTGAACTGGATGTTAGGAATCATCTTGACATGTTGCTAATGTGAAAGGTTGGGCTAAGTGAGGGAAGAGAATGCCGGAGGAAAGTGCTCGTGTGAGGCTAGCTTGGAGGGGATGCTCATGTGAGGCTAGTTCGGTAGAGAGGTTGTAGGGCGAAACAATCGCGACAGAAGTGCCGTTGAAAAGGCCATACTTCACCCTACCAACTCACCACCTCAACTCGAGAGGGAAAACGTGTGATGGACATCACCTAAAAGGAATGTTTTCAGTATCAGAGATATCTGTCTTATCAGGGAGCAGTCTCTTGTTATCATGGACGGAGCAAACATTTGTTTAGCAATTGCATAGTAGTTTTTCATTAGCAGTTGAATGAAAAAACTAATAAATCGTGCGTGTGTTCACGGTTCCTCCCACCCCCAGCACGGTAAGGGATGGTGCTCAATGAAGCTCTGTCCACGTTCATGGGAGGAACGTTTCTATTGACTCAGAACGTAGCAAAGTCATAAAGATTATCAGAACCAATGTTGTATTTCAACGACATATTCGTTAATGAACCATACAAACGAACTCGCCAATAAATTATGTATTGCGCTTGATAATAATTATAATTTATTCAAGGATCTGAGGCTTCGGTCTCATATTGAACCTACTCTGAAGACAGATGCTTTAGACTCCACAAATACTTTCAGCTGCACAGTGCCTTAAATATGAGTGACATTAATCAATACAGCTAATCAACTGTCAAATTAAGATATTATATGTCCTATGACACAGGGTGAATATCTATTATATCTACCACATAATGTATTCATACTCAAAACCCTCTCCAATATTTGACTACATGGCAATGACAGACGGTGGTGTGCCGACCAATCACACACTTCGATACAAACGTTACCCCTTCATTCATACATATCCGCTACCACCTACGTGTTTACTATAGGAGTTGTTGCCAGAGGCCGCCAATTGTGTCCAGCTTCTTTCTTCCCCGACTGTACATGCTTGGGGTTTCATTTACTCGGGACTTTCCTTGGAAAGATCGTACTACATCTCTTGTAAAATCTGCATCCAAGAGATTCGGTGTGCTAAGCCGACTCCGTTTCTTCTTTACCCCTGCACAATTGTAGACTCTATACAGGGGTTTTATCTGCCCCTGTGTGGAGTATAACTCTCATGTGTGGGGAGGCTCCCCACATACAGCTCTTCTCAATAGGATGGAGTCAAAGGCTTTTCGTCTCATTAACTCTCCTCCTCTTACTGACTCCCTTCAACCTCTGTCTCTTCGTCGCACTGTTGCAGCTTTATCTCTTTTCTGTCACTACTTCAATGGTCACTGCTCCTCTGAACTGTCTGCATGCATCCCTTCACCTCTATGACAGGCGCGTAGCACCCATTTTGCAACAAACTCTCATCCCTTTTCTGTCCAACTCTCTAATGCAAGAGTTAACCGTTACTACCAGTCCTTCATTTATGCAACAGGTCAGCTCTGGAACTGTCTCCCTCTGTCTGTATTTCCTGCTTCCTATGATCTCCAATCTTTCAAACGCAGTGTGTCCAGGCATCTCGAAATGATCGGATCTTGAATTTGGCTCTCTCTTGTATTTTTTTTTTTTTCTCTTGGATGAAACAACAATTGTGGGCTCACGGCCTCATGTTCTTTCTTCCTCGCATAAAAAAAAAAATTACTCATCATTCAAGCCCTCGGAATCCTGGCTCAATTGGATACGCCAAAAACATTCACTACGTTCTGTAGCTTCACATAAATGTAACCGATTGAGTCAATCTGGACGCTGCCACGTTAAAAAGGGGTGCCAGAATCCCTGATCATGCACTTCTCCTCACAACATTTATCCAGCCAGCTCGATCTCTTGTCAGTTCCCTAGCCTCACCGATTTCCAAACCTCTCTTCCTCATACACTTATCCACCATATCTCTCCACCTTCTCCTTGGCCTACCTTGCCTCCTCCCTCCTTTAAATTCGCTCAGATATACCTTTTCACCACTCTATTATTATCCATTCTCTCCACATGACCATACCATCTCAACACACTCTCTTCGATTCTGGTGTCCACCGACTTCCTCACTCCACACATCATTCACGAATCACATTATTTCGTATCCTATCCACCGTCTGTACTCGACATACATTCCTCAGCTATCCCATCTCCACTGCTCTTAACTCTTTTCATTTTCATGCCACACCATAGTCTCACATCTATGTGTTAAAGTTGGCACTAACACTCCCTCATGTAAGCCTCGTGCACCTGCAACACTCAAGCCTCTTTTTCTTATCAAGGCCTTCATTGCACTAGCTACTTTTCTTCCTGGTGTCACTCTGCTTTCAACTTCTATTGCATATTTTCATCTCTTTTCTATCACTGTATCCAGGTAGTTGAACTCTCTCACCAATTCCAGTCTCTCTCCATTCACTGTAACATCACACTGGGAGCCCCCTTCACTCTCAATAGCCATCATTTTACCCATTTTTACATTTACTCTCAAGACACGACGCTCACAGACCTCAGCAAAACTCTGCTGTAGCCTACCAAGTTCTTGTCCGATACTTGCAAGTAGTACTGCACCATCAGCATACAACAAGATATTTCATCCATCACCAATCATTACCAACGCCATCCCTCTCTCCATTGCTCGTGTTTTTACTTCTCTCATCACCCCATCCATATATATATTGAACAACCATGGGGACATCACACAACCCTATCGCACTCCCACATCGACCGTGAACCATTCACTGAGTTGCCCACTAACCTTATACATGCTTCGCTACCATCATAAAAACTCTTGACAGCACCTAGCAGCTTACCATCTACACCGTACATGTGCAGAACTTTCCATTGTCCCTCTCTGTCTACTGTATTTTGTCGTATGCTTTTTCCAGATCCATGAATACCATAAGCACCTTATGGTCCTGCTCACAAGCCTTTTCTGCTATCTGTCTCACTGCAAATAAGCTATTTGATCCACACATCCTCTGCCACTCCTAAAGCCACTCTGTTCATCACTCACTAGGACTTCTGACATCCATCTTACTTTCTCTATTTTATATATATATATATATATATATATATATATATATATATATATATATATATATATATATATATATATATGTATATTGTTACGGAACAGAGAAAGGTAATGTACACTTTAAGTGAAAATACTAAAAATCACTACTGTCCCGTAAAGTTCCAGGTTCAAAACAAAAGAGTTAGGTAAAATTACAAGTTAAAGTTTAATGCTCAAACTAACAACAAAACATTCAGAACTCATAAGGATAATGTAATGGCAAAAAACAGGTTAAGTATATGGTTAACTGCAATAGCCTCTATTAACACGAAATTAGCAAGAGTAAATTTATCTAAGTCAGCCCTGATAAAATGAAAATACCAGATAATACTCAGTGAATGCAAGATATATTATTACAGATACAAAATATTATTAATAAGGGCTGACACCCAAAACACATGAATCACAAAAACCTTACTAAGCCTAAGAAATAACACCTTACGCTACACATCACAAGAAAAAATGCATTAACAGTAATACTCAAATCACACAGCTGCTAGATGGTTGGAGACTTCCTGAGCACTCACAATAATAACAACTGTACAGGGGGAGGACAGAGATGTGAACAAAATGAGGAGTAGATCTAAGTGGCAATTAATGCAGAGACTGAGCTCATTATATAGGGGCCGGCAGAGCTTGATACAACTTGTAAGAAGGACGCGCAAATGAAGCCAGAGGGGACAAAGAGTTGACACTCCTGCTCTGAACAACAGAAAGAACGACTTACTCTACTATAAAGGAGGAGGGGGGAGTGAGGTAGAACACGCTCGTGATCAAACATGCAGCACACTGTACGTTAGAATTACACAAAGGATGATGAAATCATAGGCTATGTAACACCTCCCCACAAAGAAAAAAGAAATTTACGAAGGGAATTTCTTATTACTCTAAAACAATCTATCTAAAGTCTAGATAAGCAATCTGCAATAACATTTTCTTTCCCCTTGACATGTTGTATGTCTAATGAATACTCCTGAAGAAGTAGACTTCATCTTGTCAATCTCTGATTTTTATCTTTAAACTTACTAAGGAATTTCAGTGGGTTATGATCGGTATAAATGACTATGGGGTCAAAACCAGAACACAAATAAAATGAAAAATGCTGTAAACCCAAAATTAAGGCCAAAAGCTCTTTCTCAATAGTTGAGTAGTTCTTTTGAGGTGGAGTGAACTTCTTACCGTAATAAGATACAGGGTGTTCAATACCCTGATCATCCTCTTGCAGCAAAATAGCCCGAGCTCCTGTATCACTTGCATCAACAGCCGGCTTAGCAAAATTTGGAGTAGCGAGCACTGGTTGACTTAATAGGATAGCTTTAAGTTTGCTGAAAGAGGATTCACAGTTATCGGTCCAGACAAATTTAACTCCCTTTTTCAGTAGGTCTGTAAGTGGTGATACAAGAATTGAAAAGTTAAGAACAAATCTCCTGTAATAACCTACCATTCCCAAAAATCTCTGTAGCTCTTTCCTACTTTTAGGTCTGGGAAGATCACTTATAACCTGAACCTTAGCTGCTGCTGGTGCAACATGTCCATCACCAATTACGTACCCAAGGTACTGAACTTTAGCTTGACCAAACTCACACTTTGATAAATTAGCTACAAGATTAGCCTGAACCAAACGCTGAAGAAATTTACTGACATGGCACAGGTGATCTTTCCAGTTGTCACTGAAGATTAATACATCAGCAATATAAACAACACACCCTGCCAAACCCTCTGTTACAACATTCATGAGCTTCTGAAATGTGGCTGGTGCATTCTTCATACCATATGGCATTACAGAACATGCAAAAGTCTTTCCTAGTGTTACAAAACATGAGATCTCCCTAGCACGTTCAGTCATAGGTACTTGCCAGTATCCCTTTAACAAATCAAACTTACTTATGTACCTAGCCTTTCCGATCTTGTCTATGCAATCTTCCACGCGAGGGCGAGGGTAAGTGTCTGTTTTGGTTATCTGATTAACACGTCTGTAGTCGATGCAAAGCCGCTGTGACCCACCTGGCTTAGGGACTAGAGTGACAGGAGAACTCCACTCGCTCTGACAGGGCTCAATCATCTTGTGGTCCAACAGGTAGCCAAGCTCCTTCTGGATGAGAGGAACTTTCACTGGGTTCACACGGTAAGGAGGCAATTTAATTGGCTTTGCGTCTCCAACATTGACATCATGCATCAACACAGTGGTTCTTCCTGGAGTGGCACGGAACACTTGCGGGTACTCCTGCAGTAATGCCGAAAACTCCTGCCTTTCCTCGGGAGCTAGATGAGAAAGCTTAGTCTGGAGATCATTCATGATATCAGGATTCTTCCCCAAACTATCACTTAGGCTCATGCTGCATGGGAGAACTTCACTTGCAGACTCGGGTGGAACAGCTACAGTGCAGACTGGATTATTTTCGTCCCGCCTGTAATATAACTTTAGCATGTTGATGTGACAAAGTTGCTTGTTCTTTCTACGATCTGGTGTGGCGATGACATAGTTGACATCACTGAGTTTCTTCTCCACGAAATAAGGACCACTAAACTTGGCTTGAAGAGGTTGCCCATGCACTGGTAGCAGAATCAAAACCTGATCTCCTGGCTGAAAGTGGCGTAACCTGGACTTCTTATCATACCAAGTCTTCATCTTCTCCTGAGCAGCTCCTAAATTCTCTCTCGCCAGCTGTAAAGCAGTGGACAGCCGTTCTTTGAACTTCATCACATACTCCAGCAGGTTGACGTCATCTTCCTCCGACAGCCAGCATTCCTTGAGTAACTTAAGGGGTCCTCTTACTTCATGGCCAAACAGTAGTTCAAAAGGTGAGAAGCCCAGTGATTCATTTGGAGATTCTCTTGCGGCAAATACAACGAATGGAAGACCTTTATCCCAGTCTTTCTGATGTTCCAAACAGTATTTCTTGAGCATCGATTTGAGTGTTTGATG
Organism: Coenobita brevimanus; assembly: GCF_032717465.1. Classification (NCBI taxonomy): domain Eukaryota; kingdom Metazoa; phylum Arthropoda; class Malacostraca; order Decapoda; family Coenobitidae; genus Coenobita; species Coenobita brevimanus. The sequence goes on along the minus strand of NC_137026.1, from coordinate 13,832,184 downwards.
ATATCTCTCCAATGCTCCTTGGGTCTGGGGATGGTAAGCTGAAGACGTGATCTGCATGATGCCCAACTCTTTCAGAGACTGCTTGAAAACATTTGACATGAAATTACTTCCCCGGTCTGACTGTACCTCCTTGGGCAGACCAAACTTTGTGAAGAACCCTAGCATTTCCTTAACCACGTTCTTTGCTGAGATATTTCTAAGTGGAATGGCTTCAGGATAACGAGTAGCCATATCAATCAGGGTCAACACATAAGAAAATCCTGAAGAAGTCTTAGGAAGAGGGCCCACAATATCCACCAACACACGGGTGAATGGTGCCTCAAAAGGAGGAATGGGAACTAGAGGTGCAACCTTTTCGGTCTGATTACACTTCCTCACAACCTGACAGGTGTGACAAGACTTACAATACCAGGAAACATCCCTGAAGATACCTGGCCAGTAGAAGTGTTTCAAAATGCGTGCCACAGTCTTCCTCACTCCAAGGTGTCCTGCCAAACTGGAATCATGAGCCACTCTAATGATATCCTGCCTACAAACACGAGGGATGACAACTTGATGTACAACTTCCCACTCACAGTCGGCTGATGCTGTTGGGGGTCTCCACTTTCTCATAAGTACTCCTGACTTTATATAATAACAAGTAGAAGCACCAGCTGACTCTTCCTCACTGCAAGCAGAGTTAGCTAGACCTTTCAACTCAGGGTCAGCAACCTGCAACTCAACCAACTCTTGACGAGACAAATTATCAACACTACGGGGTACTGCCTCATCTGGTGAGTGGTCCAAATTAGCAAGAAAAGTGTCAACTAGGATAACATCATCATCATCATTATCCTCTAAATCACCAGTAACTTTAGACTTAGCCCTAGTGACAGCACATGCAGGGAACACATCAGGGACATCACAATCCTGGGCTGCAGCCACTGGCTCACTAGACAACTGAGGAGCTGGACACACTTGACTTCCACCAATATCATTTCCAAGTAAGAAAGTTACACCTGACATTGGGAGTGTCTCAACCAACCCAACCATAATGGAACCATTAACAAAACCGGACTCTAAATTCACTCTGCACAGAGGGACAGAGAAGTAATTATTCCCTACACCTTGTAAGATTACAGTTTCATCAGAGGAATTAACATTAGAGGCTAGAACACTGGTCAGCATAAGGGATTGGCAAGCACCTGTATCACGATATATTTTAACTGATTTCCTGTCATTACTGTCCAGAGGACTGACAAAACCATCAGACAGGAAATTAGCACATGAACTCTTGAGAGTGTCACCCACGTTACTGCTCAAAACAGGAGCTTCATCATGAGAATTTAATTTACCCCTCAAAGCAGGTTCAGTTAACTCAGTTAAAGAATTCTGGGAACTCTCAAGGGTGGACACTAGACCAATTGACTGAATATTTAAAGACTCCTTTTTGTTCACATCACGCTGTCTCCTGAAACATTTCTCCGTAGTATGACCAAGCTTACTACAATAAGCACATTTACTTTTCTGAAATCTAGAGGTGGAGCTGGTATTTACTTCCTGAGAAACATCATCTTTATTCTCTTTCCTGTTACCTGTACTCTGAGTAGAGGCAACGTACTTACTATTAGCTTTCCCTTATTCTTTAGAATATCTCTTGTGAGTGAGAACATATTCATCAGCTAAAACTGCAGCATCAGACAAATTATCTATTCTTTTCTCATCAAGATATAGGCTTACATCTTTATAAATACACCTTTTGAAGTCTTCCAGCAAAATCATCTGCTTAAATTTGTCAAAATCAGAATCCACATTCTTAGAATTTAACCACTGCTCTAACAGATCTTCTTTGATTTTTGCATACTCAACATGGGATTGCTTATCTTGCTTATAAGTTGTCCTAAATTTTACTCTATAGGCTTCAGGAACAAGCTCATAGGCCTTAAGAATCAAGCTCTTAACAACATCATAATTATCACATTGATCCTGAGGCAAAGATGGATAAGTTACTTGAGCTTTACCGGTGAGAACAGTTTGAAGGAGTACTGGCCAATACTTTTTGGGCCAATTAAAACCTGTAGCTACCCTCTCAAACAACTGAAAATACTTTGTTAAATCAGATTCATTAAAAGGAGGGACAAGTTTAACATTTTTAGCCACATCAAAATCATCAGAGCTAGATGATCCAGTTCCACCTTGTTTCATGCGATACTCATGGTCTGCCTGAATCCTAGCAAGTTCAACTTGTGCCTGAAACTCAGCCTCCTTAGCACGAGCCTGAAACTCAGCCTCTTTAGCATTTGCCTGAAATTCAGCCTCCTTAGCACGGGCCTCCTGCAGGGCTAGCTGTAACTTAGCTAATTCAATCTGCGTTTGCTCATTTGGAGGAGTTTCATTAAACAAGCTTTCATTAATCATGTCAACAATTTGATCTTTAGAATGATGAGAGCGAACAGCATTTCCCAATTGTTGAGCAACACGCTTAAGTTCATTCTTTGTTCTGTTTTCTACATCACACACTGTTTGCACATTTGACAAAAGATCTCTGGCTTCATCAAGTGTAGTAATAGTAGACATCATGAACAAATCACAGTCACAAAATATCAAGCAATACCCTTATGATAATATCCTGAATATCCTGATAAGAGGTCGCCAAATTTATGTTACGGAACAGAGAAAACTGTCCCGCAAAGTTCCAGGTTCAAAACAAAAGAGTTAGGTAAAATTACAAGTTAAAGTTTAATGCTCAAACTAACAACAAAACATTCAGGACTCATAAGGATAATGTAATGGCAAAAAACAGGTTAAATATATGGTTAACTGCAATAGCCTCTATTAACACGAAATTAGCAAGAGTAAATTTATCTAAGTCAGCCCTGATAAAATGAAAATACTAGATAATACTCAGTGAATGCAAGATATATTATTACAGATACAAAATATTATTAATAAGGACTGACATCCAAAACACATGAATCACAAAAACCTTACTAGGCCTAAGAATTAACACCTTACACTACACAGCACAAGAAAAAAATGCATTAACAGTAATACTCAAATCACACAGCTGCTAGATGGTTGGAGACTTCCTGAGCACTCACAATAATAATAACTGTACAGGGGGAGGACAGAGATGTGAACAAAATGAGGAGTAGATCTAAGTGGCAATTAATGCAGAGACTGAGCTCATTATATAGGGGCCGGCAGAGCTTGATACAACTTGTAAGAAGGACGTGCAAATGAAGCCAGAGGGGACAAAGAGTTGACACTCCTGCTCTGAACAACAGAAAGAACGACTTACTCTACTATAACGGAGGAGGGGGGAGTGAGGTAGAACACGCTCGTGATCAAACATGCAGCATACTGTACATCAGAATTACACAAAGGATGATGAAATCATAGGCTATGTAACAATATATATATATATATATATTTATATATATTTATATATATATATATATATATATACTTATGTATATATATGTATATCTATCTATATATATATATATATATATATATATATATATATATATATATATATACATTGAGGGTAATATATGGAGTTACTTGGGGAGACAGAGACAGAATGACAATTGAGGAAGTGAAGGAGCATTGTGGTGAGGATGTGATGGAAAACGTTTGGAGAAATACACTGAGGTGGTTTGCCCATGTGGAGAGGATGGAGAACGAGAGTCTAGTGATGAGAGTGTATGAGCGTGATGGAGGGGGGGGGGGGAAGAGGCCGTGGATGAAGTGAAGGGATGAAATGGAGAGGTATATGAGGGAAGGGGGTATGTGAGTTGGGGTGAGGGCAGCGAAACGTCAGGGGACAGGGCGACATGGAGGCGATTTGATTGTGGAAACCCACCGTGGGATTAAGGCGTCTGAGAATACATAAGTAGAGATTATAATCAATAACATAAGCTCAAGCACTTTTCGTTGAATCCTAGAGTAATTCCTCACAATTCCCATTCATTATTTTGCTACATTGAAACAGAATTCCTTTCCCCTCTAACACTTCCTGATCACTCTCATCACACACAAGGAAATTTATTTATATATGCGCCCCAATTACCAGAGCCGCTATTCAGCTTGTTAAAACGTTCCCCCATTGTGTTCTTAAGCCTTCATAATTAGGCTTCTTAGTGGGTAATTACAGACGGCTGTTCATGAGTACTTTTCTTGGTTATTGTGCAGTCCTTGTGTAATTTTAATGGAATCTCTCGGTGATCGCTTCGGCCTACCCTATTACCAGCTTCTACAATGTGGTTCTCTTATCAGGCGGTTCCATGTCTCTCTCTCTCTCTCTCTCTCTCTCTCTCTCTCTCTCTCTCTCATACTGAATGTCCATATAATTTGCGACACTCATAGTTTTTTTTTTTTTTCGTGCATCACTTCCCATTGTCATTTTTTCGTCAAACAATTTAGAGAAGGGAAACCATTTTTTTTTTTTTTTTTTGGGGGGGGTGGGGGGGTCCATGTTGTAAGTAGGGAAAATGAGATACTGACTACGAGAGTGTATGTGAGTGAGGTGGAGAGGAAAGGGATCGGGGAGACCAAGGATGAGATGGAGGGATGGGGTGGAGATGTGTTTGGGAGAGGGATGTGTGAGTTGGAGAAATGGCTGCCTGATAGCGGTGAACAGGGTGACACGGAGACCATTCACTTGTGGCCACCTCTTTTGGGATTAAGACGTCTGGTTATGGATAGACAGACAGATAAGTAGATAGAGAGATTAAGAGACAGCGGACATATTGGTAGAAAAACACAGCAAGACAAACAGACAGACAAACAAACATGGAGATAGGTAAACTGGTGAATAGATAGACAGATACAGAGAGAGAGAGAGAGAGAGAGAGAGAGAGAGAGAGAGAGTTTTTTTTCTATCACTGTTTCCCGGACACTGGACATACTAAAATTTGGAATCAAAACAGACCATTCCCTGGGAGGCTGAATATTAAAAATCGTCTCCATCACCCCTTTCCTTACTAAGATATGTTCCTGAATAAAATCGTCCTGTGCAAGCCTAACTATAACACCTTAATGTCTCCTCATCAGTGACTTAATCTAACGCAGCCTTATCTTCCCTTGCCCTAACATCTTAATGCCACCTTATCAATGACTTAATCAAAAGTTGCCTCAGCTTCCCCTGCCCTATCACCTTAATGCCACCTTATCAATGACATAATCTAAGGCTGCCTCATCTTCCCCTGCCCTAACAGCTAAGCTTTGCAACAGTTTCCCGCCAATGTTCCTGTACCCTACAAGAGAGGACGCCACTCAACAGGCGCCATTCCTACTTACCCAGTGCTACTGCATTCCTTGTTACTCGAATTTTTATCTGCTCCAGCCAGCGATATAACTCCTGTCCATTTGCTATGACAGGAAACGACTTTTTTTTATCTATCTATTGCCAGACGCCTTAATCCCTTAAAGGGTGGCTACAAACAAATCACCTCAATGTCGCCCTGTCCCCTCCCATTTCTCTGCCATCCCCCCAGCCCACGCCCCTTCCCTCTCTCACATACCTCTCCTCTCCATCGCTCCATCTCATCGTCGGCCTCCTTCTCCCTCTCACTCCCTCTGCCACACTCATATATACTCACCTCGTTAGTCTCTCACTCTCCATCCTCTCCACATGGCCACATTTTTAACCGCAGCAAATTTTAGCAATCAGAGGGAGAACCTGCCTGACAACGAGGCAAAAGAGAAGTATAAAACGAACAGAATATGAAACTTATCATTGCAAGGTAAAACTGGAACAATATGAAATGAGAAAAACTTCTTAGATTGCAAAGTGAAGTGGAACAGTATGAAGTGGAAGAAATTGCTTAGAACTGCAAGGTGAAGTGGAGCAATGTGAAGTGGGAAAAATATTAATTAGACAGCAAGGTGGAGAGGAGGAGTATGAAAGCAGCAGAATATGAAACTTAGAACAATATGAAGTGGAAAAACAAATGCCTAGAATTGCAAGGTAAGAGTAGAACAGTATTAAAATTGGAAAAGTGTTGCTTTGAACTGCAAGGTAAAGTGGAGCATTATTAAATGGGGCAAAATATTGCCTTGAACTGCAAAGTAAAAGATGACTGCAACTCAGGTGACATAGCAGAGGAATTGGCTCAGGTGGTGTGTGCTAGAGGAGACTCAGTCACTAAATTATGTGTGGAGTGAACGTGACCTGACCTCTGTAACAACAAGGTGTGTCTGTTAATTAATGTGAGGGCGTCAGTTCCCCCTTGCAAAGAACACACACACACACACACACACACACACACAGGAATGAAAAAAAAGAAAAGAAAAGAGAATCTCGTGAACAAGCAAAGGCATTTAAGAGATTTCAGTGACATTCAGAATTCAAGTTATATCCGTCAGTGGCTGTAGGTGGTGGCGACCATCGTCTGCTCACATGATGTAGCGCTGCCTACTTCATCCGTCAACTCAGTCATTCTTGTTCTGTGTCTGCCCTTCTCTCTTCTTATTCCTCCCATTTTTCCTGTTACTTTTTATTCTTTTCTTTTCAGGTGGCTTTACACTGAGTGACAAGCCAAATGGTTTCCTGTGAGCTAGGAAACCATTTACTACGCTGGGTGGAAAACATATAAGCAACCCATACGAGTTCCTTACGTGTCAACAAGTGTTTTGGGGGAGGGTTAGTGCCCGGTCCCGTAAAACAACTCTCTCAAGGACAAACGGCCACCCCTTTCGGGATTATGGCGTCCGGCTATAGATAGACTGTGGCGTCTGGCTGTAAATAGATAGATTCTTCCAAAAACAACTTTCATAGAGCTTTACTGTATTCTTCTTCGTCTTAATAACATTCTTTTTCTTCTCATTGTTTATGCTATTACCAGAAAGTTTTAAACAGCTTTAGAAATAAATGACCGAAAGAGCTGATGAAGGTCATGACTTTAGTTCTTTCACCTTAACCTGGGCCAAATTTTCGTCCTTTTGTAGCTTATTTCACGTAGGGTGGAGTCAAAAGCTTTTCGTCTCATTAACTCTCCTCCTCTTACTGGCTTCCTTCAACCTCTGTCTCTTCGCTGCACTGTTGCATCTTTATTTCTTTTCTATCGCTACTTCAATAGTCACTGCTCCTCTGAACTGTCTGCATGCATTCCTCCACCTCTATGACGGGTGCGTAGCACTCGTCTAGCAGCAAACTCTCATCCCTTTTCTGTCCAACTTTCTAATGCAAGAGTTAACCGTTACTCTCAGTCCTTCATTTATGCAACAGGTCAACTCTGGAACTGTCTCCCTCTGTCTGTATTTCCTGCTTCCTATGATTTCCAGTCTTTCAAACGCAGTGTGTCCAGGCATCTCACAATGATAGGATCTTGAATTTGGCTCTGTCTTGTATTTTGTTTTTCCTTGGAGGGAACAGTTATTGCGGGCTCGTGGCCTTTGGTTCCTTCTTTCTCACACAAAAAAAAGCTCAGTGGCAGAATAGGGCGATACTATGGTTCTACATTCTTTACATGGCACTCCTTCGTGAACAGCACCTTAATTCAGTGTTAATCTATGGTTCGTACTCAGTCTTCAAGATGGTGTGATGGGGAGGTGTGACAAAATTTCCATAGCACTTCTTCGTGACTAGCACCATAAAATCAATAGGAGATGGTAAGACAGAAAGATAATATATGTCCGTGGACTGAAGGGGTTAAATTGATTCTTTCTTTATGCGTAAGAAGGGTTTTCGGAGAGGGCATACCCCCGTGAGAGCAGGGCCATTCCCCCTTTTATGTTTTGACCTGTAAATTTATCACACAAAAAACAGTTCTTTCTGGTATATTCTCTTATTTTTTTTTTATTTTGCCAAAACACACACACACACACACACACACACACACACACACACACACACACACACACACACACACACACACACACACACACACACACACATTTATTTAGTTATTTGGATATTTCACCATAACAATAATTATGCATAATTTTCTGACAGTTTAAACAATTCACCTCAACACTTTTGGTCAATTATCGTATTTAATATAGGATCGTTTTGTGTAAGTTTATTATTATTATTATTATTATTATTATTATTATTATTATTATTACTACTACTACTACTACTACTACTACTACTACTACTACTACTACTACTATTAGAACTACTTCTACTACTACTACCATTATTATTATTATTACTATTATTATTATTATTACTATTATTATTATTATTACTACTACTACCACTATTACTACTACTACTAATACTACTACTACTGCTAATACTATTAGAACTTCAACTGCCACTACTACTACTACTACTACTACTACTAATAGAACTACTACTACTACTACCATTATTATTATTATTATTATTATTATTATTATTATTATTATTAATATTATTATTATTATTGTTATTATTATTACTTTTATTCTTATTCTTATTATTATTATTATCATCGTTATTATTATCATGATCATCACCAAGATATGAAGACCACAGTGGATGGATCAAGAGCTGGATAGATAGATAGATAAATAGACAAATAGATAGATGGATGCATAAATAGATAGGTAGTTAAATAGACAGGTAGATATATTATTTAAGCTTATAATCATTAATGTGGCATAAATTTAGTCATGGACCTTCTATGTTACCTGTGCCGTTTTATTGCTAGAAATATCGGTGCATTCTTCCTGCCTTTATCCCAAGGTCTTAAAAAATTAGTTTAGTCGGTAAATAGGATTTCTCGCGGTTTTTATAGTTGTTGTTGTTGTTGTTGCTGCTGTTGTAGTTACCTTAGGCTCATAGAAAGGTGATCCATATGGACTACAGGCTCAAATCCCTCTCTTTCCCAGTCAGCCATCATCCTTTTAGGGGACAGGGAAATAGACAAGGGACGTTTGTATACCCAAGTAGTCTGGGAAGTTGTTGAATGCTGTGAAGAGTATGTACGATGGTGCGAAGGCTGCAGTGCGTGTGGATGGTGAACTAAGTGAATTTTTCTCTTTGAAAGTTGGGTTGAAACAAGGATGTGTCATGTCTCCATGGTTGTTCAATCTGTACATGGATGGGGTAATAAAAGAGGTACAAGGTAGGGTAGTGGATGTTGGAGTGGCCCTGGTGAGAGAGGATAGTGTTTGGAAACTCCCTGTACTGTTGTTTGCAGATGATACTGTGTTGTTGAGTGAAGACGAAGGGGAGCTGCAAGGCTTGGTGGATGAGTTTGGGAGAGTGTGTAAGAAACGGAATCTGAAGGTGAATGTAGGGAAGAGTAAAGTGGTCTTTGAGAGAGGTGAAGGCAGTGAATGTACAGCGAGGTTGGATGGTGAGGAATTGGAAAATGTAAGTACGTTTAAGTACTTGGGTAGTGTGATGAGTAAGGATGGAGGTTTGGAGGGTGAAGTGCTTGAAAGGGTACAGCAGAGAAGAAAGGTTGCTGGTTCTTTGAAAGCAGTGATAAGAAACAGGGAAGTGAACATGGAAGTGAAAAAGTACCAACTCTAACGTATGGAAGTGAAGCTTGGACGTTGTTGGAAGGACATAAGTCAAGAGTGAGAGCAGTGGAAATGAGTTATTTAAGTGGAGCCTGTGGAGTTACATGGAGAGACAGGCTGACGAATGAGGATATAAAGGAGCGTTGTGATGTGGATGTGGATGTGATAGGAAGCGTTATGAGGAACACACTGAGGTGGTTTGGCCATGTGGAGAGGATGGAGGATGAGAAACTGACGAAGAGAGTGTATGTGAGTGAGGTGGAGGGGGGAAGAGGGAGGGGGAGGCAGAGGATGAGATGGAGGGATGGGGTGGAGAGGTATATGAGAAAGGGGTGTGTGAGTTGGGAGCAGGGCAGTGAAATGGCGGGGGACAGGGCGACTTGGAGGCGATTTGTTTGTGGCCACCCCAAACGGGATTGAGGCGTCTGGCAATAGATAGATAGATAGATAGTCTGCCCGGTTCTGTCAGTGCCACCACGTGAAGGCGTCCTTCTCCAGCCCCAGCCATTGACACAAACTTTCCTATTCAGTCAGGGAGCAGTGTCACTTTTTCAGCCAGAGATCCAGCCTGCAGTCCACCGGGTTTGTATCAGATGAGCTTGGGATTGCACCTACTACTACTATTACCACTACCACTACTACTACTTCTCATACTAATACTACTACCAACACCTACTACTACTATTACCACTACCACTACTACTACTACTCATACTAATACTACTACCAACACCTACTACTACCACCCAGAGCGCACAGGTAAAAAATGATGTGAAAACTGATTTGCTCTAACTCAGGAGGGTGGGTGTAGGTAGGGAGTGTGAAATATAGGAGGTGTAAGTGCTGGCCTGTGTACTGTGTAATTCACAGTGCCATAAATACACACACACACCGCCTCCCACACACCCACACTATCCTCGTAGGGGCGAGGAAGTATACAAACACCTCTTCTTTAGCTTTTTTTTTTTTTTTTTTTTTTTTAATACTGCTAGTCTCTTGTATCATATTTATGTTTTACTGAAATCGCAAAAATATCATACAGTCAGTTATGAGGGTGGCACATGGAGGAATAAACTGGTAAGAAAAAGGTGTTAGGGAGCTTCCCCACCCCACGAGAATACCGACCTTGAACACTCACACTCCTTTGACTCACTCGTAGCTGAAAATAAATAAATAAGTAAATAAAAATAGACATAACGTTAGCTGCAATATAATAATCTAAACCAGTCTCGTCTGTGACAGGGTTATTGAATACAGTTCTATACACTTTTCACTCCAACTTGGCCTAAAAATGACATCTCTCCATTTTGGATCCTGAGCTGTAGCAATAGATTGACAAAAGAATACGATGCTAGTCACGAAGAAGTGATACGGAAAGGATGTAGAGCCGTAGTATTGTCTTTCTGTACCATCAAGCTAAGTGAAGTAAGCAGCACAAGGACGAAAATCTGGGCCAGGTTAAGGTGAAACGAAGATACTGTAGCAGCAGCAGCAGCAGCGGTAGTAGTAGTAGTAGTAATAATAGTAGTAGTAGTAGTAGTGGTGGTAGTAGTAGTAGTAGTAGTAGTAGCAGAAGCAGAAGTAATAGTAGCAGCAGCAGCAGCAGCAGTAGTAGTAGTAGTAGTAGTAGAAGTACCACTAGTTTTTGTAGTAGTAGTAGTAGTAGTAGTAGTTGTTGTCATAGTCAATCAGTCAGTGTTTTAATTCGCAGTACAACTACAGAGACAACAAATAAAATTGTAGTAGTAGTAGTAGTAGTTGTTGTTGTTGTTGTTGTTGTTGTTGTTGTACTTAATCAATCCTTCATTTTGCAGTACAACTACAGAAACAATAATTAAATAGTAGTAGTAGTAGTAGTTGTTGTTGTTGTTGTTGTTTTATTGTTGTTGTTGTTATTGTTGTAGCAGTAGAAGTTGCAGTAGTAGTAGCAGTAGCAGCAGTGGTAGCAATAGTGGTAGTAGTAGCAGTAAAAGTAGTTATTGGTGTTGTTGCTGTGAGCCCAGTTGACTGCAGGATGAAGTTGCCCTTATGCTGCAGTCCACCATCCACCTTTCGGGAAGCAAAGGAGGTGAGGGACGATTTTATAACCAGGCAGTTCCTCCACCCGGCCATATCAGTGCCACCGCGTGAAGACTTCCCTCTCCAGCCCTCCCCCCCAAATAAACAGGCTTGCAAAAAAATATATAAATAAATAAAATGCGTATGCAAAGAAGGGCAGAAGAGTGGCCCAAGGAAAAGAGATGCTGAACCAAGCAAGAGTGAGAGTGGAAGAATATGTAAGGAGCTTAAAGAGGCGGTGTTGGGAAGTGTGTGGGGTGTAAAGGTATCGGCGTTGGAGGGAGAAAAATGGTCATGACGGGTAGAAGGAGGAAATGAAAATGCTAGTGAGAAGTAAAACGTTATGAGGAGTGGAATAAGGAAATGAAAGGCCTAATAAAAGTGGAAAAAAGTGCCAATGAGAGAGGGAAAAATGACACGAGAAGTGTCATGAGGAAATGAACATGCCAGTGAGAGAGGAAAAAGGGTCATGAAAAGTGGAATGAAGAAATAAAACTTCCATTAAAGAAGAGAAGAAGGTTATGAGGGATGGAATTAGGAAATGAAAGTGCTAGTGAGAGGAGAAGGGTTAACTAGTCAGAAGGTTCACTAATCTGAATGTTCACTAGTCCGAAGGTTCACCAGTCCGAAGCCAGAGTGTGACTTGCATGGTCTACTGTATGTCAGTTGACAGTGGTCAGCCATTGGCGGTAGACTGTCGAGTTAACCTTGTCTGTATTATCGGTGGTAGACTGTCGAGTTAACCTTGTCTGTATTATCATGACTCGGATTGTGACTGGAGCTCGTGGAAGAGGAAAAGTGCTCATTCATGGTTACAAGTACCAATTGAACAAACAAAGTGCCACAACTATGAATTGGCAGTGCTGGTGGAAGTCATGTAGAGCTACACTCAGGACAAACTTGTTCAACAGAGACGACAACGATTTAAATATTGAAATAATAATCAGTGATAATCATAACCATAGCCTCGATGATGAAATAATTTATAAGGTTGAGTTTGTCAATGAAGCAAAGACCGCCATACAGACTGATCCAACTAAGTCCATCAAACGGTTGTATGACGAAAAAGTTGCAGCTGAACACAGACATGCAGTAGGTAGAAATCGGCTACCAAATGTTCCAGAATTCGTCTCTGTTCGCTCACAGCTTGCAAGGGCGAAGTCAAACTGAATGCCTGAAATTCCCCATCATATAGACGAAGCTACATTCGAAGGTAGTTGGAGACAAACATGGCGCGGCCATCGTTTTATCCTACACCAGGATAATGACTGGGGAATTGTCATATTTGCCAGTCGAGCCAATATAAGAGCCATATTGTAGTGCCAGCAACTATGTATGGATGCCGCATTTAGGACAACTCCGGAGCCGTATGAACAAGTGTTCAATGTACTCGGTAATTATCATGGGCCAGTAGTGTGACTGGTGACAGCTCTAATGACAAACCGCACAACTGGACACCACCGACAAATCTTACAGAGTATTAGACACTGGGTGAGGAGAGGATCTGAGCAAGATTGGGAACCAGCAGCAGTGATGACCGCTCTTGTCCAAAACAACTTTCAGCTTCTGCGCACAGCACGTCAAACTCAAAGAATCATTAGAAGGTATCCCTCGCTGATTGATTTCTTTGCCTTCGTCAACAACACCTACATCAATGGAAATTTCAAAATTGCTCTCTGAAATGTGTATGACAAGAACATTTTTTTTTTTTTTTTATGCGAGGAAGAAGGAACCAAAGGCCATGAGCCCGCAGTAACAGTTCCCTCCAAGAGAAAAACAAAATACAATAGAGAGCCAAATTCAAGATCCGATCATTTTGAGATGCCTGGACACACTACGTTTGAAAGACTGGAGATCATAGGCAGCAGGAAATACAGACAGAGGGAGACAGTTCCAGAGCTGACCTGTTGCATAAATGAAAGACTGGGAGTAACGGTTAACTCTTGCATTAGAGAGTTGGACAGAAAAGGGATGAGAGTTTGCTGCCAGACGGGTGCTACGCGCCCGTTGTAGAGGTGGAGGAATGCAAGCAGACAGTTCAGAGGAGCAGTGACCATTAAAGTAGCGATAGAAAAGAGATAAAGATGCAACAGTGCGGCGAAGAGACAGAGGTTGAAGGGAGTCAGTAAGAGGAGGAGAGTTAATGAGACGAAAAGCCTTTGACTCCACCCTATTGAGAAGAGCTGTATGTGGGGAGCCTCCCCACAAATGAGAGTTGTACTCCACACAGGGGCGGATAAAACCCCTGTATAGAGTCAACAATTGTGCAGGAGTAAAGAAAGAGAGGAGTCGGCTTAGCACACCCAATCTCTTGGAAGCAGATTTTACAAGAGATGTAATATGATCTTTCCAAGATAAGTCCCGAGTGAATGAAACCCCAAGCATGTTCAAGGATGATGCAGGATTAAGCTGAATATTATTAAACATTAGTGGGTATACCTGTGGAAGATTTTGTTGGGTTGATAGGTGTAAGAACTGAGTCTTAGATACATTAAAGACAACCATATTATTTTTACCCCAGTCAGAGATATGAGCCAAGTCAGACATTAGGTGTGCTATAGCCTCATCCCTTGTTTCTTGAAGTAACTGTTGAGATGGGCGTTGCGGGAACCGAATGGAAAGGTGAAGGGTGGAGTCATCAGCGTATGAGTGGATAGGGTTAGATGTACAGCTTAGAAGATCATTGATGAATAAAAGGAAGAGAGTTGGTGATAGGACAGAGCCCTGAGGAACACCACTGTTGATAGATCTAGGAGAAGAACGATGGCCGTCTACAACAGCGGCTATAGAACGACCAGAAAGGAAGCTAGCGATGAAGGCACAGATAGAAGGATAGAAACCGTAGGAGGGCAGCTTGGAAATTAAAGATTTATGCCAGACTCGATCGAAAGCCTTTGAGATGTCAAGTGCAATGGCAAAGCTTTCGCCAAAGTCCCGAAAGGAGGATGACCAGGAGTCTGAAAGGTAGGTGAGAAGATCGCCAGTGGAGCGTCCCTGACGGAACCCATACTGACGATCGGAAAGAAGGTTGTGATAGGAAAGATGCCTTAAAATTTTTCTATTAAGAATTGACTCGAAAACTTTTGAAATACAGGACGTTAAAGCAATTGGACGATAGTTGGAGGGTTGGGAGTGGTCACCCTTCTTTGGGACTGGCTGAATGAGAGCAAACTTCCAGCAAGAAGGAAAGGTACAAGTTGACAGACAAAGGCGAAAGTGTTTACCTAGGCAGGGTGTAAGCACAGAAGCACAGTTCTTGAGAACAACAAGAGGGACCCCATCAGGCCCATATGCCTTGTTAGTACTGAGGCCAGTGATGGCAGAAAATACATCAACTGAAGATATTTTAATGTCAGCCATTAGGAAGTCAGAGGGGGGAAGTGATGGAGGAACAGCACCGGAATCGTTTAAGGTGGAATTGGAGGAGAAAGTCTGTGTGAAGAGATCTGCTTTATCAGTAGAAGATATAGCTACAGAACCATCAGAGTAGAAAAGAGGAGGGAAGGATGATGAGGTAAAGTTGTTAGAAAGATTTTTGGCAAGGTGCCAGAAGGAGCGGGAAGAATTCGAGTTGGAGAGTTGAGAGCATTTAGTATGGATGAAATTATTTTTAGTAGAGCGAAGAACAGACTTAGCACGATTCCGGGCAGAAACGTAAAGATTATGTGATTCAGGGGTGGGTTGGCTCCGGTACCTTTTGTAGGCCTTCTCCTTGTTGCGGACAGCATTAGAACAAGCGTGATTAAACCAAGGCTTTCTTGCGTTAGTCAAAGGATATGAGAAAGGAATATATGCTTCCATGCCCGAGAGAATAACCTCCGTAATGCGCAAGGCACACTCAGATGGCTCACGGCCATGGAAGCAATAATCATTCCAGGGAAAATCAAAGAAGTACTGCCTGAGGGCCTCCCAGTCCGCGGCTCCAAAATGCCACAGACGACGTTTCCCTGGAGGGTCCACAGGCTGTACCGGAGTGATAGGACAGGTTAAGGTAATAAGGTTGTGATCGGAGGAGCCCAACGGAGAGAAAAGATTAACAGAGTAAGCAGAAGGATTAGTTGTGAGGAAGAGGTCGAGTATGTTGGAGCTCTCTCCAAGGCGGTCAGGGATACGGGTAGGGTGCTGTACAAGCTGCTCTAGGTCATTAAGGATAGAAAAGATGTAGGCTTGTTCACCAGGTGGATCCGTGAAAGGAGAGGAGAGCCAAAGGTGGTGGTGAACATTGAAATCCCCAAGAATGGAGATTTCAGAGAAAGGAGAAATGAACAATGTGTTCCATCGTAGAAGTAAGATAGTCGAAGAATTTTTGATAGTCAGTAGAATTAGGGGATAAGTAAACAGCACAGATATATTTAGTCAGAGAATGACAGGAAAGCCGAAGCCAGAGTGTGGAGAATTCAGAAGAATCAAGTTCAGGAACACGAGAGCAAGATAAGTCGTTGCATATGTATACACAACAGCCACCTTTGGCTTTGAAATGAGTATAGAGAAAGTAGGAGGATACAGAAAAGGGTTTGCTGTCAGTTGCCTCAGACAGCTGAGTCTCCGTTAGAAAAAGAAGGTGAGGTTTAGAGGAGGAGAGGTGGTGCTCAACAGAGCGAAAGTTAGATGAAAGGCCGCGAATGTTGCAGAAATGAAGAAGAAGAGAGTCAGACAGTGGTTCCAGGCACCTCGAGTCGTCACCGGGAGAGGGGCAGATGGCGGGGGCATTTATGATCCCCCCCCCCTGGGGACTCCGAGGCTGGGTGAATTGACGCCATTTTTGGTGAATTTTGAATAGGAAGTGTAGTGTGTAATGTGCATGTAGTTTGGTGAAGATAGTTAGAGAAATTTGTACTGGAGAGCATGCTGGCCTACTCTCTGTGTAACTGAGACACTGAAAAAGTTCAGCAAAGGGGGATGGTCAGGAACTAGTTCTGAGGGCTGATGAAACGGGAGCTCCAGCACTGCATGGACTGCAGGACTAACAACAATGCAGAGCGCTTCTATCGGGCATGGAATAACCACGTAGGAGTCAGCCATCCAAAAATTTGGATATTTGTACGTCACCTTAAAGACCTTCGGGCCCTTACGGAAAGTGGTATCCGCGCTATGAATCACGGAGGTCATCCAACAAGGCCGGCTCGCCGTTGGCAAAGACTGGAGAATCGGTTGGTGGCATTGGAAGCAAAGTATGTATGCAGAAACAGAGATATTGATAGTTGCTGGAATGCAGTGTCAAATTTTGTGCATCATTATTAAGGCAACTTCTGGACGAAGTCAAGTAAATGACGATGTGGATCAAATGAATGACGATGTGGTGACAGCCGCTGAAAATGCTGATTGCCCGTTTCGGACTGGTGAACCATCGGACTAGTGAGCCATCGGACTAGTGAATCTTCGGACTAGTGAACCTTCGGACTAGTGAACCATCGGACTAGTGAACCATCGGACTAGTGAACCTTCGGACTAGTGAGAAGTTCCCTGTGAGAGAGGAAAAGGGTTCTGACGGGTGGAATGAGGAAATGAGAGTGCTAGTGAGAGAAATGAATATATAAGGACGATAATTTTAGAGATGGGCGTGGGGTGTTGCTTGATATACAAAAATAAGGAAGGAAGGTCACAGATTTCAACCTTCAGATTACAGTAAACCATCAGCAATATCTCATTCCTTGAAATTTCTAAACACACTGTGTGTGTGTGTGTGTGTGTGTGTGTGTGTGTGTGTGTGTGTGTGTGTGTGTGTGTGTGTGTGAGAGCCGTCTTTATGAACCA
Organism: Coenobita brevimanus; assembly: GCF_032717465.1. Taxonomy (NCBI): domain Eukaryota; kingdom Metazoa; phylum Arthropoda; class Malacostraca; order Decapoda; family Coenobitidae; genus Coenobita; species Coenobita brevimanus. The sequence continues at coordinate 13,814,928 of NC_137026.1, read as the reverse complement.
AGAGCAAGAGAACACTTAGGACAAGTAAATGGAAGGACATACTACTGTGCACCGAATTAGTTTATCCTGACAAAGATCCCTAACCTCTTTCACTCAGCTGATGGCCAAGTGTAGTCAGACGAGATGGTTATTTGACTAGTAATAAAGGAGAATCAAACCTACCCCATAGCTTTGGCTGACAATAGAAAAAAAATACACCCGGAATCGGAACAGAGAAAATCCTTAGGTTACAGAAAAAAAAAATTTTAGAGAAAAAAGTACACTGCGGTAAAAGAGAGTAAAAAGCAGGAGAAGAGAGAGAGAGAGAGAGAGAGAGAGAGAGAAAGTTGGTTCAAGGAGAAAAAGAATTTGGAAGGAAATGACAAGTGTGTACAGCACAGCAGAACAAACTGGTCGAGGCAGGGAAGCGGAAGGTCTTTTACTCCTTCAGAACAAGGCGTGGTGCTGGAGAGGGACGCCTTCACGTGGTGGCACTGATATAACCAAGTGGCTGTACTGCCTGGTAATACAAACATCAACTCCTTCCCTATTCCCCCAAAGGAGGATGGTGAACTGCACAAGGCCAACTCCAGCCTGCAGTCCACTGGGTTCTCATTCCAGACAACAGCAACAACAACAACAATAACTACAACAACAACAACTACTACTACTACTACTACTACTACTACAGTATATGTACTGCTGCTACTGTTGCTGGTTATGCGGTGCTGCAGCTGCTGCTGCTGTGCTGCTGCTGCCTTTATGATGATGAAATGTATTAGTTTTCTTTTTTTATGTATCGAAAAATATTAAATAAAGCCGATTAAAAAAAAATACTACTACTGCTACTGCTGCTGCTGCTGCTGCTGCTGCTGCTACTACTACTACTACTACTGCTACCACTACTACAACTACCGTACTGTTACTACTACTACTTCTACTACTACTACTACTTCTACTACTATTTTTATTACTACTACTACTACTATAACAACAACAACAACAACAACAGCTATTACTACAACAACAACAACTACTACTACTACTGTTACTACTACTCCTACTACAACAACAACAACAACTAGTACTACTACTGCTACTAATGCTACTACTACCACTATTACTACTACTACTACTACTACCACTACTACTACTACTACTACTACTACTACTACCACCACCACCACTACTACCACCACTACTACTACTACTACTACACTACTACCACCACCACTACTACTACTACCACTATTACTACCACTAGTACTGCTACTACTACATCTCTTCAAGTATACTCTGTTAATTTTAAGCAGGTGCATATTTGCCATCTCTCCATGCTGAATGTTGAGCTGTGATGGACGACTGACACTAAATCATGATGCTAGTCACGAAGAAGTGCTATTAAAATATGTAGAGCCATATAACTGCGAACTATATTCTGTTCACTTTAACAGGATAAAAACTGTCATCCCACTAAGCCAAATGTGACACTGGATAATGATGCTAGTCACGAAGAAGTGCTATGGGAAGAATTTAGAGCCACAGTATTGTCATATCCTGCCATGTGACGACGGAAAATTTACAACGAACGAAAATCTACGTCACAGTGAACGAAGGATATGAAAACTGGTGTGTCTTAAGTAAGGAGTTTCCAGATTACTTTACACTACAAGGATTTAATTTGGTTTCTTGTAATGAAAAGAGGGATATTTTTGTTCGTGAAGACTGTAATTCTCTCTCTCTCTCTCTCTCTCTCTCTCTCTCTCTCTCTCTCTCTCTCTCTCTCTCTCTCTCTCCACGGGCTTCCAGAATCTATAAGGGGAATCCTCATAAGATCAGAGTTATTATTATTATTATTATTATTATTATTATTATTGTTAACAGTAGTGGTAGTAGTAGCAATAGTTGTTGTTGTTGTTGCTGTTAGTAGCAATAGTAGTAGTAGTAGTAATAGTAGTAGTAGCAGTAGATTATTATTATTATTATTATTATTATTATTATTATTATTATTATATTATTATCGTCAATATTTTGGCCAGGGATGTCATCATTATGTACAGCTACAAATCACTATACAGTATTATTTTCATACTTCAAAAGAGACTAACTAGGAGAGGCGACAGGAGTACTAATGCTGAGGTAAGAGAAACAAGCAATCATTAACAGTGAAAGTGGCTGTCAGAAACTGCTCCAAACTCCTTATTATGAGTGATTTATTCTGATGTCACTAAACCCCTAGACTGGTAAAAAAAAAAAATAATAATAATAATAATAATAAGGGACTGAGGGATATTTTAAGAGTTTGCAGGATTGGCTCTTAAAACACACACACACACACACACACACACACACACACACACACACACACACACACACACACACACAGAGTCCTTGGTAAACTACCTTGGGTGCCAAGTAATATTTATAAACGGCTTAGAATTACAGACCTGGGATGGTTGAAGGACGCTGAGAGGATAGGTGAGGTGAGAGGAGAGGAGGGATGAGAGGAGAGGAGGGGTGAGAGGAGAAGAAAGGAGGGGTGAGAGATGAGGGATGAGACGAGAGGAGAGGTGAGAAGAGAGGGGGGTGAGAGAAGAGGGTGTGAGGATGTCACGGGGCTTTTTAAAATAACACGGGGTTTTTAAAATAAATGCTAATTATTATTTAATATGATAATAATATTCAATAATATTAAAGAGCAGGGACAATGATTGTCTTGCTAAATCAAGTAACGATTCTCTAAGAACGAGAATTTATAAACTTTCTCAACAGTACACAGCAGAGACTAATTTCTCACAAATGCTGATTACTAGTACTGTTAGCCTCTGGAGAAAGTTACTTCACTCCTGACAATAAATAACTAATACTAATAATAATATCAGGCTCTTGCTGGTGCTTAACTCCTAGGAGGCACAACGGATTTTAAGTTTAATACAAGACTGGCCTAAGTACCAGTTATGAAAGGCAAACGTTTATGCAAGCTAGGAGCTATATGGGAAATAAGCTTAATTATGGAGAAATGAAACAAGAGTTCACATTACATTAAGCTCAAGAAAAAGAACTGTCAAATTTATTGATTACAAAAATAAATTTAACGTTACATTTCAAATCAAATTAATGAGATCGCACTCACTCACTCACACACGAGCTAAATTCTTACACCTAGAAAAAACACCTTAACTAAGCTCTTAAGACTAGGAAAATACAAAAAGGAAATACTAGTTGATGAATGCTGTGCATCACCCAAATCTAGGTGGGAGCACTGGATAACTGTGGTCTAGTGGAGTTTGGGTACTAGCTGGCCTCTCACACTGCTGGAGCACAGGACCTCTCTCCGTCACAGCAAACACTCAACTGACTAAGTCGTGGGAAACAAAAGCGGAGCACTAGGCCGCATTTCTCTAACGGTCGAGGCAAGCAGGGGCGAACAATAAAGAAACAATAGTATCGCTCAGTAGAGCACATAGTGACGTGCATTAAATCGGTCACTTTTGAAACAGTGACGAATGTTTTGAAAAGTATACCCCGAAATGGAGAGAGAAACGGTTAACTGAGCGATACACAGTGAGTTTTCCACTAATAGTTCGTGGCTTCTCACAAAAGGGAAATGTAACGAATTTGATTCGTGACATTATGCCCCTACAAAATTAAATTTTTTCCTTATGGGAAAAAATTTGTGTGTATATATATATATATATATATATATATATATATATATATATATATGTACACATCCTAAGTCATTCACACAAGATTCACACTGTGGTGTGTGTGCTATCCTGCTACAGGAGAAAGTCGCAGTCGCCAGTGAGCGAAAAAAAAAAAAAAAAAAAAAACGTATTTACGTTAATAGAAGCAAGCTTGAGGGGAAAACTCCGTGACGACAGTGAAAATCCTGTACTCAGGTCAAACTGAGCGAAAATTCGCTACATTTACACTGACAACTAATTGTTGTGTAGCGTGGTGTATGTAATACACGGTGTAGGTGTGACAGTTGTAGTGTAACTGTACCTACGTGTAAAATGACACAATAAATAATAATATGGCGATGACGAAGGCAGAGGAGAAGAGGCGGCAGCGTGCGGCAGACGATCAGCTTGCCCGCACAGCAAAACTGCTACGCCCATTGCTGTACCTGCAAAATCAATTGAGGTGGGGCATCAAAAGTGTCAATGAGACAAAATTTTATTATGTTACAATTACTCTCTCTGCCTAGCAGTCAGTACTACGACGTACATTCGAGGTCGCCATTAATTATAGCACACGATTATGGTCGGCAAGTTAAGAATCCTTGTGCAAACTCGGGTCTTCCATAGCCTCGAACTGCACACGGGTCCTCAACCTGTGCCTTAACCTACAGTACTTATATTAATATCGGGGGCTGAGAATCCTTGTGCAAACTTGGGTCTTCCATACCCTCGAGTCGCCTCTGCGGAGTTCTCTCTCGAACATCCCCCTTAACCTACAGTACTTATATTAGTATCGGGGAGCTGAGAATCCTTGTGCAAACTTGGGTCTTCCATAGCCTCGAGTCGCCTCTGAGGAGTTCTCACTTCCCCCTTAACCTACAGTACTTATATTAGTATCGGGGAGCTGAGAATCCTTGTGCAAACTCGGGTCTTCCATAGCCTCGAGTCGCCTCTGCGGAGTCCTCTCTCGAACTTCCCCCTTAACCTACAGTACTTATATTAGTATCGGGGAGCTGAGAATCCTTGTGCAAACTCGGGTCTTCCATAGCCTCGAGTCGCCTCTGCGGAGTCCTCTCTCGAACTTCCCCCTTAACCTACAGTACTTATATTAGTATCGGGGAGCTGAGAATCCTTGTGCAAACTCGGGTCTTCCATAGCCTCGAGTCGCCTCTGCGGAGTTTTCTCTCTCCTTCCCCCTTAACCTACAGTACTTATATTAGTACCGGGAAGCTGAGAATCCTTGTGCAAACTCGGGTCTTCCATAGCCTCGAGTCGCCTCTGCGGAGTTCTCTCTCAAACTTCCCCCTTAACCTACGGTACATAATATGTATGTACAGGCCCTGGACATACTGTGTCCTGTGGGGCCAACAAGTGAGACGTCAGGTCTACACTCACTTCACCACTATCCTGTGTCTCAACTGACTCAGAGATTACAGGTGTGGTTACAAACAGCACAGGAAGGGCATGTCCCTGATTAGTGGTGTTACTTTGACACACACTGCAGGAACAGACAAAACTATCTATGTCTCGTCCCATCCCCGGCCAGAAAAAGTCAGCTCGGATACGGCCCTGGGTCTTCCTTTTGCCCATGTGACCTCCTGAGGCTGAACAATGACCCCATTCTAACACTGCTGGGCGGTACCTGGAGGGAACGACAAACTGCAATCGAACCTTGCCCTCGGGTGTTCGTGACTCACGGTAGAGCCGTCCTTGTTTACAAAGGAACTTGGCTCGACCTCCCCGTGAATACTTAATCACTCGACCCTTTTGTTTGTTCCGCACGGCAGCAAGTGTCGGGTCAGAATGTTGTTCTTGTACAACAAGTTGACTACACATCACATCTTGCGGCGATTCAATGATCACTGGGGTGACACAGTCTGGAGCCTCAGCCATGGCTCGTGTCACCACAGCAGCCGAAGTCTGAGTAGCGTCATCATCGGAGCAACTATCCTTGACTCCGTGAATATTGCCAATGATGAGGTCAAATAAGGGTTCTGGCATGACAACTGCAAGTGTCGTACCAGTATAAAATGGAGATGCCACCTGGATACATGCCTCAGGGAACAATCTCACTGATCCATCAATAAGGTTTGCATGGATCTGTCGACCTGTATACTGCTCAGGCCGAACTAAACTCTGCTTGACAGAGCAACCTGAGGAACCATTATCTCTCAGGACCTTCACAGGAATGCCTCCCACAAACCCTGGCTGAACAAGGAAGGTACTGTCACCTGTTGGAGGGCCTGTAGAGGAAGCAGCTAGCCACTCATGAGGCTGCTGAATTGATGCGGCAAACATTGTGCCTTGAGGATTATATACATGAGGGGTTGTACTCACTGCATGGGAAGATGGAACATTGGCCATCTGTGGAGGGGGGTTCACTGTCACTGTGGGACTAGTGAACTGTGGGGGAGTACCCATACTGGTAAGGATGTGACCACCATGCTGCTGCTGAGGAATGAAGACTGCATTCGCTTCCTGCCTCTTTTGAGCTGGTGGTGAAAAAGTTTGTCCCGCAGGTCTGTTGCGTGGCTGATACTGCTGCTGGTTAGGGTACTTGTTGTACCTCTTCCACTCAGGTTTCTGAGTGTTTTGCCCCTGGTCCTTCCACTGCGGTTTTGGACCTTGGCCATTATTCTGGGAATGGCCTTGTTGCTGGGATTCAGTCTGAGACGGCTTCCCAGACTTGGCAGTATCTTTTCTGCTCCAGGTGTTTTGCTTACGAGTTTGATACCCGTATGCAGTGAAATACACGTCAGCCTTTTCTGCCATTTGGCTGGCATCTTTCACCTGGTAGATCTTAAGCTGTGCTATGAGCTCAGCAGGCCACGACCTCTCTAGCTGTGTATGCAGCATAAGGTCAATTATCCCCTCACGCGTGGAAGGAGTTTCATCTTTCTCCATCCACTCATTTAAGTAAGCTGCGAGACGGTCGAGGAACTGAACAGCTGTCTCCTTGTCTTGGAGACGAGCTCGCATGAACTGAACTTTGACGTCGTTTACTGTGAGACCATACGCCTTAATGAGTGCAACTTTCATCATCTCATACGTGAGATTGTCTCCACGAATTCTGTGGAGAATATCGAGGGCAGGGCCCTCAAATAAACTAAGAAATTGGATCCACTTAGCTGCCTCATCCAGTTGATACATGTCTGCCATGTCCTCAAAACGAGCTATGTACGGCTTGATTCACTCGCTTTCCTTGTATGAAGGAAGCTTGATGCGTGGGGTCGCCAGGACATGTGCAGGGGGAACGCTCGTGGAGCTTGGACCAACTGCACCAGACGTGTCTGAAGCCAAGGAATCTCGCTTGAGCTTCAGCACTTCAAGTTCATGTTTTTCGCGCGCTTCTCACTCGGCACGTTCGTGTTCTCGTTCTCTGTCTCGTTGTTCACGCTCGTATTCGCGCTGTTCTCGCTCTTGTACTAGCTCGTGTTCGCGCTGTTCTCGCTCTTTTACTAACTCGAGCTCGCGTTGTTTCTGCTCGTGTTCGCGCTGTTCTCGCTCGTATTCGCGTTCCTTTTCGCGTTCCTCACGCTGTTCTCGCTCATATTCGCGCTGAATCTTACGCTCTTCACGAGCATCTTTCTCACGTTCTTGCTCGTAATTAAACCGTGAGAGAACGTAACTCTGTATTTTCTCTGGGTCTGTGAGACCCATATCTTTGGCTTCCTGTACATAAGCACTGGCTGCCATGATGCTAGCTTATTAAGCAAACGAAACTGAGTACTGACTGCTTCGCAAACGAATACTAATAAACACAAGTAAAGAGTACAGACACAAGCTAGTGGTGACCAGTCTTATCTAGTTAACTGGCAAAGATTAGAGCAAAAATGCAAATGACTGGGAAGACTCAATAATAAACACAATGGGTACGGCGACTTCCCAGGAGCAAATAAAATCGTCTGGCGTTACCAAGAATAAACTAAATAGAGTTAAGTACTCTATGGATTGATAAAGCAAAAATTCACTTGCTAAATTAACGGTAAACACCAGTAAACTTGTGCCTATAAACTTTAAATATAAATGCCTAAATATGAACGAGTGAGCACTATCTCGTGAATAGCTTTAGAGCTAGGAGCTAATATCCTGGAATGAGGTCACCAATATTCACGGTTTTTTTTTAAATAACACGGGGTTTTTAAAATAAATGCTAATTATTATTTAATTGTTAATAATATTCAATAATATTAAAGAGCAGGGACAATGATTGTCTTGCTAAATCAAGTAACGATTCTCTAAGAACGAGAATTTATAAACTTTCTCAACAGTACACAGCATAGACTAATTACTCAAAAAAACTGATTACTAGTACTGTTAGCCTCTGGAGAAAGTTACTTCACCCCTGACAATAAATAACTAATACTAATAATAATATCAGGCTCTTGCTGGTGCTTAACTCCTAGGAGGCACAACGGATTTTAAGTTTAATACAAGACTGGCCTAAGTACCAGTTATGAAAGGCAAACGTTTATGCAAGCTAGGAGCTATATGGGAAATAAGCTTAATTATGGAGAAATGAAACAAGAGTTCACATTACATTAAGCTCAAGAAAAAGAACTGTTAAATTTATTGATTACAAAAATAAATTTAACGTTACATTTCAAATCAAATTAATGAGATCGCACTCACTCACTCACACACGAGCTAAATTCTTACACCTAGAAAAAAACACCTTAACTAAGCTCTTAAGACTAGGAAAATACAAAAAGGAAATACTAGTTGATGAATGCTGTGTATCACCCAAATCTAGGTGGGAGCACTGGATAACTGTGGTCTAGTGGAGTTTGGGTACTAGCTGGCCTCTCACACTGCTGGAGCACAGGACCTCTCTCTGTCACAGCAAACACTCGACTGACTAAGTCGTGGGAAACAAAAGCGGAGCACTAGGCCCCATTTCTCTAACGGTCGAGGCAAGCAGGGGCGAACAATAAAGAAACAATAGTATCGCTCAGTAGAGCACTTAGTGACGTACATTAAATTGGTCACTTTTGAAACGGTGATGAATGTTTTGAAAAGTATACCCCGAAATGGAGAGAGAAACGGTTAACTGAGCTATACACAGTGAGTTTTCCACTAATAGTTCGTGGCTTCTCACAAAAGGGAAATGTCGTGAATTTGATTCGTGACAGAGGAGAGGAGAGGATGCGTGAGAGTACAGATCAGTAAGAGGAGTAAGTGACTTTTTTTTTTTCCTAAGTCAGCAACTTAATAGAAGTTGAATGAACGGCTTCGGGGTCCTAGAAAAACAAGAAGACTTAAGATTATAGGCCATCAGCTCTACGTGGCTCATTTACCACAGACAGTCAGTGCTTCGTAATTTAAAATCGTAATGGGCACAATAGAAACACACTCAGGCTCTTGACCTGTGTGTCATGGCGTTGTCTGTCTATTTATTGCCAGACGCTTTAGTCCCATAAGGGGTGGCAACAAACAAATCGCCTCCATATGATCCTGTCCCCCGCCATTTCACTGCCCTACCCCCGGCTCAAGTGGCGTTGTCTGAAATAAATGTGTTCAGTTGACTAGCACGTGAGGGATTAGAAGATACCATGGTTTAAGTGAGTCTCCTGCCCTTACTAGAACAAGGCTTCATTGAGTCTCCTGCCCTTACTAGAACAAGGCTTCATTGAGTCTCCTACCCTTACTAGAACAAGGCTTCATTGAGTCTCCTACCATTACTAGAACAAGGCTTCAATGAGTCTTCTACCCTTGCTAGAACAAGGCTTCAGTGTCTCCTACCCTTACTAGAACAAGGCTTCATTGAGTCTCCTACCCTTACTAGAACAAGGCTTCAGTGAGTCTCCTATCCTTACTGGAACAAGGCTTCAGTGAGTCTCCAAAGGGCACTGATAGGCTTCAGTGAAAAATAAGCACGGTAAAACAAGGCTTCAGTGAACAATAGACACTGAAATAAGGCTTCAGTTAGTCCCATTAGACCAATATTTTTATTATCTTCTCACCTCACAAACATCCGAACCTCTTGCAGTTCAGTTGATGGCCAGGTGTAGTCAGACTGGAGGGTGGATTTGAGTAGTAACCAAGGAGACTCACCTTTACCGTATAACTAAAGCTCAATGAATTTCAGGCAATCAAACAAGGCTTAAGTGAGACTCCTTTGGGCTTGAGAGAGAGAGAGAGAGAGAGAGAGAGAGAGATTGCGAGTTTGTCCCCCACGCCCATTTCTTTACCTCCACGCCCATTTCCTTACCTCGACCCCCATTTTTTTTTACCCCCACGCCCATTTCTTACCCCCACGCCCATTTCCTTACCCCCATGCCCATTTCTTACCCCCACGCACATTTCCTTACCCCGTTCCTTCATTCTTGGAATATATTTTAAAATTAATACTGATGCCTTGTCACTTATCCTCCAAAACCTTTTTTTTTTTTTTTTTTCACGGGACATTTTTTCCTGCTGCAGTCCCCTCATTCACCCACACCCCAGCCCATCCTGCCAAATCCTTGTCCACCACGTACATCTCCTTGCCTTCATACGAGTATGACAAACGTGCTTGGGTCCGTATTCTCGTGGGTTAAGCAAGCTCCCTTACATCTCTTCCTAAGGGATTTATTTTGCTCATTATACCTTGCCATCTTCCGTGCTGTATAAACCATTCTAATAGCATCATATTTTGCATAAATAACGTACAGAACTATATTAGCCAGCCGTATCGAAAAATAAATCAGTGAGGAAGAGGTATTAGGGAGCCTCCTTAACCTCCGAGTATACTAGCCTTTCGCCCGAAGTCTTGAAACTCAGGGCAAGGGTTACCATTCCCGCACCCCGCTTGATGCGGAAGCTCACACGTTCAACCTAAATGGTACTCTTGATAGCGTGAGAGCGCACCCCTTCGTGTGGGTAGGCGAGGCAAACAGTAATGTGATCTGATTAATTAAAAAAAAAAAAAGTGCCAGTCTGTAAGATTAACTTACAATATAGTTTCTGAATGTTAGTAGTTCTTACCTCTTTTATTATTAAAGACTTGCATTTGTTCTTGAATATTCTGTATATGAGTATGCGTACAGGCTTCGGTGAACCTGTACCGGAGGAAAAATTTGGTGTCATACGTAGTTGGAAAAGGGTTCATACGGTCAGTAATAGCCCTACGAATACGCCTTGGCTGGCCATCCCAGTTTTGACAAATTTCTGCCTCAAATTCATGGTTTTGCCATTTTTCCCACCCAGATCCCTGAAATCCCGCCTGTCCCCCAAAACACTTGGGGGGGAGGGAAATTTGAAAACCAATCACGAGCACCGAAAATAAAGGTTAAATTCGGCAAATCACACCAGAATACACCAGAAAAATGTATTGCCAAGCCAAAACAATATAGTGCAGACTTTTTAAAGCTTACCGAATGCAAACATGAAACATCTAATTCACACCAACTGGCTGTGCACGATTCGCCTGTTTAGGTAGTGCTTGGCCATTCTTTACTGTAGGAATCACTTCACGAACTAATCAAACTTTATAAAAGTATCACTCACCATATCTAATAAACAGCTCAGTTGAAAGATTGAAAAATAAAATGGAAGTGGTTGCGGTATCTCATCCGTGTTTTCGTTTCGTCGTAAATCAACCATCCCCAGAGAAGCGGTGAAATCTTTTACAACGATAACAATATTAAAAGCTCCATTTTTTTCTTTACAGGATGCTTTTATCATCAAAAAAAAAAAAAAAATCCCATCACACACACACACCATACGGTCCTTCAAATTCCACGTAGTTTTCTTTTCACAAGGCTACTATAATATTATGACGAAGGGGCATGTGAAGGGGTGCTATGAGACTAACCATGGATTCCAGTACTGCGCTGCGGTAATCGTCTCCCGTTCGCGGGGGAACATCCTCCCTTTCGTGCGTTAAGACTACCAAAAGATACGGATAAGGCAAGGTGAACGCCTGCCCACAGCTTAGGACAACAGCCCTGTTTAGCTATAGTTGTAATGGATTCCGTTCTATAGATAATCACTGTGTTTCTCTCCTCAATGTTCTGTTCCTTCACTGTCTCTTCCTTATTGGACACTGACTTTCGACATTTCATTGTTGATCAAAAAGTATCTCACCGGGGGGGGGAGGGGGGGGAGAGTTGACATCCGGAAAATCCATGTGTATTATGAAGATCGAAAAAGATGAATCATATATCTATTTATCTATTGCCAGATGCCTTAATTCCGTACGGGGTGGCCACAAACAAATCGCCTCCATGTAGCCATGTCCCCCGTCCTTTCATTGCCCTTCTCCCAGCTCCCGCTTCCCTCTCACATATAACTTTCCACTCCATCCCTCCATCTCATCCTCGGCCTCCCCCTCCCTCTCCCCCCTTCCACCTCACTCACATACACTCTTTTCGTCAGTCTCTTACTCTCCATCCACTCCACATGGCCAAACTACCTCAATGTGTTTCTCCTAACGTTTCCTATTACATCCACATCCACACCACAACGCTCCTTCACCTCGTCATTTGTCTGTCTATCTCTCCATGTGACTCCACATGCTCCTCTCAAATATCTCATTTCTACTGCTCTCACTCTTGACTTGTGTCCTTCCAACAAGGTCCAAGCTTCACTTCCATACGTTAGAGTTGGTATCACAATACTGTCATGTAGTAGCTTTTTCACTTCCATGCTCACTTCCCTGTTTCTTAACACTGCATTCAAGGAACCAGCAACCTTTCTTCCCTGTTGTACCCTTTCAAGCACTTCACCCTCTAAACTTCCATCCTTACTCATCACACTGCCCAAGTACTTAAATGCACTCCTATGATCCATCTCCTCCTCATCCAGCCTCACTTTACATTCACTTGCTTCATTTATCTCCAAGACCATAATTTTACTCTTCCCTCACTTAACAACACAGTATCATCTGCAAACAACAGTACAGGGAGTTTCCAAACACTGCCCTCTCTCATTAGGGCCGCTCCAACATCCATTGCCCTACCTTGTATCTCTTTTATAACCCCATCCATATACAGATTGAACAACCATGGAGACATGACACAGCCTTGTCTCAGTCCAATCTTCAAATAGAAAAATTCACTCAGTTCACTCTCCACTGCAGCCTTAGCACCCTCATACCAACTCTTCACGGCTTTCAACAACTTCCCATCTACTCCATATATTCTTAATACTTTCCACAGTCCTTGTCTATCCACCTCGTCATATGCTTTCTCCAAATCCATGAAGGCCGCATACAACTTCTTTCCCTTCTCTAGAAACTTTCAGCAAAGATCAAAGAATGAATATCTGATTTACACAACCTCTTCCAGTCCTAAAACCACCCTGTTCTTCTCCAACTAACTACTCTATTATTTTCCTAACTCTGTCAATACGTATCCTACCATATACTTTTCCTGTTACACTATGAAGACAAATGCCCCTACGATTATCACACACTTCGTTTTTCTGTTTTGCTTTGTACAGGGGAATAATTATACCTGACTTCTAATCCTCCGGGACTCTATCTTCCTCCCAGGCTAATCTGCACATCTTCCACATCCATTCTACTACCATCTCTCCCCCATGCTTTAGCATTTCACCACACACTCCGTCAGTTCCGGAGGCTTTCCCCATTTTAACTTTCTTCATTGAATTCCGCAACTTCCATCCTACTGATTTCTTCCTCTCTTCTCACATCCCTCCTTCTCCAGCCATTCCCCAGCCGCTTATACTTGCATTACTTTCATTCTTTATGTTCAGCAATTCCTTAAAGTGTTCTCTCCATCTGCTCACTTTTTCTCCCTTCTCCACTAGTAATCTACCATTTTAATCTTTCACTCCCCAGCTAACTTCTTTGGCACCCTGTCTAACTCTCTTTACCTCTTTCCAGAATATTTTCTTACATTCCCTCTACTTTACACTCAAGTTCCTTCCAAATTCCTCATCCACTTTCTTCTTACTCTCTCTTACTAATCTTTTCACCTCTCTCTTCCTCTCTAAATATAACTCTCTCTTTCGTTTCTAAACTTCTTCCACGTCCCTGTTTCTCATCCACTCACTACATGCTTTCTTCTTTTGTGCCACAGCCTGTCTCACCTCTTCATTCCACCATGCTGTTCCCTGCACCCCCTTTCGTCTTGTCTTCACCCCACACACCACCTCACATGCTGCACAGATTTTTTCTTGAATATCTTGGACACACCTTCCACGTCCCCCATCTGCTCCAATCAATGTTTACCCAATCGCTCCTCCACTTCCCTCATATATTCTGCCTTTTTCCTCTTCTCTTGTAACTTGTCCACTCTCCTGGTATGAACTACTTCCTCCTGTCCTTCCTTTTCATTTCTCTATTTCATTTGGACTTTGATTCAGAAAGTCCACTTCCCCAGCCACTATATACTCTTGCATCCATGAGCCACAACAACACTATATATAATGCTTCTTCCCTGTCATGGCGTAAAATTGCCATATCTCCATTTTGAGTGATAAGCTGCAATTTTAGATGGATGTTAGAATGTGATGCCAGTCATGAAGAACTTGCTAGGAATGAGCGTGGAGCCATAGCAACTTCTTTTTCCGCCAATGAGCTAAAATAAACTACGTTAAGACGAAAAACTGGAGGACGTTCAGTATTCATTCCGATTTTTCTGTTCCAAGAGTGTTCACAAGCTATCTCAAAAAAGTTATTAATGAGTTTCTATATAATTTTGTGGATATGTAGGTCATGGGCCAAGGAAGAGTTGATTAAATTATGGTGATGATCTGAGTTGTCTGATTTAAGCGTTAGCGGAGGTATGTGCTCTATGCATTCTATCCTTCTTGTTAGGAGCCGTGACAAACAAGCAATGTACCGTGTCCTCATGGAAGCAAATTTACCAACATGTGGGAAAAATTATTCTGCATTTTCGGGTAGCAGTTGTTCTTGGTGTCAGATTGTCAATTGTACATATTCCAGTACTAGTCGTTCTTGGTGTCAAATTGCTTCGAGCTAAGTTGGCACCAGTACTTTCTGATCGACTGCACATCTAGGCATATAGACTCACTCGCTAATGACTCGATTTTTCACTTATCTAACTTTTTTCACAAGCGTCCCTCGCATCTTTGTAAAAAAAAAAAAAAGTCGAATAAAGAGGCTTCAGCAAGTAAGAGTTCAGATTTCTTCCCTTATTTATGATTCTTGTAAAAGAAATCTTGCTGTTTTTTTAATCTGTCTATAGGCTATATTGACAGACATCTTTATCCCGTAAGGGGTGGCCACAAACAAATCACATCCACGTCGCCCAATCCTCCGTCAATTCGCTGTCCTCCCCCAAATCACACACCAGTCTCTCATTCACCGGTACCTCTCCACTCCATCCCTTCGTCTCGTCCTCGGCCTCCCCTTCCCTCTCCCCTCCTCTATCTCACTCACATACACTCTCCTCGTTAGTCTCTCACTCAATACTCTCCTCATGGCCAAACCCCCTCAATGAATTTCTTTCATTCGTCCCCTTCCACTCACACATACTATACCCTCCCATGAGACGCGTTCATAGCTTCGCCCTGTTTCTCTCTCTCTCTTTCTCTCTCTCTCTCTCTCTCTCTCTCTCACACACACACACACACACACACACACACACACACACACACACACACACACACACACACACACACACACACACACACACACACACACATTATTTTCCTTCCTTTCTCTTTCCCTCTCTCACAACTATCACATCCACATCCACACCACAGCACTTTTGTTTACTCTCAAAACCTCCAATATTCCATCTTTCAGTAAGACAAATTAGTTGATTCACCTGATCTCGGGGCATATCTTCGTCCTTTAGCGGCTAATTCTGCATACGGGCAAACAAAGATAATACCATGGCTCTGCACCCTTTCCATGGCACTTCTTCATGACTGGTATCGCGTACTAGCTTCATCTGTTGTTACAGATCATGATTCAAGATGGATAGATGGCAATTTTAGTCCAAGTTAAAGGAACCTACTTATCTTTACCAACTTAATAATTCCTGAACACTGTGTATGACATTCCTGTTTTTTCTTATATCCTGCAAGTCCCTCGCTATTTAATACCACGTGAGAGTGCCTCCAGTTCCAATGAAGACATTGCTATAGTGTTTATATTCCTTCTAACTTGATCAATGATGAGGGAATAATACTTGGCGTTTGATTAGGCAACGTCTCCACGGAGGATTAAATATTTAGGTTCATTTTGGCTCATCAGGCATCATAAAGGAAAAGATATGAGGATAAACTTTCAACACGACTGGGAAGATTGATAAAGTAATTTATTTTTAAGCCTGAAAAGCTCTGGTCATCATATCCAACTAAGATTTTGGGGTCAAGGAACAGTCTACCTCATTGTCTATCTATCTAATGCCAGACGCCTCAATCACGTAAAGGGTGGCCACAGACAAATCTCCTTCATGTCATCTTGTCCCCAGTCATTTCGCTGGCCTATCCCCAGCTCACAATCCCTTTTTCATGTATCTCTTCGCTCCATCCCTGCACCTCATTCTCTATTTCTTTTTGTAATTGTGTATCCAAACTTCGTGGTGTTGTAACTCCTATCCTTCTTCGTATTTTCATCTCAATAGTTTTTCTTTTTTGACTCGGTTCTTAAAATAATCTGTATATCTCTCCTTATCTACCATCTAACTATCTACATGTCTGTCTGTGTATCTGTCTGTATAGGGAAACAGTGATAATGTGTGTGTGTGTGTGTGTGTGTGTGTGTGAATTATTATCAATAAAGTACTCAGTGATATCTCCCTAGTTACTCGTACATGCCTTCCTGCCTCTATTTCCGAGAATCACTCATTATATTAGCGGAAATAGGGTTAGGATGATGATGATAATGATAATGATGAGGATGAGGAGGAGCAGGAGGATGACAGGAGGAGGAGGAGAATGCTAATAACGATGATGATGATGATGATGAGGAGGAGGAGGAGGAGGAGGAGGAGGAGCAGCAGCAGCAGCAGCAGCAGCAGGATGGGAGGAGGAGGAGTAGGAACAAGAGGATGATAGAAGGAGGAGGAGGTAGAGAATGCTAATAACGAAGATAATGACGATAGTTCCGTCCCTCTCACCATTTCACATACTCATTTATTTCCAGAAGTTGTTTACGTTGTGAGTTTTGGGCCACAAGTACGTTCAAAAATCGACACTGATAATTGTCATCATTATTAACATAAATTGCGTTTAAAATAGAAAAATATTGCCTGAAAATAGCTTTGACATAATACTAAGTACTTGCTGAACAATATTATGCTTCCATTTTGTCGTAAATAAGGAAAGTACAATATCGATGACCGTCCATCTTTTCACGTGTTTGAAGAATTGCTTAAACTGATTATTTTCGTTATTTACCATTAAGTCAAATATAACAATATCCAGCAACGTCCAAGCTATTGTGGCAAGTCATTTATGTATTTTAAATGCTGGTACTATGGAAATTGTCAGTGTCGCTATTTTCAGCACTCTTGTAGCCAAAAATTTACAATTGGCCAGTAGGTCAGATACCTTTCCTCACTCCCTTCCAAGTGACTGATTCATCAATGTCTTCCATAAGTGAAAGAAACAAAAGCAGTCAGGGGCTGAATGCTAATCGTCCGCCAAAATATGTTGTTAGTGGTACAAGTTACCTGCTGACCAAATGTAGTGTGAAGAAAATTAGCAAACTCTATGGAAATCAGTTACCGTGTTTCACAAAAGGCCATTCCATAATAAAAAAAAATATACCGGTATGACAGCTGGCATTCTGTTTTCTTTGAACAAATCCTCACCAAAAATAAATGCCTTCTGCACATCCATGTAGTTGCCATATCCAGAGGTTTTGGCTAAAATTCATCTACAACTTTTAGAGGTATTTTGGCAACAGATACAAACACACAGACACACGCTGACCAAAACTACAGCACACCTCCTCGCCTTGGTAAAAGTGGCGATAATTAACTTCTGGTGTCTTCAGTCAGTCCACTTCCATCCTCTCCCTCTCATCATCTCTCATTTCCAATAAACCTCCAGAGAGTTACTTTTGTTCATCTTTCTCAGTGTCTTTTTTCACGTGTTCAATATTGCTTCCCTTCCCTTCCTTCTCTTTCCTTTCATTCGTTCCTTCCACTCACACATACTATACTCTCCCTTGAGACGCGTTCATAGCATCGCCCTGTTCCTCTCTCTCTCTCTCTCTCTCTCTCTCTCTCTCTCTCTCTCTCTCTCTCTCTCTCTCTCTCTCTCTCATATTTTCCTTCCTTTCTCTTTCCCTGTCTCACAACTTCCTCCTCTTCCTATTCACTTTCCTCTCCTTCTCTTCTCTTTCTGCTTTTCCTTCCTCCTCTCTCTTCCCCTTTCTCACTCCTTTCTCTCTTTCCACTTCTGTACGTTCGTTTATTTGCTTCCTCTTTTTCCATCTCTCTCCCTTCTCCAGTCTCTTCTTTCTCTCATTGTTTTCCGCTTCTTCCCCCCCCCCCTCTCTCTTTCTCTCTCTCTCTCTCTCTCTCTCTCTTGCGCGCCTAAATCCCCTTCCATAACTTATTCTTTTCTCTAGGTTACAGTCCAAGAGTACGTGCATCTTTATGGAGTTCTCTTCCCTGTTCCCTGCTCTCACTGCACACCCCACCTGGCAGAGAGAGACGTGACTTGTGTGGCAGTGGCGGTGAGTGAGAGAGAAAAAGAGAGAGAGACAGACAGACAGAGAGACAGAAGAACAGACAGACAGAGACAGAGAGAGAGAGGATAAAGAAAAAAAAAAGAAATTTGTGAAAAAAAGCAGTAACAACTATATTTGGATTTTGGGTGATGTAGAGGCACGCCTTCACGTGGTGGCACCGATATGACCCAGCCGTGGAACTACCCGGTTATACCCCCATCCCTCAGTTCCCTCCCTATCCCCCGAGAGGAAGATGGTGGACTGCAGAGAAGGGTAACCTCAGCCTGCAGTCCACCGGGTTTACTTTGAGATTAGTCTGGGATTGCAAGTATCCTGCTTTATTTATCCATGCCCTATTCCCTCTGCCACATCCACGCCCATACCAGCAGACTGAACCATCCCCGCAACACCGAGAAATACATGACCACCCTATACCATGCTCCTTTTACCTTAACTTGGCTCAGATTTTCATTCTTATCCAGCTTATTTCACACAGACCAATGGAGTAAAAAGGCAATACTACGACCCAACACCCTCTCCATTGCGCTTCTTCGTGACTAGTATCATAGTGTAACGCTAATCTCTTGCAACAATTTTGTATTCGATATGGAAAGATTTCAATTATTTGGCCAAGTTGACGTACAACGTGTATACTTAATCCGTTATATCTAATGGCGCGATATAATATCATGTTCTTACTGACTTCAAATTACGATTGCCTTCTCGCACTGAAGGGGTTAATTAATTATAACTTTAACTTTCCCATGATGACAGGAGATTGAGTCTAAATTTTAATAATTGTCTGGATATAACCAGGATTAAACAACAAACACTTGTATAGATTCAGAGCGAGGATAACATCCCCCCCCCCGTGTGTGTGTGTGTGTGTGTGTGTGTGTGTGTGTGTGTGTGTGTGTGTGTGTGTGTGTGTGTGTGTGTGTGTGTGTGTGTGTGTGCTAAGATGTTATTCAAGCAGGATAACTCCAATACCTTATAGAGCCGTATATTGGAGGGTTAGGGAAGCCTCTAGCACCTTTTCCTTAATCATTTATTTTGCATATAGCGTCACATCACAGCAGCATCTTGGCATTCATTTTCTTTAGACATATGTACAATGCTGTATTGTATCGACTGGCATGCACACGCCTAGCTAGGAATGACCAGCTCTGATATGATAGATAAAGTCAAAAGATCCAAAAGGGCTTTCGATCCGCTCGGCCGAATATCACCATTTTATCATGCTGGGGGAATAACCCACCGCCACCCACTGCTACAGGCAAAGGTATAGTAAGGAGACAGGTGTATGTGGGTGTTTGCAGTGTTGAAGTGCGTGTATTTGTGGACGATAATCTCATGAGGTTAGGAAACTTACTAATACCTTTTCCTAAGCTTTTATTTTGCATGCTACAATCTGAGCTCTTCTCTTTTACGTAAATCATTCCACTACCGCCATACTCTGCATAAATAACGTACAAAGGGATATTGACCAGCCATATCCAGAAACAAATCCTTAAGGAAGAGGTGCTAGGGAGTCACCTTACCCGACCAGAAAACGAGCCTGTGAATGTGAGTATCTGTATATATCATGGCGGGAATCCAGGCGGGTTTGGTGTTGCGGCAGGAAGAACAAGGGAAGCAGGACAGGATGTGATTAGGAAAAAAACAATACCACGTCATCCTCCTACAATGTCCACCACCGGATAGGATCGAACCCAATACAGGAAGAGTGGTGGACACTCACGTTACCGATACAGAGTTACATAAAGTGACCAGTCCAACGAATTTGTCTTTTTCTATCGCTTTCTTAGACAATATTACGTACCCTAAGAGGACCCGGGTACTAGAAGCGTTAATGAAGGTTTTTTTTTAACCCCACAATGTCTAAGTCTCTCTCTTAAGCTGCATAAATCGCCTGAGAATAGAGGGAATAAACTCCAAAATCCGACATCGCTGTGGCTTGGACTAGGAATACAGTCGTAAGGAAGACATATAGACCCGCTTTGCTATCACCTAAGAGAACTGGGTTACTCTCACTCCTTAAGTCGAAGTTTGTATATGTTCAATGAGTCTTATTATGAGGTAGGAATGAGTCTCTTTGGTTACTAGCCCAATCAGCTATACAGTCCGACTACACCTGGGCAATAACTGAGGTGAAATCGGTTATGGATTATTGTCTGATTGTAAGAAATCGCTGTACTGGCCCTCTTTGTGTGTATAGGCGTGAACCCAGTGGACTGAAGGCTGAAGCTACCCCTCTCCTACAACGAACCATACGGGAATAGGTAGGCAGTGGAGGGATGTCTGTATAACCTGGCAGCTCCATCCGCCCTGCTATATCGGTGCCATCACATGCAGGCGTTCCTCTCCAGCACCGAACGTATTTAGCAAGCGAGATTATAGCCGCACGTCTATCTGGGTAACTTCATGAAGCCCCAATCGCAAGTGAGGAGGAAACTTGCATCGGTTCAGATAGTGTCAGAGTTTCATTTAATCCTTAGAGGGTAATGAAGTCTACCTCATGGACAATACTGGAAGGGGACGCCTTCAAGTGATGGCACCGAGATAACTTGGCGGTTTCACTGGCAGGTTATACAAACTCCACTATCATCACCAACTTCAATCAGTAACTCGTTTATCATCATCATCATTTAAGCACTTAAGGATGTACACAATATTGACAATTAATTCAACTTTAAATCTATTCTCCCTTCTTCAAAAAGCGAGCTAGGGTCAGGGCAGCGAAATGACGGGGGACTTGGCGACATGGAGGCGATTTGTTTGTGGCCACCCTTTATGGAATTAAAGCTCCAGGCAAATGATATATATACATACACACACACACACACACACACACACACACACACACACACACACACACGTTTGTATAACCTGGCACATTAGCTGGCTGGTTATATTGGTGCCGCCACATGAAGGTATCCCTCTCCAGCACTGAGGCAGAGGACAATAAGGAATATAAAGAAAAACAAGTGAATGAATTATTACCTACAAATCTCATTATATACACAGTATATAAATATGATATATTTATATACTGTGTATATAGTGTGAGTATGATAGCAATACTTATGTACTGTATACGCCCGACCTTATTTGAGCCCCAAGTGTGACCTTGACCTTGGGAGTAGATGGCTGGTTGTTGGCGCGACACACCGTCATGGTATGGGGAACAATTGTGTGAAATTATATCAAAATCCGTCAATGGATGTGGAATCCACAGCGCGGACACGGAATTGCAGACGGAGTGCTAATGTACTGACGAAGCCGCGCAAACTTATAGTCCGCTACCGGTTTGACCGGTGGGGGACTAATAATTCACTAAAGCAGAGGTGTTACATAATTCCCAAGTCAGTAAAAACACATCTCATGTCTACTGAAAGTTAGTCATTCTCGTGGTGTATACGGAGGAGGAAGAGGAGGTAGAGGAGGAGGAGCAGGAGCAGGAAAAGGACGGGGATGGGTGGTGTGTACGAAGACGGAGGGGGAGACGGAGGAGGAGAAAAGAGAAGGAAAAGGAGAAGGAGGAGGAAAAGGAGGAGAAAGAAGAGGAGGAAAGATTAACCCCACTAAACCTGGATCCATAATCTCATCGGTTAAGGAAGCTCCCTAACACCTTTTCCTAAGCAATTTATTTTGCTTATTACACCTTACTGTCCGTCTCCGTGGTGCATAAATCCTTACAGTCTCGCCATACTTTGCATAAATGACGTACAAAAGAATACTAACCAGTCACATCCAGAAATAAGTGGCCAAGAAAAGGTTGTTAGGGAGATTCCTTAACCGACGAGAGTACGAGCCTATAACTGTATCTAATTCTATGAGACAAGGATAGCAAGAAGCCAAACGCATTCCAATACAACCACAGTTGGAAAAATATAGAGGAATGGGAAGCAAGCGGGAGAATGTGAGACTGACTAGGAGAGTATGTGTGGGTGGGGTGGGGGAAGAGGGAGGAGCAGACTGAGGATAGATGGAGGGATGGAGTGAAGAGGTATATGAGAGATGAGGGTGTGAACTTGGGGGAAGGGCAGCGAAATGGCAAGGGAGGGGGGGACGTGGCGGCAATTTGTCTGTGGCGACTCCTTAAGGGATTAGATCGTTTGGCTATAGATAGATAGATGGAGGGCAAAACAGCACCCTACCCTACCCAGCCTACCCCCTCACAAAGCGTCTGCAGTTCTCCTTTAAGTGATCTCTATGTAAACGACACCGACAAAACAGCCTCGGATCTGCCAGCCATGTCGTGTATTAGCCTGCCTCGTACCTTCCCTTCTCAATTTCTAGGCCTCGAGTCCCCCCCCCCCAACTCCATCCACCTATCCCCCTCCCTACCCCCTCCTTCACCCATTTCCCCTACCCTAGCCCCTCCCCCATCAGCTCCTCTTTCTCGCTGGCTCGTATTTATAGTGGAGGTGGTGATGCATTGGTTAACATACCCAGCTCGCAGTAACAACACCAGTACGATTGTCGGACGGGTCATATTCTTTTTTTTTTTTTTATGCAAGAAAGAAGGAACCTAAGGCCAGGAGCCCGGAAGATTGTTCCCGCCAAGAAAAAATAAAAACAAGATAACAGAGCCAAATTCAAGATCGGCTCATTTTGAAAAGCCTGGACACACTGCGTTTGAAAGACTGGAGATCATAAGCAGTAGGAAATACAGACCAAGAGAGACAGTTCCAGAGTAGGCCTGTTGCATACACGAAGGACTGGGAGTAACGGTTAACTCTTGCATTAGAGAGGTGGACAGAAGAGGGATGAGAGGTTGTTGCCAGACGGGTGCGAGAGTCCGCCAAAGTTGGTTTCCTCCTTGTTATTGTTCAGCCAACCGTACATTTGGGGACCTCCTCCTCCTCCTCCTCCTCCTCCTCCTCCTCCTCCTCCTCTTGTACCTCCTCCTCCTTCTTCTTTGATGGTGCGGGCTAGAGTTTTGCATCATCTAAACCCACACAGCTGTACCACAATTACCTGTAGTCTTGTCGGTTAAGGAAGCTCCCTAATACCTTTCCCTTAGCGATTCATATTCCATACTTGCCTTATGGCTGTCCTGTACGCTGTTTATAGCTTTTAACCCCCAAATGGAAGACAAAAATAACTCACAACGGACTATTAATGAGCCGTATGAAAAAAATAAGCTAGTTCGGAAGAGGTGTTAGGGAGCTTCCTTAACCGACGACAATATGGACCAATAACCCATATTCTCATGGGTCAAGAAAACTCCCTAACACCTCTTCCAAAGTGATTTATTTTGCTTATTACACCTTTCTGTCCTCTCTGTGTTAATTCTTCCTCCTCCTTCTTCTCCTTTCCATGCTCTTCCCCCCCCCCCTTGTTTATGCCCCTCCCCATCCTCTTCCTTTTCTCCTCCTCCTGTTTTCGTCTTCGTCTTGGTTTCATACTTAGTAGTAGTACGAAGTATTCTTCTTCGTCCTCTTCCTCCTCCTCCCCCTCCTCATGATCATCATCATCATCTTGTGTTCTCATTGCCCTCCTCCACCTCTTTCATTTCCTCACCTCCTCCATCTCTTCCACCTTTTCCTCTCCTCCACATATCATCATCATCATCATCATCATCATCATCATCGCCCTCCTCCTCTTTCATCTCCTCACCTCCTGCACCTCCTCCATCTTCTCGTCTTCGTCATTCTCTTTCACTTCCTCACGCCCTCCACCTCCTCCACACGGTCTGTCTGTGGTTCTAATCCCCCGTTCGTACCCCACACGGTCATCTCGCCCAATCTCGCCAGCCTTGCATTCCAACACATTTTTGCCTCTATGTGGATCGATAGCATTCCCTTGTACCTGCAGACTCGCCCTTCCCCTCCTCCGATACCCCCCAGTTCCCTCTTCCTCTCCTCTATCACCTACAAATCTCTCTTCCTCTTCTCCTTTTCCTCCTAATCCCTTTTCTTCTCCTCTTTTACCTCCAAATCCACTCTTCCTTTCCTTTTTCACCTCCAAATCCCTCTCCCTCTTCTGTGATCTATAAATCCTTCCAATATCGCCAAACTCTGCTTAAAAAATGTCCAAAAGGATATTAACCAACCATAACCAGAAATAAATCGCTTAGGAAGAGGTGTTAGGGAGCTTCCTTAGCCAACGAGAATACGAGCCTGAGTCCTAGCAGCCTGAGAGTGAGTCTCAACTGCCTGAGAGTGAGTCCTAGCAGCCTGAGTCCTAGCAGCCTGAGAGTGAGTCTCAACTGCCTGAGAGTGAGTCCTAGCAGCTGAGTCCTAGCAGCCTGAGTCTTAGCAGTCTGAGAGTGAGTCTCACCTGCCTGAGAGTGAGTCCTAGCAGCCTGAAAATTAGTCCTAGTAGCCTGAGAGTGAGTCCTAGCAGCCTGAGAGTGAGTCCTAGCAGCCTGAGAGTGAGTCCTAGCAGCCTGAGAGTGAGTCCTAGCAGCCTGAGAGTGAGTCCTAGCAGCCTAAGAGTGAGTCATAGCAGCCTGAGAGTGAGTCCTAGCAGCCTGAAAATTAGTCCTAGTAGCCTGAGAGTGAGTCCTAGCAGCCTGAGAGTGAGTCCTAGCAGCCTGAGAGTGAGTCCTAGCAGCCTGAGAGTGAGTCCTAGCAGCCTGAGAGTGTCGATACGGCGATACACACATGATATACTGAAATAAAGTCAATGATATTAGCACAGTTTTGTGAATATTAATTACAGAACCAATTATTTCCACACGCAAAACAATAAATTTTCGAGAATGGTTTTAATGGCATGGAGGTAAATCCGTCCATTATATTATTTCAGTTATATTTCCCGCCACAATATACCCGTGGGAATATTTAAGCCCCCCGCCAGTATAGGAACAAATTATTAATACTTTACCACACTGCCGCAGGTCTTGGAGATGTCCTATTCAAATGGGTCTTTCACAGGTTGATTAGGATAGTTTAGGGTGGAGGTGTTGGTCTGATAGGATCTAAGACTTCCAGCATTAGGTCTAGTGGCAATCCCAGGTGGTTAAAACCATAGGGGGTCAAGCTAAAATCACAGGGGGACAGGTTAAAATCGCAGAGGGTCAGGTTAGGTTAGGTTGGCGGGAAGGTCGGTAAAGAAGCTGCAGCGTGCGTCAAGCCAGCTACCTTAAATACCCTGAAATAGGTAAAATTTGCTCATCGTATACATATTTTGTAGTCTAAAATCATGAAGCAGTAGGTTTTTTTTTTTTTTTTTCAAGAATACTCCCCCAGTATCCCTGCTTGTCATACAAGGCGACTAAAAGGGTTGGCGGAGGGTTAGTGTCCCTCCCAGGAAAACAACTAACGTAAAAGTCGAACAAGAAGCCTAGGACAAGGACTGACCAAGAGATGACGATCCAGGACCGGACAAAGGACATGGTAATTGCAACATGGAATGTAAGAGGTGCGAATGATGAGGTGCAAGAGAGAGAGATTGTCCAGGTGCTTGAGGGCGCGAAAGTTGATGTATGTAGAGTAACTGAAACTAAATGGAAAGGTGAGAGTGTGAGAGAATGGGAGTATGGATGGAGTATATGTGCAGGAGTAGATGAGAATGAGAGGGCAAAAGAAGGAGTATGTATAGTTGTGAGTAAAAGATGGAAGAAGAACATAAGAGAGTATAGATCAGTTGGGTCAAGGATTGTGTGGGTAAGAATGAAAGTTGGAATACAAATGTGGGTGATTGTGTGTGTGTATGCACCAATGCCAGATCTGCAAGCAGAGTGAGAGAAGAGTTCTGGACAAATGTGGAAGTGTGCATGGAAAAGTTTGGAAGGAATGAGAGAGTGTTTTTGATCGGTGATATGAATGGTAAAGTAGGGAATGTGAAGGTGGATGGGATAGTTGGTGAGTGGGGTGTGCCTGCTGAGATATATGAGAATGGCAGTGCGTTAGTGGACATTTGTGCTGGGAGGGGGTTAGTGATAGCCAATACCCTCTTCAGGCATATAATGATCCACAGGTATACATGGCAAGTGATGATAAGGGTGGGTGGTGAACTGAATGAAAGGAAGGCAATGATTGATTATGTGTGTGTGGATGAAAGGATGCGAAGGTGTGTAATGGCAAGAGCTTATAGAGGTTGGGGGAGTGGACTTTCTGACCACTACTTGCTGGTGGCCAGAATCAAGATCCAAATAAGATGGAGAAATAGAAGAAGGGAAGGACGGGAAGAAGGAGTATTTGCAAGGACAGTGGAAAGGTTACAAGAGGATGAGAAAAAGGAAGAATATAAGAGAGAAGTGGAGGAACGATTGGCCAAATATGAATTCGAGCAGATGGGGGACGTGGAAGGTGTGACCAGGATATTCACTGAAGAAATATGTGCAGCATGTGATGTGGTGTGTGGGATGAAGAGAAGACAGAGGGGGGTGCAAAGAACAGCGTTGTGGAATCAAGAGGTGAGACAGGCTGTGGCACAAAAGAAGAAAGCATACAATGAATGGATGAGAAATAGGGGCGTGGAAGAAGTAGAGAGGTGGAAGAGAGGGTTATATGTAGAAAGGAAGAGAGAGGTGAAAAGATTAGTAAGAGAGAGTAAGAAGAGAGTGGATGAGGAATTTGGAAGGAATTTGAGTGTAAAGTGGAGGGACTGTAAGAAAATGTTCTGGAAAGAGGTGAAGAGAGTAAGACAGGGTGGAAGTGAAGTTAACAGGGGAGTGAAAGATAAAAATGGTAGATTACTAGTGTTGGGAGAAAAAGTGAGCAGATGGAGAGAACACTTTAAGGAATTGTTGAACATGGAGGATGGAAGTAATGCAAGTATAAGTGGCTGGGGAATGGCTGGGAGAAAGAGGGAGGTGAGAAGACAGGAAGAAATCAGTAGGATAGAAATTGTGGAAGCAATGAAGAAAGTTAAATTGGAGAAAGCCCCAGGAATTGATGGAGTGTGTGGTGAAATGCTGAAGTATGGGGGAGAGATAGTAGTAGAATGGATGTGGAAGATGTGCAGATTGGCCTGGGAGGAAGGTAGAATCCCGGAGGATTGGAAGTCAGATATAATTATCCCCTTGTACAAAAGAAAAAGGGAAAAAGAAGCATGTGGTAATCATAGGGGCATCTGTCTTCTTAGTATAATAGGAAAAGTGTATGGTAGGATACTTATTGACAGAGTTAGAGAAAGAACAGAAAAATTAGTTGGAGAAGAACAGGGAGGCTTTAGGAAGGGAAGAGGTTGTGTAGATCAGATATTCATGCTTAGATCTTTAGTGGAAAAGTTTCCAGAGAAAGGAGAGAAGTTGTATGTGGCTTGCATGGATTTAGAGAAAGCATATGACGGGGTGGATAGACAAGGATTGTGGAAAGTATTAACCCGCAGCGTCCCGTCAACGTACTTCCACATCCTCACTTATGTCACTGCCAATCCCATTGACGTACTTCAACGTCCTGCAATTGCAAGGTTCATAATTTCCACAATTTTCAAAATTCGCGCGAGTTTTTCGATTCGCCCACGTACCCAAGCCTCCCCTACCTGCCGCCAGGCAGGCAGCATCCTAGACCCCGCGTGACCCGCGCTCACCCTTTTCTCAGTCACTCACCTGCTAGCAGTGACCCAGGTCAGACATGGCACGGAAAGGTCTCTCAGACGAGGAAATTGCATCCGCCCTGGAAGCCTTCACTGGAGATAGTGATTCTCCACTTGACGATGATGTGGTGGATCGCGATTACGTCCAGCCAGAGGAAGAAATAAATAGCAGTGATGAAGAGGTCCCTTTGCCCCGGAAAACGAGGTATGTGACATACCGTAAGGCAAGGGAAGGCCAGCCTGCTCCCCAACCACGTGCACGGCTATCTCTCCATCACGATTCTGATGAGGACGAGGATGAGGACGATGAGGATGATGGCGGCTTAGGACGTGATATCACCTCTTGGTTGGGAAAAGAAAAAATATCACCCCGAGGATCAGAAGGTGGGGCGAGAAGACATATAAGGTATGGTGAAAGTCTTTTGTCTGGGGAAGTGGAAAGTGGTGTGGTGGGATTGCTGGGTGAAAGGGAAAGTGGTGTGGTGGCAGCGCGGGGTGAAAGGGAAAGTGGTGTGGGGGTAGTGCGGGGTGAAGGGGCAAGTGGTGTGAGGGAGGCAGCACGAGCACGTGGTGCACATAGGCCTAGGGGAGAGGAGGTGGAGCCACTCCCCAGCACGTCTTTCGCCCCACAATAATCCCAAACTTCCTCCCCACAGCCCCAGGATGTGGGGAAAGGAAGGAAAGGGAAGGGAAAGGGTAAAGGAAAAGGGAGAGGGAAGAGAAGTGCGAGTGATGAGAGGCGCCGCTTTCCACCTCCCCAACCTCCCCCACCACCCTCACCTCCCCACCCTGACGAAGGGGACGATGGGGACGTGGCTGGAGACGGTGGTGTCTCGTGGAACTGGGAAGATGGGAGTAATTTTACTCCCATCATTCACCCTTTCACTGAGGAGTGGCGGTCTGGTTGCACGGCTCCAGGTGTGCATGCGGATTCGTCTAGGGTGGATTTTTTCCACTTGTTCTTTGGGGAGGCGTTTGTGGGGCACATAGTTGAACAGACTAATATATTTTCACGAACACAGCACCGTGAAAGTGAACATTTGGGAACCACGAGCAGGCATTCCCAACAATATGACTCTCCCATTACAATTTCAGAGATGTTCTTATTTTTTGCCCTGGTTCTCTTAATGGGTGTGGTAAGGAAAAACCAAATTCCTACCTACTGGACAACTGACCCAATGATCCTCACACCTTTCTTTGGAAAGGTGATGAGTCGTAACAGATTTCAGTATATTCTCGGCCGCCTCCACTTTTTTGATGCAGAAGATCCAGCCAATGCAAATAACACAGATAAAATGAGGAGAATTAGGCTGGTATTTGATCATTTACGGGAAATGTTCCGCTCCTCATTTTATCCCTACAGAGACCTCGTCATAGACGAGAGTCTTGTGTTGTGGAGAGGCAATATTTCCTTTAGGCAGTACATACCCAGCAAGAGACACCGTTTTGGGTTCAAGATCTTTGTTATGTGTGACTGTAAGACTGGTTATGTGCAAGACATAGTCTTGTACACGGGCGCACAGACAGATATAACAGAAGATTGGAGTATAGGACTCTCTGGGGCCGTGGTGAAGACAATGATAGAGGAGTACCTTCATCGTGGTCATGTGTTGTACCTGGACAACTGGTACACTAGCCCTCTTCTCACTAGGTTCCTCCACCAGCACGACAACGGAGTCTGTGGTACAGTCAAGAGAAACCGTCGCCATATGGTCAAGATGGGGAGGAAACTTGACAAGAACGAGGTGGTTTTCTTCCAGGCCAATAACATCCTTGCCACCCTGTGGAACCACAACAGGGAAGTTTGCCTCCTATCAACTGTTCACAGCCCCCTGATGCACCGCACAGACTCCGTGGATCACCGTAGCGAGAGGAGGCGCAAAGTATGGAAACCCGAGTCTGTACTGGACTATAATCTGAACATGAGGCAAGTGGATCAGTCAGACTCGATGATTTCAAGTGTTGACTGTGCCAGGACCACGATGAAGTGGTACAAGAAACTCTTTTTCCACTTGCTCGACATCACAGTCCTGAATGCCCACTACCTGCACGCCATGACCACCGGAGTATCCAAGACCTTTGAAGGGTTTGTGAGGGAGCTGGCATGTGAAATAATCGCCAAGCATGCCCAGGACAGACCCACACACCGCACCCGCACCTCCATGGCCGCCCAGACTCCCCTGCGTCTTGCAGGACGCCACTATCCTAGCACAATCCCTTCCGACCCAAACCATCGTAAACCCCAGCGCCACTGCCATGTATGTAATCACTCGACAGTTAGACCATCCACTCAGAGACAAGACACAAGGTACGAGTGTGTCGAGTGCAATGTTGCGTTGTACCTTTAGCCTTGTTTCAAAGAGTACCATAATTTCCTACACTACTGAAACTGTGTGAGATGGCGATATGACGCTCATTATAATGGTAAGGCCAGTCAGTAGGTGCTAAGTCAAATATAAAGTTGAAACGGGTGTAATGTTTTCAGGAAAGTAATGTATAAGTTGAGAATTAGTGTAAGTTGAAAGAAGTGATATCAAAACTACACCCACTGTGTAAATCTGCGAAAAAATGACGCTCAGTATAACACTCGGGTCAGTAAATATGTGATAGCAAGAATATAAAGTGGAAACGGGTTAATGTTAGCATGAATAAAACGTATAAGTTGAACAATAGTGTAAGTTGTAATAATTGATGTCACGAGTACTCGTACACCCACATTCTGGTCAGTAAGTATGTGATAGGAATTATATAAAGTGGAATTTGTTGTAATGTTAGTAGTAAGGTATTTTATAAGGTGAATACTATACCTCATACCAATTAATCTGGCCAGGCATGTATGGCAACACTGTTCCTGCCGAGATTCTGATTGGCTGGAGGTGTTTGTTCGGTTTCGTTGTTGCTTAAACCGATACCTTGTTTATTATCAGATGTGATACCGAGTTTGTCGACAATACTATCGTCAAAAGCAATAAGAAATCCGTTATACTGTACAGTATACTTACCAACAACGAAGTGTTCGTAGGAAGGTAGAGATACTGAGTCGACAAAGTATTATAACAGTCAAAGTCAAGGTCAGCATTCGAACAATTCCTTTAAATCTCTGACACTCCGTAATATAACAGAAAATTAAGGAAACCTGCTTAATCTAAGCGTTGGTATAACACACATTTACATTTCAAGATCAGTCTGCACCCTTAAATCGTGCCACAACTCTGGATAATAAAAAATTCTAATGAAAAGACGAGTTCTGCAGGGAGAGAGGTTTGAAAATATCGCGAGAAATCAAAGTAGGCTAAAGGAAAACTATTTCAAATATATCTTCTATTATCACAGTATGGACTGATCTTAAAATTTAAATGTGTTATACCAACGCTTAGATTAAGCAGGTTTCCTTAATTTTCTGTTATATTACGGAGTGTCAGAGATTTATAGAATCGTTCGAACGCTGACCTTGACTTGGACTGTTATAATACTTTGTTGACTCAATATCTCTACCTTCCTACGAACACTTCGTTGTTGATAAGTATATAACGGATTTCTTATTGCTTTTGACGATTGTACTGTCGACAAGCTCAGTATCACATCTGATAATAAACAAGGTATCGGTTTAAGCAACAACGAAATCGAACAAACACCTCCAGCCAATCAGAATCTCGGCAGGAACAGTGTTGCCATACATGCCTGGCCAGATTAATTGGTATGAGGTATAGTGTAAGATGAAACAAATGATATCGCGATAACATTCCCTGTGTAAGTACGCGCTAATATGACGCTCAATTGAATCGTAAGGTCTGAAATTATGTGATATCAATTATATCAAGTGTAAACATGTGCAATGTTAGTGGAGAATTATTATATAAGTACAAAAATAGGTTGTAAGTTGAAATAGTAGTCATAGCGACTTCACCGTGTGTGTTATTATGCACTATTATTACGCTAAATATTTACATAAGGCCTGAAATTATCTCAAAACAGTTCTATAAAGTTGAAAAGTGTATAATGTTATTAGGAAAGTATTATCTAAGTAGAAAAAACACAATATGAGTTGAAACAACAGTCACAGCGAGTTCACTCACTACGTAAATAAGCGCTAACATTACGCTAAATGTTATTGAAAGGCCTGTGAATACGTAAAAACAGTTCAATAAAATGTAAACTGGTATAATGTTATTGTAGAAGTATTATGTAAGTAAAAAAAATGATATGTATCATGATTTTCGAATGTTAGCGATTCATTGTGACCAGTCTGCCCGATTTTGCTCGTTTCGCACGATGGTACAATGCTTATTTCTGCTCTATTTTTGTATAAAATCCAATTTACTCTTTTATCACATGTTTTTGTTTGTAATAAATACATAATTATCTACTTACTTTCATTGGTTTCCCAGACTTATAATACCATAGAAAACGTTAGAGGCTCAGACCACCTACAGAGAACACGATGCCAGGTGTGACCAAGGCATACCTGTTTAGGGCAATTATGGACCCTGTGGAACAATTTCTTTGTGACTGACCATTGTTTCTGATCAAAAGCAAAAGTTTTAGCAAAAAAAATTTGGGTCCAAAAATGGTCGGGATTGGGGGGTACCATTGGTGAGAAAGTGGTCGGGACGGGGCGGGTTAAGAATATATGGAGTAGATGGGAAGTTGTTGAATGCTGTGAAGAATATGTATGATGGTGCTAAGGCTGCAGTGCGTGTGAATGGTGAACTGAGTGAATTTTTCTCTTTGAAGGTTGGGTTGAAACAGGGATGTGTCATGTCTCCATGGTTGTTCAGTCTGTACATGGATGGGGTAATAAAAGAGGTACAAGGTAGGGTAATGGATGTTGGAGTGGCCCTGGTGAGAGAGGGTAGTGTTTGGAAACTCCTTGTACTGTTGTTTGCAGATGATACTGTGCTGTTGAGCAAAGACGAAGGGGAGCTGCATGGCTTGGTGGATGAGTTTGAGAGAATGCGTAAAAAACGGAATCTAAAGGCGAATGTAGGGAAGAGTAAAGTGATGGTCTTTGAGAGAGGTGAAGGCAGTGAATGTACAGTGAGGCTGGATGGTGAGGAATTGGAAAATGTGAGTACATTTAAGTACTTGGGTAGTGTGATGAGTAAGGATGGAGGTTTGGAGGGTGACGTGCTTGAAAGGGTACAGCAGGGAAGAAAGGTTGCTGGTTCCTTGAAAGCAGTGATAAAAAACAGGGAAGTGAGCATGGAAGTGAGAAAGTTACTACATGACAGTATTGTGATACCATCTCTAACGTATGGAAGAGAAACTTGGACGTTGTTGGAAGGACACGAGTCAAGAGTGAGAGCAGTGGAAATGAGTTATTTAAGAGGAGCCTGTGGAGTCACATGGAGAGACAGGCTGACAAATGAGGATATAAAGGAGCATTGTGGTGTGGATGTGGATGTGGTAGGAAGCGTTAGGAGGATTGCACTGAGGTGGTTTGGCCATGTGGAGAGGATGGAGGGTGAAAGACTGACGAAGAGAGTGTATGTGAGTGAGGTGGAGGGGGGGAGAGAGAGGGGGAGGCCGAGGATGAGATGGAGGGATTGGGTAGAGAAGTATATGAGAGAAAGGGGGGGGGGGTGAGTTGGGAGCAGGGCAGTGAAATGGTGGGGGACAGGGCGACTTGGAGGCGATTTGTTTGTGGCCACCCCGAACGGGATTGAGGCGTCTGGCAATAGATAGATAGATAGATAGACTCTCCTTAAGAGCGTGACAATGTATGAAAGTAGGTGGAATTTCCGCACCCGTGTGGTCAAATTTTATCGACAAAACTACGAAGAATCCAGGAACAATCCAAAGCCAGACAATTCAGCCTAACCGAGAGTGAGTTTGGCCATGTGGAGAGGATGGAGAGCGAGAGACTAACGAGGAGAGTGTATGTGAGTGAGATGAAAGGGGGGAGAGGGAAGGGGAGGCCGAGGATGAGATGGAGCAATTGAGTGGAGAGGTTTATTAGAGAGGGGGGTGTGAGCTGGTGGGATGGGCAGCGAAATGGCGAGGGACAGGGAGACATGGAGACGATTTGTCAGTAGCCACCCCTTACGGGACTGAGGTGTCTCGCAGTAAATACAGTCAAAGGAGCCTGAGAGAGTTCACACCAATGACCATCTCACTACAGTAATATCTGTGTGTGTGTGTGTGTGTGTGTGTGTGTGTGTGTGTGTGTGTTAATAACATTTTTTACCTAACTTATTTTAAAAAGAAATATGTGCTGTCTAAAAATTTTCTAATTTGACTAGTAACCAAGGAGACTCATTCCTGCCACAAAAGCAAGGCTCATCAAAGTTCATGCAAGTGCCACTTCATATTCAAGGGATTGATTTCTCGTCGGTTTAGGAAGCTCCCAAGCACCTCTTCCTTGCGATTTATTTTTGGTTATTTCTGATTAATATCCTTTTGCACGATATTCCTGTAGAGTATGAAGATATTGGAAGGATTTATGTAACACAGAAGAGGGCAGTAAGGCGTAATAAACAAAATAGGTCAGTTAAGGAAAGGTGTTAGGGAGTTTCCTCAGTCGAGAATAATACTGCCCGAAGTAAAGGAAGCTCCCTAACACCACTTCCTTACCGATTTATTTTTTGGATATGACTGGTTAATACCCTTTTGTACGTTATTTATGCAGGGTATGGTAATGCTGGGAAGAGGTGTACATCACAGGAGAGGACGGTAAAGTGAAATAAGCAAAATAAATCGTTTAGGAAAAGGTGTTAGGGAGCTTCCTCAACCGACGAGAAAACTGGCCTAAGTTCCAGTGTCGGGGAGTATCTTAACAGCTGTATATGACTGACTTAGGCTGAAATTTTATGGGTAGAGAGTTTCATTTAAATTCGTTCACTAATAAAGGAATTTTGTCATAGCAGCCTGAGAGTGAGTCCTAGCAGCCTGAGAGTGAGTCCTAGCAGCCTGAGATTAAGTCCTAGCAGCCTGAGAGTGAGTCCTAGCAGCCAGAGAGTGAGTCCTAGCAGCCTGAGAGTGAGTCCTAGCAGCTTGAGAGTGAGTCCTAGCAGCCTGAGAGTAAGTCCTAGCAGCCTGAGAGTGAGTCCTAGCAGCCAGAGAGTGAGTCCTAGCAGCCTGAGAGTGAGTCTTAGCAGCCTGAGAGTGAGTCCTAGCAGCCAGAGAGTGAGTCCTAGCTGGCTGAGTGTGAGTCATGGCAGCCTGAGAGTGAGTCCTAGCAGTCACCCTGTAATATAAGAGAGAGAGAGAGAGAGAGAGAGAGAGAGAGAGAGGTCCACGGTCAGAAAGTGCTCAAATCGAATTCCGTCGTTCGCAGGTAAAAATAATTCCAAGGTCGGCGAGGCTGGGAGAATCTTCACCTATTGAGGAGGACGATTTTAGTCCATTTGGCGCGAATTATCAAGTGGCGAAGGTTCTCCAGTTCGGGGGAAGAGGTCACTATACCCCTTTCACCCTAACCTGGCCTAAAATTACCCTCCCTCCATCTTGAATGCTGAGCTGTACTGATAGATTGAAGCTGGAATATGCTGCTAGTCACGAAGAAGTGCTTTGGAAAGGACGTAGAGCCACTGTACGGTGTTACGCTGCCACTGAGCTACGTGAAATAAGCTGCAAAAGGACGAATATCTGGATCAAGTGAAGGTGAAAGGAGTATAGTAAAATGCAGTGTTCGTGTTTTGGCTGGCGATAGAGTAATTGCTTTTTTTTTTTTTCAGGAACACCTGTTGATAATACTAATGATCTCTCTCTCTCTCTCTCTCTCTCTCTCTCAAGCTAGTTTTCTCTTGGGATCTCTCTTAGCATACCTTCCCCATAAAGGAGCACACACACACACACACACACACACACACACACACACACACACACACACACACACACACACACACACACACACACACACACAAGAGGGACGCCTTCATGTGGTGGCACCGAAATAGCTGGGTGGTTTAACTGCCCGGTTAAACAAAAGTTCCTCATCTCTCTCCCTACCCGCTGAAAGGAAGATCATGGACTGCAGGAGAGAGTTTCAGTGTGTAGTCAAACCGGTTAACATTTCCGATGTAAATGAACCTGCGGCTGAAAAAGAATAAGAAAAACTGAGCAGTGAATATGTCTTGTAAAATCATCTTTTCTTCTACTAGAGCAAGTGAACGACTTTGTTATTTTTTCTAAATTCCTGCAGGACGAGAGATTTCTCTATGGACTATTTTACACACACACACACACACACACACACACACACACTATATATATATATATATATATATATATATATATATATATATATATATATATATATATATATATATATATAGATATATATATATGCAAGAAAGATGGAATCAAAGACCAGGAGCCCGCAAACTTCTCCCTCCAAGAAAAAAAAAAAAAACAATACAATGAGAGCCAAATTCAAGATCCGTTCATTTCGAGATGCCTGGACACACTGCGTTTGAAAGACTGGAGATTATAGGAAGTAGGAAATACAGACAAATGGAAACAGTTCCAGAGTTGACCTGTTTCAGAAATGAACGACTGGGAGTAACGGTTAGCTCTTGCATTAGAGAATTGGACAGAAAAGGGATGAGAGTTTGCTGCTAGACGGGTGCTACGCACCCGTCGTGGAGGTTGAGGGATGCAAGGAGACAGTTCAGAGGAGCAGTGACCATTGAATTAGCTATAGAAAAGAGATAAAGATGCAACAGTGCGATGAAGAGACAAAGGCTGAAAGAAGCCAGTAAGAGGAGGAGAGTTGATGAGATGAATAGGCTTTGACTCCACCCTACTGAGAAGAGCTGTATGTGGGGAGCCTCGCCACACATGAGAGTTGCACTCTAAACAGGGGCGAATAAAACCCGTATATAAAGTCAACAACTGTGCAGGGGTAAAGAAGGTACGGAGTCGGCTTAGCACACCTAATCTCTTGGAAGCAGATTTTACAAGAGATGCAATATGATCTTTCCAAGAGAAGTCCCGAGTGAATGAAACCCCAAGCATGTTCAAGGATGATGCGGGATTGAGCTGGATATTATTACACATTAGTGGGTACTCCTGTGGAAGATTGTGTTGGGTTGTTAGGTGTAAAAACTGAGTTTTTGAGGCATTAAAAATGACAAGATTATTTTTACCCCAGTCAGAGATACGAGCCGAGTCATACATTAGGTGTGCCATAGTCTCATCCCTTGTATGTTGAAGTAACTGCTAAGATGGACGTTGCAGGAACCGAATGGAAAGGTGATGGGTGGAATCACCAGCATACGAGTGGATAGGGTTAGATGTACAGCTTAGAAGGTCACTGATGAATAAAAGGAAGAAAGCTGGTGATAGGACAGAGCCCTGAGGAACACCACTGTTGATAGATTTAGGAGAAGAATGATGGCCGTCTACAACAGCAGCTATAGAACGACCAGAAAGGAACCTATAGATGAAGGCAGAGCTAGAAGGATAGAAACTGTAAGAGGGTAGTTTGGAATTTAAAGATTTATGCCAGATTTCATCGAAAGCCTTTGAGATGTCAAGTGCAATGGCAAAGCTTTCTCCAAAGTCCCAAAATGAGGATGACCAGGAGTCTGAAAGGTAGGTGGGAAGATTGCCAGTGGAGCGCCCCTGACAGAACCCATACTGACGATCAGATAGAAGGTTGTGGTAGGAAAGATGCTTTAAATTTTTTTTGTTAAGAATTGACTCGAAAACTCTTGAGGTACAGGATGTTAAAGCAATTGGACGATAGTTAGAGGGTTGGGAATTATCACCCTTCTTTGGGACTGGCCGAATGAGAGCAAACTTCCAGTAAGAAGGAATGGTACAAGTTGATAGACAAAGGTGAAAGAGTTTACCTAGGCAGGGTGTAAGCACAGAAGCACAGTTCTTGAGGACAACAGAAGGGACTCCATCAGGCCCATATGCCTTGTTAGTATTGAAGCCAGTGATGGCAGAAAATACATCAGCTGAAGAAATTTTAATGTCAGCCATGATGAAGCCTGAGGGGGGAAGTGATGGAGGAACAGCACCGGAATCATTAAGGTGGAATTCGAGGAGAAAGTCTGAGCGAAGAGATCTGCTTTATCAGCAGAAGAAATAGCTACAGAGCCATCAGAATAGAAAAGAAGAGGGAAGGATGGTGAGGTAAAGTTGTTAGATAGATTTTTGGCAAGGTGCCAGAAGGAGCGGGAAGAATTCAAGTTGGAGAGTTGAGAGCATTTAGTATGGATGAAATTATTTTTAGCAGAGCGAAGAATAGCTTGAGCACAATTCCGGGCAGAAACATAAACAAGATGTGATTCATGCGTGGGTTCTCTCTGGTACCTTTTATAGGCCCTCTCCTTGTGGTGGACAGCATTAGAACAAGAGTGATTAAACCAAGGCTTTCTTGCTTTAGTCAAAGGATATGATAAGGGAATGTATGCTTCCATGCCCTAGAGAATAACCTCCATAATGCGCAAGGCACACTCAGATGGCTCCCAGTCATGGAAGCAATAATCAATGAAAATCAAAGAAGTACTGTCTGAGGCCCTCCCAATCTGTAGCTCCAAAGTTCCACAGATGACGTTTCTTTGGAGGGTCTGCAGGCCATACCGGAGCAATAGGACAGGTTCAGGTAATAAGGTTGTGATCAGGGGAGCCCAACAGAGAGGGAAGATTAACAGTGTAAGCAGAAGGATTAGTTGTAAGGAAGAGGTCAAGTATGTTGGAGCTCTCTCCAAGGCGATCAGGGATACGGGTAGGGTGCTGTACAAGTTACTCTAGGTCATTAAGGATAAAAAAGATGTAGGTTTGTTCACCAAGTGGATCAGTGAAACGAGAGGAGAGCCAAAGGTGGTGGTGAACATTGAAATCTCCTAGAATGGAGATTTCAGAGAAAGGAGAAATAGATAGAATGTGTTCCACCGTAGAAGTAAGACAGTCAAAGAATTTTTCGTAGTCAGTGGAATTAGGGGATTAGTAAACAGTGCAGATATATTTAGTCAGAGAATGACAAGAAAGCCGAAGCCAGAGAGTACAGAATTCAGAAGAATCAAGTTCAGGAACATGAGAGCAAGATAAGTCGTTACGTACATATAGACAACAGCCACCTTCGGCCTTGAAATGAGTATAGAAAAAGTAGAAGGAAACAGAAAAGGGTTTGCTATCAGTTGCCTAAGACAGCTGAGTCTCTGTCAAGAAGAGAAGGTGAGGTTTAGAGGAGGAGAGGTGGTGTTCAACATACAGAAAGTTAGAGGAAAGGACGCGAATGTTGCAGAAATGAAGAAGTGAGTCAGACAGTGGCTCCAGACATCTCTCTGAGTCGTCAGCGGGAGAGGGGGGGATGGTGGGGGAATTTGTGGTCCCCCCCTCCCTGCCTGGGAACTCCGAGGCATGATTTATTGCCTCCATTTTTTTTTTTTTTTTTTTGAAAAGGTAGTGTATGTGTACTGTGCATGTACTTTGGTGCTGACAGTTAGAGAAACTTGTACTGAAGAGCATGCTGGCCTACTCTCTGTGTTACTGAAGCACTGAAAAAATTCAGCAAAGGGGAATGGTCAGATACTAGCCCTGAGGGTTGATGAAACGGGAGTAGCTCTCCCTGTCATCAGCTTTTCATCCACCTTGGGAGTACTGCCCTGCTCGACTGGTGCTACAGTGTGTGTGTGTGTGTGTGTGTGTGTGTGTGTGTGTGTGTGTGTGTGTGTGTATATATATATATATATATATATATATATATATATATATAGAGAGAGAGAGAGAGAGAGAGAGAGAGAGAGAGAGAGAGAGAGCATCACCTGGTCTTGTTTGTTGCGTGAACGGCTCAGTCTGCTGGCATGGGAAGCGCAGGTAGTGTGACTGATTCTTGAAGTTAATTATCAGCCAAGTAGTATATACAGTATAACCTCCCGCCGTAAAAGGAGACATTACAAAACATGAACAGAGTCATGAGAGGTAGAAAATGAAGTAAGGTAGTTGTAGTACTAGTAGTAATAGTGGTAGTAATAGTAGTAGTAGTAGTAGTAGTAGTAGCAGTAGGAGAAGAACGAGGAGAAGGAGGAGGAGGAGGAGGAGCGAAGTTGTAGTAATAGTACTAGTAGTAGCAATAATGGTAGTAGTAGGCTTGGTAATAGTAGTAGTAATAGTGAAGTAATAATAATAGAACTAGTAGTGTAATAGTAGTAGTAGCAGCAGTGGTTGTAGTAGCAAGACCCCAGGTTCATCTAAACGTGAACCCAGTAAACAACAGACTTAAGTTGTCCTCTGCCAGCAGCTCACCATCCTCCTTTCAGTGGATAGGGAAGTTACTGATGGACGGTTGTGTATAACGAGTCAGTGGAGCCGCCAGGTCATATCAGTGCCACCACATGAAGGCGTCCCCCTCCAGCAATAGTAACAATGCCAAAGTCGTACATTACATACACGGGAACTGAGAGGTGTAATGTGTGGACTGCCCTGAATATCACTGACAGAAAGGCAAGTAACACAGAAGGGTACTATGGCTCCCTCACACCGCCCTTAGAGATTTATTTTTGGATATGGCTGCTTAATATCCTTTTGCACGTTATTTAAGCAGAGTATGTCGATATGAAAAGGATTAATGTTAACAACAGAGGGCAGTAAGGTGTAATGGTGCTGTGTGGTGTGGTGTGGGAGGGTGGTATGGTGTGTGGTGTGGTGTGGGAGGGTGGTATGGTGTGTGGTGTGGTGTGGGAGGGTGGTATGGTGTGTGGTGTGGTGTGAGAGGATAGTATGGTGTGTGGTGTGAGAGGGTAGTATGGTGTGTGGTGTGGTGTGAGAGGGTGGTATGGTGTGTGGTGTGGTGTGGGAGGGTGGTATGGTGTGTGGTGTGGTGTGAGAGGGTGGTATGGTGTGTGGTGTGGTGTGGGAGGGTGGTATGGTGTGTGGTGTGGTGTGGGAGGGTGGTATGGTGTGTGGTGTGGTGTGGGAGGGTGATATGGTGTGTGGTGTTGTGTGAGAGGATGGTATGGTGTGTGGTGTGGTGTGGGAGGGTGATATGGTGTGTGGTGTTGTGTGAGAGGATGGTATGGTGTGTGGTGTGAGAGGGTGGTACGGTGTGTGGTGTGGTGTGAGAGGGTGGTATGGTGTGTGGTGTGGTGTAAGAGGGTGGTTTGGTGTGCAGTGTGGTGTGAGAGGGTGGTATGGTGTGTAGTGTGGTGTGAGAGGGTGGTTTGGTGTGTGGCGGGGCGTGAGAGGGTGATATAGTATTTAGTGTGGTTTAAGAGAGTGGTATGGAGAGTAATTCTCCTCCCTTCCATCCGTCCATACCCTTCCTCCCTTCCAACCATCCAACCCTCTCCTTCCTTCCATCCTTCCACACCCCTCCTCCCTTCCATCCTTCCACACCCCTCCTCCCTTCCATCCTTCCATACCCCTCCTCCCTTCCATCCTTCCATACCCCTCCTCCCTTCCATCCTTGTATACCCCTCCTCCCTTCCATCTTTCTATACCCCTCCTCCCTTCCATCCTTGTATGCCCCTCCTCCCTTCCATCTTTCTATACCCCTCTTCCCCTCCATCCTTTTATATCCCTCCTCCCCTCCATCCTTCTATACCCCCCCACCCGACCATACATCCACCCCCCCTCTTCCTTCCATCCTTCCACACCCCTTCTCCCTTCCATCCTTCCACACCCCTTCTCCCTTCCATCCTTCCATACCCCTCCTCCCTTCCGTTCTCCGATCTGCATGTTGTCTCTATCAGTCTCCGATCCCATGTTCTTCCCATCCAGCCTAACCACTTTAAGCCCACCCAGGACTGTTATAGCATTATTGTCTCTTTATCTTTTTTTTTTTTAAATACCATTTTTCATTTTGGGGATATTGCTTTCTCTCTCTCTCTCTCTCTCTCTCTCTCTCTCTCTCTCTCTCTCTCTCTCTCTCTCTCTCTCTCTCTCTCCATTAACCAGCCATAAGTCAGTCCATCCATCGATCTATCTACCTCTTTACCTTTATCACCTGGCTGTCTCTCTATCCGTCTATCTATCTATCACTCCAGGGTGCAGGTCTTGGCCGTCAGGTCCCGCTTTCCTGGGTTCGGCCGTCAACGTGACAGTCAGCGAAGGGACGCACGCCTTCCTTCCTTGCCGTGTGTCTAACCTGGGAGACAAATCTGTAAGTACCGAAGGAAGGTCCAAGACGGGCTGAAAGTGTTACATAGTCTCTTGTACCATATTCTTGTGTTATTCGTGCAATTACTTACACCTCTTCCTTACCGATTTATTTTTTATTCTGCTCCATTACTATATTCTTGTGCATTATTCATGCAATTTAGGTCCATCCTGAAAAGACCTAAGAAGAAAACCAGGGCATATTGATGAGTAGTATCGAAAATAAATCGTTAGGAAAGAGGTGTTAGGGAGCGGAGAGGAAGAAGAAGGTTATACGGTACATGAGCATCCCTTTGTCAGCCATCTCTGTACCGTATTCTCGTCGGTTAAGGAAGCTCCCTAACATCACTTCCTAAGCGATTTATTTTGTTTGACTCCTTACTGTCCTATTCTGTATTACATAAATCCTTGCAATATCACCGTATTCTGCATAAATAATGTACAAAAGAATATTGACCAGCCATATCCAAAATGAAATTGCTAGGGAAGAGGTGTTGGGGTGCTTCCACTTTCCTTTTTCGGTTTAATTTACAGACAGACACATAAGAACCTGTAATAATAATAATAATGATGACGATGATGATGATGATGATGATGATGATGATAATGACGGGTTTGTTCTTGGGAGATCATTGTATTTACGTCTGTAGCATTTCTTGACCCACGGGATATATCACAGTGCTCTGGTGTCAAATCTTGCCTTATATCTCATCCTATTTACACTCTTATTTCTCATTTTTCTATCATCTACCATCATAGCTAATGCTGTGCAATGCGTCATTTCACCTTTCTTATCTTTGGCATTATTCTCTGTCTTTCCTACTCTTCTCTCTTCCAGTTTCTTTCCCTTCACAAGGTGGCACCAATATAACAGGGCCGTGGAGCTGCCTGGTTACACAAACGTCCCTCAACTCCTCTATTCCACAAAAAGAGGATGGTGGGCAACAAGAGAGAAAGATCTTCAGCCTGCAGTCCACTGGGTTCACTGTCAAATGAAATGGTTCTGCTGCTACTCTTACTGCTAGTGCGACTGCCACTATCACTACTACTACAACTACTGCTGTTATTACTACTACTACTACTACTACTAGCTTCCTCCTCCTCCTTTTACTACTACTACTACTACTACTAGCCATCTCCTCCACCTCCTCTTCCTCCTCCTCCTCCTCCTCCTCTTACTACTACTACTACTACTACTACTAGCCATCTCCTCCTCCTCCTCCTCCTTCTCCTCCTCCTCCTCCTCCTACTACTACTACTACTACTACTACTACTACTACTACTGCTGCTACTACGACTAGTCCCTTCCTCCTCCTCTTGCTACTGCTTCTACTACAACATTTCATTCATCGTATCTCCCATTGTCTCTTCTCTCCCTCCCAGGTCACGTGGCTGAGGCGACGCAACCTTCATATCATTACAGCTGGACTTTTGACATACTCCCCAGATGATAGATATAGAGTGAGTATACCATGATGATGATGGCAGGACATCTCAGAGCATTTTATGATGATGATGATAATGATGATGATGATGATGATGACGACAGGACATTTCAGAGCATTTTATGATGATGATGATAATGATGATGATAATGATGATGATGATGATGGCAGGACATCTCAGAGCATTTTATGATGATGATGATAATGATGATGATGATAGTAGAACATTCTCAGAGTATATAATGATGATGTCGATGATGATGATGACAGGGCAGTCTCAAAGTATCTAATGATGGTGATGATGATGATGATGATGATGATGATGATGTTGATAATGATGATGTTAATGATGATGGCAGGAAAAACTCAGAGTATATAAAGCTGCTGCTGCTGCTGCTGCTGCTGCTGCTGCTGATGATGATGATGATGATGATGATGATGATGATGATTATACAGAGGTTATCTTCCTGTCTTTTTCTCAGTCTCATCTCCCCATTTCCTGCCAAGCACCTCTTTCTCATACGCTGTACTATTAGTCTCTCGCACTCCACTGAACCCACATGGCAGAACCACCTTATAGAGATAGATAGATGGATAGATAAATAAGGAGAGAGAGAGAGAGAGAGAGAGTGGTGTGTGTGTGTGTGTGTGTGTGTGTGTGTGTGTGTGTGTGTGTGTGTATGTGTCCCAAATATTCAGATCATATATACGTTATCCTTAAACTGCCTCATTTATACCACGTTCCCCACCAGGTGCTTCATCTATTATCATGTTCTCCTTCAAGTGCTTCATCTTTACGTTCTACATCGAGTGCTTCTTCTTATATTTCCTACTCCATCAGGTGCTTCATCTTCACGTTCTACATCGTGCTTCATCTTTACATACTATGTCATGCTTCATTTTTCGTACTTCCACAGGTGCTTCATC
The DNA here is from genome assembly GCF_032717465.1 of Coenobita brevimanus. Lineage (NCBI taxonomy): Eukaryota > Metazoa > Arthropoda > Malacostraca > Decapoda > Coenobitidae > Coenobita > Coenobita brevimanus. The sequence continues at coordinate 13,770,739 of NC_137026.1, read as the reverse complement.
CAGCCAACACGGAGGAATGGACGCTGCATATCAAGTCAGCCCAGCCAGGTGACGGAGGCTGGTATGAGTGTCAAGTCAACTCAGATCCAAAAATAACACGACCTGTCCTTCTCATTGTGCAAGGTTAGACAATATTTCTTGAGGTTACTACTACTACTACTACTTCTACTATTAATGCTACTACTACTACTACTACTACAAAAAACCTCATACCAATTAATCTGGCCAGGCATATATGGCAACACTGTTCCTGCCGAGATTCTGATTGGCTGGAGGTGTTTGTTCTATTTCGTTGTTGCTAAAACTGATACTCTTTTTAATATCAGATGTGAGTTTGTCGATAATACAATCGCAAAAGCAATAAGAAATCCGTTATGTACTTAACTACAATGAAATTTTCGTAGGAAGATAGAAATATGAGTCAACAAAGTATTATAACAGTCCAAGTCAAGGTCAGCATTCGAACAATTCCTTTAAATCTCCGACACTCCTTAATATAATAGAAAATTAAGGGAACCTGCTTAATCTAAGTGTTGGTATAATACATACTTAAATTATAATATCAGTCCGCATCCTTAAATCGTGCCACAACTTTCAGTAATTACAAATTCTAATGAAAAGACGAGTTCTGCAGGGAGGGAGGTTTGAAAAAATTGCGAAAATCAAAGTAGGCTAAAGGAAAACTATTTCATTATATCTCCTCATTATCACAGTACGGACTGATCTTAAAATTTAAATTTGTGTTATACGAATGCTTAGATTAAGCAGGTTTCCTTAATTTTTTGTTATATTACGAAGTGTCGGAGATTTAAAGGGATTGTTCGAATGCTGACCTTGACTTGGACTTTTTTAATACTTTGTTGACTCATGTTTCTATCTTCCTACGAAAACTTCATTGTTGGTAAGTATATAACAGATTTCTTATTGCTTTTGCGATTGTATTATCGACAAACTCAGTATCACATCTGATATTAAAAAGAGTATCAGTTTTAGCAACAACGAAATCGAACAAACACCTCCAGCCAATCAGAATCTCGGCAGGAACAGTGTTGCCATACGTGCCTGGCCAGATTAATTGGTATGAGGTATACTAATACTACTACTGCAGCAGCTGCTGCTGCTGCTACTATTATTATCATTATAGATGTTTCACCTTAACTTGGTCCAGATTTTCGTCTTTTGGCAGCTTATTTCACATACTCGTGGCAGAAGACAGTGCTGTGGCTGTACATCCTTTCCACAGCACTTCTTCATGACTAGCTATAATCTATTGCTATAACTCAGTATTCAAGATGAAGAGATGACAATTTTAGGCCAAGTTAGAGTAAAACAGGTGACAGTAGTAGTATTTGCAACCCCAGGCTCATCTGCATGTGAGCCCAGTGGATTGCGAGCTCAAACTATTATTTTCTCGCACTCCACCATCCTTCTTTAGGGGGCTAGGGAGGAGACTGAGTGACGTTTGTATAATCAGGCAGCTACAAGGCTAGGTCATATCAGTGTCAATACGTAAAGACGTCCTTCTCCAGCACCACACGAGAAACGAAACGATGGGATCTCGCTTTACAATATAACTCCTTGTACTTACCTTGTGCGGTAGGTGATGGGGATCATCATCCACTCACTTGATGTAGTGTCCCCTACTTCTTCCTTCTCCTTTATCATCAATTTTCGTTGTCTGCCTTCCTCTCTTCCTATTTTTCCCATCTTCCCTGTCACATTTTATTACTCTTCTCTCCTTTCTCAGGTGGCTTTCCAATGAGTGACAAACCTAATGGTTTCCTGTAAGCCAGGAAACCATTTACAGTGCTGGGTGGTAACCATACAACCAACCCACACGTGTTCCCTACGTGTCAGCAATTGGGTTGTAGGACAGTTAGTGCCCCTCCCCGTAAAACCATTAACTCTGAGACAAACGGCCACCCCTTACCGGATTATGGAGTCTGGCTTTAGATAGATACATAGTAACCAATGACTCTTTGTTTACATCAAGACAATATACATCATCTAAGGGAAGTCGGTGAAGTCTAGTCTATTATTGTCCTCCATATTCTTAAGTCACTCCTGGGCTGTAAATAAACATTATATATATATATATATATATATATATATATATATATATATATATATATATATATAGGGTATTTTAAGTAGCATGAGTAAAACAATAGGGACATCGGCCGGTATTTTTGTAGGTTTACGAAGTTCCCTAACACCGTTTCCTAGGTCATTTACTGTATATAGTTTATTACATCTCACTGTCCACTACTATGTTACACGAACTCTTCCAGTATCACCATACTCTGCATATGCAACGAACAAAAGGATTTTAACCACCCATACGTAAAAATAAATCGCTAAGGAAGAGGTGCTAGGGAGCTTTCTTACCTGACGAGAGTGTGTACCATCATTTTACTAAAGATAATTAGACTGATTAATACTTCTTATGGCCGTATGTGTAGATATTACTGAAAGTGCAATGCAACAAATTTCTAAAGTGCTTGACGAAGATGGAACATATCTGGCTGTCTTGTATAGTTGCTGACTGCGTTCTGTAATATGGGATGCAGGCTAACCATATATAATAACATCAGGCGTTCCATAAATGACCGTAAAAAATGAGGGACTTGCCTTCAACATTATAACTGAAGATGTAAGCATACGGCCTCTACCTCCTCGTCCTCGTCCTCCTCCTCCTCCTCCTCCTCCTTTTCTTCCTCTTCTTCGTCCTCCTCCTCCTGAGAAGTTGCAAAAAATAGAGCAGGTGTGATAAATTTGTTTTTTGTTTTTATCTTTCATTTTTTGTTTTTGTTTTTAGTGACAATTTTTTTCTTCTTTTACAGATAAAAGATTTAAAGACCCATTTTACAAACACGAATTGGAGATACCACAAAACGGTAAGTAATACTATAAATTTTAAACCAACTGATTTATTATGACACACTCCCTCATCACATTTTCTTAACATTTGACATTTTGAGCTAGTGGGTTTTGTAATAATTATGTTAAAAATATTTCTCATTTTTTCACAAAACTTGTTCCATAACCTCTGAAGGAATAGGCCACGTAAACACATGAAACTGCTGCTTAGGTGTCATGCTTTGCTTTATTACTTAATGTTACGCATATATTTGCCATGGAATTGTTGTTTGCATGAAATCTAACTGCTGGGATTTTTGTACATGGAACAGAATCGTCGTGTATTAAAAGAAATTGTTTCGTAGATGTTCAATTTGCTGAGAAAGTATGATTCATAGTTTTTTCTGAGGCATTTGGCAGCTAGGGTATGTCTTTATTCAACCCCTTGTGTTGGCTGACGTATCATTTTCATTTCAATCATATCATTTTGAAACGATTCTATCCACTTACGGATGATTTCAAATAATGAGTAGCTTAATGAAGGCTGCATTTGACTTTTTGTGGTTGAAAAGACTCTTAACTTAATAACACCTAAAACTTGCAAGAATGATTTGAAATATACGACTGATTTTGAGAGAATTAGTAAAATCTTCTGGTTTTTGAGCGAATAAATTATCCAGGTACAATGATAACAGGAAAAAGGTTGAAAACAGGAAACCAGCTTATGAAGTTCTGCATCCAAAAATATCTTTATGTCAATGTGGCCACAGCAGGGTTTCCAGTTTCAAGGCTAAAATATATTTGTTTAAGGGTTTTTCTTTACTTAGAGCACAGGGATGAAGTCTTGCCCACGTTTTTATTGATCATCATTATCACCATCATCTCTTGCATCATTATTATTATTGTTATTATTATTATTATTATTATTATTATTATTATTATCATTATTATTTTATTATTATTATTACTATTATTATTCACCCCACCCGTAATTCATTGTGGAAGGCGTGTAGATTAATCATCAGCGTTTATTTATTTTATTTATATATTTATTTATTTGTGAATCTGTGCGTCTATGAACTCTTGAACCAATGAATGGATCATCTTCAAACTTTGCACAGGCGTTGCGTGTGTGGAACTGAGGAAATGGTTCGATTTTGGTGAAAATCCACCTGAGGTAAGGGTGGGAGTGGCAATCCACCAAGGGTAAGGGTGGGAGTGGCAATCCACCAGGGGTAAGGGTGGGAGTGGCAATCCACCAGGGGTAAGGGTGGGAGTGGCAATCCACCAGGGGTAAGGGTGGGAGTGGCAATCCACCAGGGGTAAGGGTGAGAGTGGCAATCCACCAGGGGTAAGGGTGGGAGTGGCAATCCACCAGGGGTAAGGGTGGGGGTGGCAATCCACCAGGGGTAAGGGTGGGAGTGGCAATCCACCAGGGGTAAGGGTGGGAGTGGCAATCCACCAGGGGTAAGGATGGGGGTGGCAATCCACCAGGGGTAAGGGTGGGAGTGGCAATCCACCAGGGGTAAGGGTGGGGGTGGAAATCCACCAGGGGTAAGGGTGGGAGTGGAAATCCACCAGGGGTAAGGGTGGGCGTGGCAATCCACCAGGGGTAAGGTTGGGGGTGGCAATCCACCAGGGGTAAGGGTGGGGGTGGCAATCCACCAGGGGTAAGGGTGGGAGTGGCAATCCACCAGGGGTAAGGGTGGGAGTGGCAATCCACCAGGGGTAAGGGTGGGAGTGGCAATCCACCAGGGGTAAGGGTGGGGGTGGCAATCCACCAGGGGTAAGGGTGGGAGTGGCAATCCACCAGGGGTAAGGGTGGGAGTGGCAATCCACCAGGGGTAAGGGTGGGAGTGGCAATCCACCAGGGGTAAGGGTGGGAGTGGCACTCCACCAGGGGTAAGGGTGGGAGTGGCAATCCACCAGGGGTAAGGGTGGGAGTGGCAATCCACCAGGGGTAAGGGTGGGAGTGGCAATCCACCAGGGGTAAGGGTGGGAGTGGCAATCCACCAGGGGTAAGGGTGGGAGTGGCAATCCACCAGGGGTAAGGGTGGGAGTGGCAATCCACCAGGGGTAAGGGTGGGAGTGGCAATCCACCAGGGGTAAGGGTGGGAATTTGGGGTCCCACATTTGGAACAAATTCTTCAAAGTGCAATAGGAGGCAAACGGTGAGGTAGACAGATGGTTACTCATATTCAGTATAAGGAAATCATATATGGAGGTTCTACTGACACTATTACATCAAACCTTGGGTGACCTTGAAATGTCAGAGTCAAGGTCACAAATATTTTGACTGCATAAATCAGCCAAACTGTGTTAGGCACATGGCTATTAGTAATCACTAACGGGAAGTCATATGTGGAGGTTGTGTTGGCACCAGAAGATGTGACCTTCAATGACCTTGAAAAAACAAACTCAAGGTCGATCAAACATTAAAGTTTTAAAACTCAGAAACTGCCATTGCTTTAGGTAATAGAGCTATTATCAAGTCAAAACCCTTCATTTAACCCAATTTCCATTCAGCCCAAGTGACGACCCCAATGCAGCCGGCGCGGGAGGGGTGGTGTGACCTCAGGTCACTATGTTATAGCTGTTATTAGTTTTGAGATTAGAAAACAAAGTGAACATTTGTAAACCCAGTAAAGTATGTGTGCCAGTATGTATAAATTGTGTGTGTGTGTGTGTGTGTGTGTTTTAGTCAAATACTGAATCCGATTTGATAGGTTTATATATATATATATATATATATATATATATATATATATATATATATATATATATATATATATATATATATATATATATATATATTTCTAAGCCTTGGCCACCCCGCTTCTGGGATACATGGCGTCTGGCAATGAATGAATGAATATATTTATATATATGGATTTTTTTAGCGAGTTCCTTGCCCATTACAATTCTGCAAATTCATCTTTCTTCCTTTCATGAAATGAAATATATTGTTGAGAGCGGTAAATGCAATACCAGTTTTGTATGCAATGAAGAAGGAACCAAAGGCCAGGAGTCTCCAATTTGTTCCAAGAAAAAAAAAAAAAAAAAAAACAGAGAGCCAAATTCAAGATCCGTTCATTTCGAGATGCCAGGATACACTGCGTTCAAAAGACTGGAGATCATAGGCAGCAGGAAATACAGACAGAGGGAGACATTCCAGAGTTGACCTGTTGCATACATGAAGTAATGACACCTGAGCATAATTAAAGCGAAGAGAGTGTGGTTAGATGTCATGGTCCTTTGGATACAGTGGATGCGTAGAAGGGCTGTGAAAAAGGGGTATACGTAATGAATGTTATGTGGAAGCAGGCGAAGTGGATCAAGATGAAGTGAAAGGATATTTGAAATGTGTAAGAAGGCGAGGCATGGAAGTAGATGTTGTGAAACTAACATGGGATCGAATAGTTGTAACAGCAGCTGTACAGGAGTAGTAGTAGCAGTAGCAGTAGTATTTGTTGTTGTTGTTGTTGTTGTTACCTCCTCCAGCTCTGTTGGAGGAGGTTATGTATTCACATTTGCCTGAGTGATTGTCTGTCCACATGATATCTCAGAAAGTTTTCTTTGGATTTCAATGAAATTTTGGGGATATGAAAGTCATGAGCCAAGGACGAGTTGATTAAATTTTGGTGGCGATGTAAGTTCTAGTCCTGGTTCAGAGCCTTTTTTTTTTCTTTTTTGGTTTGTTTGTTCGTACCCATGATATTGCGAAAGTTATGAATGGGTTTCAATGATGTTTTGTGGATATGTGAGTCAGGGAAGAGTTGAGTAAATTTTGGTGGTGATATGAGAGTTGTCTGGTATAGACGCTGGCGGAGGTATGCGCTCTGTGAGTTCTGTATTCTCGTTGTTGTTGTTGTTGTATTAGTAGAAGTTGTTGTAGCAACAGCAGCAGCAACAGTAGTAGCAGTAGTAGTAGTAGCAGTAATGGTAGTAGTAGTAGTAGTAGTAGTAGTAAAGGTAGTAGTAGGAGTAGGAGTAGCGGTAGTAGTAGTAGTAGTTCTTGTTGAGTAACCCCGGTCTATCTAGCCCAGGACATCTATCAACCGCAGGCAAGCAACCGTCCCTGCAGGCCTGTCCCATGTAGTGAATGTCTGTTCCTTTGTGGCAGACAGCGCCTCCCCACAACCAGGATGGGAAAAGAGTGCGGAGGTTTGGTTCCTGGATGAACGCTGCCTTTGCATCTCTCCATCCAATTAACTGGAGCACCATAGAGAACTTCACAACACCCTGTTGTCTGATTAAGTCACCATCCAGCGTTGAAAATGATTTTCTGGACAGGATACAGTTAGGCTTGTGGAATGAATAGCAATCAAAAGTGACGAATGGGATGGCAGAATTAGAAAAACATGAGGTCAGACAGAAAAAGAATGTTAAATGCGAAAGAAGGAGTAGGCAGTACTACACCAAGTGAGTGGATGATGGTCTCCACCACTTACCATCAGGGATTGAGATGTACAGAGGTGCAAATGACAAGACTTTGGTACCCACTAGTATCTTCATCCCCAGTCTGAAAATAAAGACCTAGACTGTAATTTGACGGTTGAGTGTCGTAGACTGTGGGAATGTTTGTGTTCTCCTCTCCTACACCCTTTCCCTGTTCCCCCTCCCCCAGTTTTTCCTCTCTCTCTCTCTCTCTCTCTCTCTCTCTCTCTCTCTCTCTCTCTCTCTCTCTCTCTCTCTCTCTCTCTCTCTCTCTTCTCCTCCTCCTCCTTCCCCAGCACTCCTACTCCTCCAGTGCCCTGCAGTTTTCGCTCACACCCCCCATCCTCCCACACACTCTCACTTCCTCTCTCACCCGAGCCTTTCCTCCCCTCTCCTTCTCAGCCCTCTCCATCCTTCTCTCCCCCTCCCATCTCTCCTCTCCCCCTCTTCTCTCCAGTCCTTGTCACCTTCGCTCACACCCTCCCACACACTTTCAACCCTTCCGTTGTGGGCCAGGCGTGAAGCTCTTGGCTCTCGTGTCCCTCCTAAATCCTCACACCTCACTTCTCTCCTCGCGCTTCCCCTCCTCCTTTGCTTCCCCCCTTCCTCCTCATCTTTATCTTCCTCTCCTTCTTCCTTACTTCACACTTGTCTCTTAAAAATTCACCTTACTACCTTTCCTGCCTTCTCACCCAAAACTACTCACTTCTCCTCTTCCTTATCCCTCATCTTCACTTCGTCTTCTTTGCTTCCCTCTTTCCTATTTCTCCTCCTCGTCCTCCTCCTCTTCCTTCTCCTCCTCCTTCTTCTAAAAATTCCTTCCTTCTCATGCAACACATCTCACTTTCCATCTTCCTTTCAGCATCTTCCTTACTCCTCATTTCCCCTCCTCCTTCTCCCCCATCTTCACCTCATACTTCTCACACTAAAACTCACTCCACTTCCCCCCCTCTCTCCACATCCTAACCCCACACATCTTAGATCTCTTCTTTCTTCTCTCCCTCCTCATCTCACATCTCCTGTTCCCTCTCCTTGGCTCCTGCCTTCCTTTCTCCATCTTCCTGTCATCTTCAACTAACGCCACTCACTCAGAAATCCATCTCTTTTCTCTTTTTTCTCCCCTCCCCTTTCCTTCTCAATCCACACACTCCTTACTTCCCTTCCACCTCTCCTCTTCACTTCATCTGTCTCTTTCCCTTTCTCTCTCTTTCCTTCTTACTCCAATCTATTGACTTCACCTTCTGTCTCTCTGTCTCCTCTTCACTTCATCTCTCTCTTCCCTTCTGCCTGTCTCTCCTCACTCCACCTCGCTCACTTCCACTTTTGCCTCTCTAAACCAGCCATATCCAAATCGCTGAGGAAGAGGTGCTAGGGAGCCTACTTATGCAACTCCTGGGTATTTTCTTAATTTAAATTCCTTCTTTCTTCAGACGATTTTATTCATCTTGAGACAGACTTGTTTTGGCGTTAGATTTTGCCTTGAAAACCCCTTCAGTACTACACTCTCTCTCTCTCTCTCTCTCTCTCTCTCTCTCTCTAGTCCTCAGTTATTTTTCAATATCAGTCTACGTAATTTGGTTTTCTATAATTTTGTTTTTATAATTTATTTATTTTTTAATTTTTTTGCCATGGTGGGTTTCTCTGAGTTGAGGTTTAATAAGCAAAATAAGTCACTTAGGAAGAGGTGTTAGGGAGCTTCCTAAACCGACGAGAATACGGGTCTTAAACTCATAAATTACGAGCACTTTAGTTACAACAGACCTTATACGAATACCCTCGAAAAGACATATTGCTTTCTTCCTGCTTGCTTTTTTTTGCACTCCTTTGAACTCCTCTGAACTCCTTTAAACTCCTTTGCACTCCTCTGTACTCGTTTGAACTTCTTTGAACTTCTTTGCACTACTTTGAACTCATCTGAACTTCTTTGCACTCCTTTGTACTCATTTACACTTCCTTGTACTCTTTTGCTCTCCTTTAAACTCCTTTGCACTCCTTTGAACTCCTTTGCACTACTTTGAACTCCTTTGAACTCTGAACTCCTTTGCATTCCTTTGAATTCTTTTGAACTCTTTTGTACTCATTAGAACTCCTCTGAACTCTGAACTCCTCTGCACTCCTTCCACTTCTTTTGTACTCCTTTGAACTCCTTTGTACTCCGTTACACCTGAGTCTCGCTTGGTCTCCTAACTCGTGTTCTCAAGTAACATCAAAGACGCCGTTCATAATCTCAACCATGTTAGGGTAATGAGCACCACGGTGCCTCGCTTGTGTCTGAAAACTACAGTGCACTGACGGGGGGTGGGGAGGGGAGAGGGGAGAGGGGAAGGTGGGGAGGGGAAGGGGGAGGGGAGAGGGGAGAGGGGAAGGTGGGGAGGGGAAGGGGGAGGAGAGAAGGGTAAGTGAGAATAAAGGGTGATGGACAAAGGGAGGGGGGAGAGGAAAGGGAAGAAAGGACGAATGATGAGAGAGAGAGAGAGAGAGAGAGAGAGAGAGAGAGAGAGAGAGAGAGAGAGAGAGAGAATCATCATCATCATCATCATCATCATCCGGACCTCCTTTCCGACCGAAGGGCAGGATGAGGAGTAGCAATGTCCAGACAGCCCAAATTTGCCCAATCCAATGGGCAACTCTTCCATTCACTCATCATTCAAGCCCCCGGAATCCTGGCCCCATCGGATACGCCAAACACATTCATCACGTTCTGTAGCTTCACACAAACGTATCCGATTGAGTCAATCTGGACGCTGCCGCGTTAAAAGGGGGTGCCAAAATCTCTGATCATGCGCTTCTCCTCACAACATTCATCTAGCCAGCTCGACTCTTGTCAGTTCCATAGCCTCACCGACTTCCAAACTTCTTTTCCTCACACACTCATCCACCATATCTCTCCACCTTCTCCTTGGCCTACCTCGCCTCCTCCCTCCTTCAAATTCCCTCAGATATATCTTTTTCACCACTCTGTTGTTATTCATTCTGTCCACATAACCATACCATCATAGTACACTCTCTTCGATTCTTGTGTCCACCGACTTCCTCACTCCACACCTTTCACGAATCACATTATTTCGTATCCGATCCACCCTCTGTACTCCACATACATTCCTCAGCAGTCCCATCTCCACTGCTGTTACTCTTGACTTTTCATTTTCATGCCACACCATAGTCTCACATTCATATGTTAAAGTTGGCACTAACACTCCCTGATGTAAGCCTCGTGCAGCTGCAACACTCAAGCCTCTTTTTCTTATCAAGGCCTTCATTGCACCAGCTACTTTTCTTCCTTGTGTAACTCCACTTTTAACTTCTTTTGCACATTTTCCTCTCTTTTCTGTCACTGTACCCAGGTATTTGAAATCTCTCACCAATTTCAGTCTCTCCCCATTCACTCCAACATCACACTGGGAGTCACCTTCTTTCTCAGTAACCATCACTTTACTCTTTTATACATTTACTCTGAAGGCACGACGCTCACAGACATCAGCAAAACTCTGTATTAGCCTACCAAGTTTTTGTCCGGTACTTCCAAGCAGTATTGGATCATCAGCATACAACATATTTGAGATATTCCATCCATCACGACTCATTACCAATGCCATCCCTCTCTCCATTACTCGTGTTTTTACTTCTCTCATCACCCCATCCACATATATATATATATATATATATATATATATATATATATATATATATATATATATATATATATATATATAAATTGAACATCCATGGGGACACCACACAACCTTGTCGCACGCCTACACCGATCGTGAACCATTCACTTAGATACCCATTAACTCTTACACATGCATCACTACCATCATCAAAATCTTGACAGCACCTAGCAGCTTACCATCTACACTGTACATGCGCAAAACTTTTCACAATCTCTCCTTGTCTACTTTATTGTATGCTTTTTTCAGATCCATGAATGCCATAAACACCGTATGGTCCTTCTCACAAGCCTTCTCTGCTATCTGTCTCATTGCAAATATCTGATCCACACATCCTCTGCCACTCCTAAAGCCACCCTATTCATCACTCACTAAGACTTCTGATACCTCTCTTGCTTTCTCTATAATAATTCTTCCATATACCTTCCCTACCACACTTAATAAACTTATGCCACGATATTTCTTGCACTCACTTCGCTCACCTTGATTTTTGTACAGAGGTACAATCACAGCCTTTTTTCCACTCTGCAGGCACAGTTTCACTCATCCATGCCTTCTTACATATTGTTACGTCCCCGTCCCCACACTGCCACAGGCTCCAACAGCAGTAGTACAGTACAGGAAGGACGTTGCCCAGTGAGTTGTTCTTCTTATGGTCAGCCTTTAGGTGTGCAGTACACAAGATCAGCTGAGGCGAAAATAAACACTGGCTCCTTAAAGTTCACTGTCTTTATATTCCAAATAATTCCACTTAATGCTTTTCAACTTCACTGTTCTCACAAGCACTGGAGCTATACACACTTTATAGATTGCAGTTACACTTAATGTTTAACAACACTTCACAGTTAGTACACTTAATGCTTGCTAACACTTCACTTATTACACAAGTAGTGAAAATAATCTTCACTGACAGTAATTACACTTAATACACTTCACTGTCTTCTCAAGTTCCACTGATATACAAACTTCAATAACCCGTCACTGTTTGCCACTGTTTTCACAAGTACCAAAAATATACAACCTTCACTGACACTGACACTGCACCATAATCGACTGCACTTCGCACAAACTGACTGAAACCCGACTAAACTCCAAACTGACTGACTAACTAAGCTCTTCCCCATCCTTGTATAAGCTTGCATTGTTCTAGAAACGTCCACTTCTCCAACAATCTACTATCCATTTCAGAGGCGGAGTTGCGCTGTTTTTCGCAAATATCTCCTAAGCAAATCGTTGGATCAGTATGATATTTCAACACAGTACTTTTGACATCCGGGCCTAATTTATGACCCTTAAACCATACTGCTACATATGTTACATTAGGAGTTTACTGAAGGATATTAAGCCTAGTCCAGTCATCAAATCTAAGGTGTTATACAAAATCGGACGAGTGCGACTGTGTGGGGTAGCTCCTCCACTAACACCCTGAACAACCCTCTGACCATTCCTTCCCTACCCCCCAATATCCCGTTCACCCCTTCCCCGTTTCCCTCTTCACTCCCAGTCACACCATCCCTCTCCCATCTTTGCACTTCCGTTTTCTTTTTTCATTCTAATTGCATACATAATATTTGAATATGACAGTATGTATATACTTATCACACATTAGTAATATTATTTAACACAGTTACCTACTGTTGTGTGTGGCCATGAAAACCAGAGTGGGTCAAACGACCATAAAATCATTGGCTAAATACGTTGTTATGGCCGTATCATTACCGATGTATCTACGGTTACCAGAAATATGAAGTCAGTTTTGGCATAGCTTCTATTACATGTACGTAATCATCCTGATGTACGGTACTTCCTACGCGAAATACGACTTGCATCCATTGCAAATAATCATATCAATACATCTACAACTACATAACATTCTTACATTATAATACAGTGCTGGGATAATGAGGGAGGGACACAAGAGTGATGAAGGAGGCGAGGAGCTCGGGGAGAATAGGAGGGATAACGAGGACGAGAAGGGGGAGAAGTAGGGGTAGTTAAGGAATAGTTTGGGAGGGTGTTGGGGGGGAAACACTTTCCTTCGAATGCGTCAACATGACTAGTCGACTTTCTGTTATTTTTCACGAGTAAACTCCTCACATAACATAAATAGCAATATGGTTTAAGGGTCATAAATTAGGCCCGGATGTCAAAAGTAGTGGGTTGAAATACCATACTGATCCAACGATTCGTTTAGGAGATATTTGCGATAAACAGCGCAACTCCGCCTCTGAAATGGATAGTAGGACATACTATCTTACATCAGCCCCTAGCAACAACAGTTACCAACTACGAGACATCAAAACATTCTAGAGTTGTCTTACATTACATAACACTCTAAATCATTAACCATACGAACTTCAATTACATAATTTAACAAGCAATTACTTAAATAAAACATTACTGAGAAAAAGCACATTAAATTAATGCATAACTTACGAAATAACTATGCTTACAAACAGCAAGCAAACTGGCAACTCTGACTAGTACCGAAACTTACGGTACCAGAAACGTCTCGAAAGATCTCGGCTACCTAACTGCCAAATCCCCCTTCGTAACAATATCTTTAACAAGCACTTCATTCCACTCTCTCCACAACACTTAAGCATCTCTGCATACACCTCATCAACCCCAGCTGCTTTCCCATTTTTCAGCCACCTCACAGCGTTTTTCACCTGTGCTAGTGTCACGTCTCCTGGCATTGCATTCCTTCTCTGCACCCCCCCCCCCCAAACCAAACATGTTTACAGCCGCTCTGCTCCTTCTCTGTTCCCATTCATCAAGCTTTCAAAATATTCTTTCCATCTGGTCCTTACTTCATCTCCATGGGTTAATAATCTACCGCCTGAATCCTTCACACCATCACATTTCTTTCTCGCTTTCACTTCTACATTTCCGCATCTCTTTCCAGAATAACTTCCTATTTTCAGAGCAGTTCGCATTCATTTTTCTTCCTTGATCATCATTTACCTCCTTCTTTTTTCTCTTCACTAGTCTCTTTACGTGCCTCTTGCCCTCAATATAATCAGTTCCTATTTCAACTGAACCCCTATCCTGTAACCATTTTAGCCACTTCTTCCTCTTTTCCTCCTCCACTCTCTTAACCTCCTCATCCCACCATACCGTACCTTTCATCTTTGTTGTTACTCTTGCCACACCACACACCACTTTAGCATTCCTAATTAAGCAATCCCTATATGCATTCCACAGCCTCTCCAGATCCATTTCATTCCACTTCACTGATTCTAACTCCTCCTCTATTTTGATCCTGTAATCATCTGCCATTTATTTGATCTTCAGCTTCTCAACTTTTAGTCTTTCTCCCTGACTGCTCCTCTCTCTCTCTGATCCACCTCACTCCTCTTAGCTTGATCTTGCATACCACAATCATATGATCTGACAGACCCCCACATCGTCCTCTCACGGCTCTCGTATCAGCAACCATTCCCATCATCGACCTCAATCAGGCTTCTGCCACCACGATCCCCGTTTCCTCTCTACCATGTATGTTAATGTGCATCTTTGTGTTTGAAATACGAGTTACAAATGCACAACCTCTTCTCCTGACACATATCCTTTAGTCACTTCCCATTATCATTTTCTCCTGATACTCCATAACAACCCATTATGTCATCCTCAGGACCAGTGCCTAGTCTTCAATTCATATCCCCCATTATGATCACCTTGTAGCTCCTGGGCATTTCTCCCACTACTTCATCCAGTTCATCCCAAAATCTGTTTTTCTCTCTCTCACTCTTGTCCTCACATGGTGCATATGCTACAATCACTGCCACTTTCACCTTCTCATACTTGAACTTAACATACATACACCTCGAGCTGACACATTTGTAGTCTCTCATTCCACTCTGCCACACCTCATTCATCAACAAAGCAACTCCTTCGCATCTTCCTCGCCCATTCATTCCCGATCTTACACATTTCACACCCTCCCACCCCTCCACTTCCCACCCTTTCATCTTCGTTTCACACAATGCCATCACGGCATTTCTCACACTCTTGAACACATTCACCACTTCCACTCTCTTGCTATCCTCATTCACGCCTCTCACATTCCATATGGCCATGCAAGTCTGCCCATTTGGTTGGGGCCCCAGGCAGGTACTGGGCCCTCCGAGGCTCTCTGAAACAACTGCCATGATTAAGTGATTTTGGATAGGGAAATCTGGGGGACACTTATCCCTGCCAGAAATCCAGGTTATATGGTTACCACTCAGCATAGTAAATGGTTTCCTGGGTACAGGAAACCATTTGGCTTGTCACTCAGTGTAGAGCTCATATGGCATGACTCTACATTGAGTAAGTGGATGATGGGCGCCCCCATCCACCACACACACACACACACACACACACACACACACACACACGTATATATATATATATATATATATATATATATATATATATATATATATATATATATATGTGTGTGTGTGTGTGTATATATCTATCTATATATATATATATATATATGTGTGTGTGTGTGTGTGTGTGTGTGTGTGTGTGTGTGTGTGTGTATATATATATATATATATATATATATATATATATATATATATATATATATATTTGTAATAGGTGGGGGCGCTCGCCACCCACTCAATGTAGTGCTGCTCTCGGATGTCTGCCCTGTCCTCTCCTCCATCCTTCTTTCCTTCCATCTTCTGTCTTTCTTTCCTTCATTCATTCCTCGTCTTTCTGCCTGCGGGTGACTTTACAGTCCCTCTTCTTTCTTTCATTCCTTCATTCTTTCCTCTTCCTTCTGCCCGTGGGTGACTCTACACTGTACACCAGGAAACCATTTACTACGCTGGGTGGTAACCATATAACCAAATTTTGGCGCCTGGTAGTTTAGTGGGTAATTATTGTGCTCCAATCGGATTGAGCCGGTGAAGGTTTATATCCAAGGGATGATTGGGGTTTATTGCTCACTTAATGGCACTCAGGGATGAGTGAGGCTGGTCACTCTCATCTTAAATCTCGGGACCAACTGCCTAGCCCCGGGCTCCTACGCTCCTCATGGGGCAACGTAGGATTGGATGATGGATGGATGGATATATATATATATATATATATATATATATATATATATATATATATATATATATATATATATATATATATATATATATATATAACTCTAATTTAACTTACGCTTATTATGATCTAACAAAACAGATCCACTTTATTACAGATTGATGATACAGGACTTGGCTTTAACATACTGGAGGGTAGTTAAAGTTGCTTTTTTGTTTTCTTCCAGTTTCTACGAACATTTCTTTTGTGTCAACAAGTAATTACTGTATACTCAAAAATCAAACATTATATATATATGGGACACATCAGTATTCAATAAAAGTCATCCATCCATCCATACATCCATCATCCAATCCTACGTTGCCCCATGAGGAGCGTAGAAACCCGAGGCTAGGCAAGTTGGTCCTGATATTTAAGATGAGAGTCAACGTAAATAATGGGAAAGACACAAGTACTTGAACTGTACGCAGAATGCACAAACTGTTCAGAGGAATGCAACGAAATTCAAATAGGAATAATATGCTGGATTATCTCCACAACCCTTACAATTGTACTGATAACTACCAGTACCAGAAATTTTATACTAGACCGTAACGCCTTCAAACTACCTCTGCTTCCTCTCATCCATTAATCCTTGAACAATATAGTTGAGATGTTCAGAAAACCGAATGAATGAAAAATTACCCACTACTCGATCGCGCCCAGCGCTTCCCATAGTTTCATTGACAACTTCTCCTGTTACAAACTTCGTCATGGTATCAGAAAAGTCTTTGGGATTCTGTTCACAAAGAAATCCTGTCCCTCCATTCATGATAGTCTCTTTGGGGCCCCCTTCTGTTCTCTGTGATTGCTGGTGTGCCAACACACATGGCCTCAACGGGTACAATTCCAAGTGCTTTTGCAGCTCTCAGAGGAACAATTTTCACTTTATCTGAAGGAGATCCGAGAAACATAACTTGATCATAGATGCCCAGACTTTTGGCCAAGTTCGCCAGCTCAGTATAATGCTTAGTATTTTCCCTCACACTGTCATCATAGCCACGTGCCACTACACATGTATCTTTCAGTACATTGTCTAATAGCAACTTTGTGTACTCCAGGGCCAATGGGAGGGTCTTTTTCCGTCCATATCTCTTCAGGGAGAGGAACATGAACTATCACTCAGTATCTACCCCAGCATCCTCCAGAGTCAAGGAGGAATATCGATCAAAAGTTTCAAAGTCTAATGATGGGTAGAGAACTGATGATGAGGTTTTGATTGATTTGAACGTACTGATATAAACACTTGCAGTAAAAAGGCTGTTCACCAACACACAGTCAGCCTGGGCTGTAGTCTTTTCCTCTAAGGTATCCCAAAAACATCTATAGCATTTCTTGACAATTGACCTCCTTTGTGTGAGAAGGTGGTCTGGAAAGTGACGGTAGAAAATAATTTTGACCTTCCCTCGTAATCTCAGGAATGAAATAGAAGTTGACATAATAATAATAATAATAATAATAATAATAATAATAATAATAATAATGTTAATAATAATAATAATAATGATAATAATAATAATGATGATAAAAATGATTGTGATGATGGTGATGATGATGATAATAATAATAATAATAATGATAATGATAATCATCATCATCATCATCTAGTCCTGTGTTGCCCTATGAGGAACCTAGGAGCCCGAGGCTATGCAGGTTGGTCCTGACATTTAAGATGAGAGTGACCAGCCTGACTCATCCCTGAGTGGCATTACTTGAGCAATAAACCCCAAACACCCCTTGGATATAAACCTTCACCAGCTCAATCCGATGGGAGGGCCTTAATTGCCCAGTAAACCATCAGACGCCATAATTTGATTATATGATTACCACCCAGCGTAGTAAATGGTTTCCTGGTGTACAGGAAATCATTTGGCATGTCACTCAGTGTAGAGTCACCCATATACAGAAGGAAGAGGAAAGAATTAATGAAAGAACGACAGAAGAGGAAGGAGGGAAAGAGGGAAGGAAGAGAGGAAAGGGCAAACATCCAAGAGCAGCATTACATCGAGTGAGTGGATGGTGAGCACCCAGAACGCAGTGGTAGTATTTAGGACGAATATCTCTCAGACGTTTAGTGTTACTTTTGTGTGTCAAAGCACAGTCTGAGTCATGATGGAGGGGCCACCAGCCAAATGATGATAATAATGATAATAACATCGATAACAGTCAAACAATTAATAACAAAAACAGCCACCTAATAATATTGCATCTCCTCCCTCTTCACCACAGGTACATCAGTTTACATAGCCGGTGCCAGCGAGGTACACATCCAGCAGGGTAGCGTTCTGGCCATGACGTGTACCGTAGACCATACAGACCAAGAGGGTCCCCGCAGCCTGGCATGGTATCACGGAGCCACAAGGATTCAATATGATAGCCCGAGAGGCGGCATTGCTATCAAGGTGGGGTCAACCACGATGCTGGTTTACTGTGTCAGCGGCGAGGAAGGGCAGTCGTAGTACCAGTAGCTGTAGCAGCAAAATCAGTACAAGCAGCATAGTAGTAGTAGTAGCAGTAGTAGTAGTAGTAGTAGTAGTAGTAGTAGTTACAGCAGCAGCAGCAGCAGCAGTAGTGGTAGTAGTAGTAGTAGTAGTCGTAGTAGTAATAGTAGTAGTTGTTGTTGTTATTGTTGTTGTTGTAGTAGTAGTAGTAGTAGTAGTAGTAGTAACAGTAGTAGCAGCAGTTGTAGTAGCAGCGTCATCATCATCATCATCATCATCATCATTAACTATTATGAAGCTTCTAATAGTACTGTCTTTTTGACTATTATGGTAGAGACAAAAGGTGAACAGGAACTACAGCTTCCTACCTCAGGTTTCGAAATATTTATTGCGTCATTGTTACTTGGGAATTATAATTATGTCTTACTGTTATTTTGAGGTTAACTACGCTGGGTGGTAGCTATAAAACCAAATGACGCCTGGTGGTTCAATGGGCTAAGGAGCTTCGTCTGAGGGAGGGTTGGGGTTTGTTTGCATAATGCCACTCAGGGATGAGTGAGGCTGGTCACCGTTGCCTTAAATTTTGCAACTGGGTAGCGTAACCCCTGACCATATGCTCCCGTTTAAATGGGGCAATATGGGACAGAGTAATGATGATGATGATGATGATGAACCATTTCTGTGAAGACTTACTGTGGGAAAATTTGCTGGCATCGGGGCATTTTCATCGTGTAAGGCTGTCTATAATCTGCTATGCTCCATTCGCTTTGACTTGGCTTAAAATTCTCTTCTCACCCTCATCACTGCTGTGGTCTGCCAAGAAATTAACACCAGAGTTGGGTGCTAGTCATGAAGAAGTGCCATGGAAAGGATGTTAAGCCATAGCATTTTCTTATTAGTTGTTAATAGAATTGTGTTGTTAGCCAGACTGAGAAGACGGGGAAGCGGACGGTGAGCCGGTTAATGCTATCCGGCGTGACACCAAGGGACTCTGGCCGATATACCTGCCGGCCTGACACAGGGGGCACCGCTGCCATCACTGTACACGTCCAGTCAGGTGGGTCCCTATACAGTACTGACCCTACTTCCTCTCACCTTTGGCATGATCTGCTCTTCCACCCTCCACATCGACTCACTATATCTTTCCATCCTTTCTTGGTGTTCCTCTTCTATACTTCTGCACAATAATCGTCCAGTCAAGTGGGTCCCTACGTAGTACTGACCCTGCCTCCTCACACCCTATGGCATGATCTACTCTTCCACTCTCTAAGCTCACTATATTTCCCCACCCTTCCTTGGTGTTCCTCTCCTCTCCATTTTCATTGTTCATGTCCACTCAGGTGCCCAGGTGGGTCCCTACATGATACTGACCTCGCTTCCTCCCACCCTATGACGTGTGAGCTACTCCTCCACTTTCTGTATGTACTCATTTTAGTTTTCCATCTTTCTCAATCTGACTCTCCTTTCCTTCTTCATTATACACGTCCAGTAAGGCAGGTCGCTGCTCACTGACGACTATGCTTTATGTCTGTGTATGAAGCCTCATCCCATCACCTTCCCTCTGTACTGTCAGTTATTTCTCACAATATACACTCCCAGCCCTGTTATACCATGTAGTTTTTCTCTTCTACATTGTTCCTACTAAGTAACGACCCATAGTTCTGTCCTATCTCACTAGTGACTCGTCATTCCCTCTTCCTACGACATTCTCTCTCTCTCTCTCTCTCTCTCTCTCTCTCTCTCTCTCTCCCAGCTCCTGTTCCTAATGTCTTGACACCTGCGGCACCAAGACCATCGTCGTACACTTGATCAAAATACGATCTTAACACCAGTGAACGACAGGTATCGGAAATTCCACTCAGGTGACATCTCTGTGAAATTGGTCTGCCTGAATCAGGAACGCCCACATGAAGGTGTCAGTGAAGAGTAGGCATGAGTGTGACATAAAGCTGCTCTTGTCATATAGAATTCTGTTTATCAATCTATTGCCAGACGCCTTAATCCCGTAAGAGGTGGCCACAAACATATCGCCCCCATGTCGCCCTGTCCCCCGCCAATGCACTGCCCTGCTCCCAGCTCACACACCCCCTCTCGCATTTACTTCTCCACTCCATCCCTTCATCTCATCCTTGGCACTAATTCGTACTATGCGTATTTGATGGCTGTTCGCAATATTAATAAACAACAGTGGTTTTGTAATATTCCTAGAAAATAGTAACGACGAGAACTACTTTGAAAAACGGTGTGAGCGCAGTATCATCGTGAAGAGTATTATTATTTTTATGGAGAGCGAGAGACTAACAAGGAGAGTGAATGTGAGTGAGGTGGAGGGGGGGGGGGATGGCGAGGCCAAGGATGAAATGGAGGGATGAAGTGGAGAGGTATATGACAGAGGGGGGTGTGAGCTGGAGGGGAAGGCAGTGAAATGGCGAGTGGACAGGGCGATATGAAGGAGATTTGTTTGTGGCCACCCCTTACTGGCTTAAGACGTCTGACAATAGATAGATAATTATGTGCTACGAAGAGGTGTTAATATAGAACTGTTATCATTCATTCCACCAGTGTTGCTGACCTTTATCAAGCCCAGAACGCAGTCGTAGTATTTAGGACGAATACTTCTAAAACATTTAGTGTTTCTTTTGTGTGTCACTCACAATCTGAGTCATGATTCAGACCACAATCTGAGTCATAATGGGGAGGCCATGTCATGATATACGTCCATACTATACCACTGGGTGTGATAGGAACTCATTATTCGGTGTATATCAAAAGCCTATCGCATTTCACTAATTACCCATGTACCACTCTGAACCATTATAAGGCATGCACAATCGTTATTACCAGTAGCTATGTGATCTCGCTTGTAAAACTCATGGATAGAATTAAACTATGTCTATATTCATAACATTTTAAAATAAAAAAAAATCCATTAAGAACCCCAGGTCAGGGTGACAGTCATAATCATAAGTAAGTTTTGCTTTCGTGGGTCTGCTCTACTGTACTTCATATTTGATTATATTGCTTTGTTGGATCTTTTTTTTATGCAAGAAAGAAGGAACCAAAGGTCTGGAGCCTGTAAACAGCTCACTCCAAGGAAAAAAAAAATACAATAGAGAGCCAAATTCAAGATCCTTTCATTTCCAGATTCCTGGACACACTGCGTTTGAAAGACTGGAGATCATAGGAAGTGGGAAATACAGAAAGGGGGAGACAGTTCCAGAGTTGATCAGTTCCATATATGAAGGACTGGGAGTAACGGTTAACTCTTGCATTAGAGAGTTGGACAGAAAAGGGATGAAAGTTTGTTGCTAGAAAGGTGCAATGCGCCCGCCGTAATGGTGAAGGAATGCAAGCAGACAGTTCAGAGATGCAGTGACCATTGAAGTAGTGATAGAAAAGAGAAAAAGATGCAACGGTGCGGCGAAGAGACGGAGGTTGAAGGGAACAAGTAAGAGGAGGAGAGTTAATGAGACGAAATGCCTTTGACTCCACCTTGTAGAGAAGAGCTGTATGTGGGGAACCTCCCCACACATGAGAGTTGTACTCTACACAGGGGCAAATAAAATCCGTGTATAAAGCCAACAACGGCGCAGCAGTAAAGGAAGGTATGGAGTCGGCTTAGCACACCTAATCTCTTGGAAGTAGATTTTACAAGAGATGTAATATGATCTTTCCAAGATAAATCCCGAGAGAATGACACCCCAAGTATGTTTAAGGATGATGCAGGATTAAGCTGGATAATATTAAACATTAGCTGGTACTCCTGTGGAAGATTTTGTCATGTTGATAGGTGTAAGAACTGAGTTTTTGATGCATTAAAAAAAAACAAAATTACTTTTACCCCAGTCAGAGATACAAGCCAAGTCAGACATTAGGTGTGCCATAGCCTCATTCCTTGTCTACGTAAGTGCTGAGATGGACGTTGCGAGAACCGAATGGAAAGGTGAAGGGTGGAATCATCAGTTTGTGAGTGGATAGGGTTAGATGCACAGCTTAGAGAGTCATTGATGAATAAAAGGAAGAGAGTTGGTGATAGAACAGACCTCTGAGGAACACCATTGTTGATAGATCTAGGAGAAAAACTGTGGCCGTCTACAACAGCAGCTATAGAATGACCAGAAAGGAAGCTAGTGATGTAGGCGCAGATAGAAGGAGAGAAACCATAAGAGGGCAGTCCAGAAATCAAAGATTTATGCCACACTCGATCGAAAGCCTTTGAGGTGTCAAGTGCAATGGCAAAGCTTTCGCCAGAGTCCCGAAAGGAGGATGACCAGGAATCTGAGAGGTAGGCGAGAAGATCGCCAGTGGAACATCCCTGACGGAACTGACGATCAGAGAAAATGTTCTGATAGGAAAGATGCTTACACTTCTTTTTCTTTTTCTTTTCTTTCTTTCTTTTTTTCTTTTTTTGCTATGAATAGACTCGAAAGCTTTTGAGGCATAGGATGTTGAAGTAAGTGGGCGATAGTTAGAGGGCTGGGAATGGTCATCCTTCTTTGGGACTGGCTCAATGAGATCACACTCCCAGCAAGAAGGGAAGGTACGGTACAAATTGATAGACAAAGGTTAAAGAGTTTATTTCAGCATGGCATAATAACAGAAGTACAGTTCTTGAGGACAACAGGAGGGACTCCATCAGGCCCATATGCCTTGTTAGTATTGAGGCCAGTGATGGCAGAAAATACATCAGTTGAAGATATTTCAGTGTCAGCCATGAGGAAGTCGGAGGGGGGAAGTGATGGAGGAACAGCATCGGAATCGTCTAAAGTGAAGAAGAAAGTCTAAGAAAAGAGTTTGGTTTATCAGTAGAAGAAATAGCTACAGAGCCATCAGTGTGGAAAAAAGGAGGGAAGGATGATAAGGTAAAATTATTAGTATTTTGGCAAGATGCCAGAAGGAGAGGGGAGAATTCGAGTTGGAGAGTTCAATGCCTTTAGTACGAATGAAAGTATTTTTAGCAGAGAGGACAGATTTAGCACGATTCGGGGCAGAAACATACAAGAGATGAGATTCTGAAGTGGGTTGGTTCCGGTACCTTTTGTAGGTCCTCTCCTTGTTGTGGACAGCATTAGAACAAGTGTGATTAAACCATTTTTTTTTTTTTCCATTAGTCAAATAATATGAGAAAGGAATGTATGCTTTCATGCCAAACAGAATAACCTCCGTAATGCGAATGGCACACTCAGATAGCTCTTGGCCATGGAAGCAATAATCATTCCAGGGAACTTCAAAGAAGTAGTTCCTGAGGGTCTCCTAATCAGTAGCTCCAAAGTGCCACAACCCACGCTTCATTGGAGGGTTCAAAGGCCTTACTGGAACAATAGGACAGGTTAAGGTGATAAGGTTATGATTGGAGGAGCCCAACGGAGAGGAAAGATTAACAATGTAAACAGAAGAGTTAGTTGTAAGGAAGAGATCACGTATGTTGGAACTCTCTCACTAGGTGGATCGGTGAAAGGAGAGGAGAGCCAAAGGTGTTGGTGAACACTGAATTCTCCTAGAACGGAGATTTCAGAGAAGGAAGAAATTGATAGGATGTGTTCCATCTTAGAAGTAAGATAGTCGAAGAATCTTTCATAATCAGTACAATTAGGGGATAAGTAAACAGTACAGATATATTTAGTCGGAGAATGACAGGAAAGCCGAAGCCAGAGAGCAGAGAATTCAGAAGATTCAAGTTCAGAAACCCGAGACCAACATATAACGTTGCTTGCATATCCATAACAGCCACGTTTAGCTTTGAAATGAGTATAGAAAAACTAGCAGGATACTAAGAAGGGATTGCTTTCAGTTGCTTCGGACAGCTTAGTCTCTGTTAGGAAGAGAAGGTGAGGCTTAGAGGAGGAAAGATGGTGCTCAACAGAGAAAAATTTAGAGGAAAGGCCGCTAATGTTGCAGAAATGATAAAGTGAGTCAGAAGGTGGTTCGAGGCATCTCGCTGGTGGGGTAGTTATGGTCCCCCCACCCCCGGGGGCTCTGAGGTTTGATCACGAGACGCTAATTTGTTGAATTTTGAATAGGAAGTGTAGTGTGTAATGTGCAAGTTGTTTGGTGTTGACAGAAAGATGAACTTGTATTGGACAGCATGCTGGCCTACTCTGTGTTATTGAAATGCTTGAAAAGGTTCAGCAAAGGGGGATAGTCAGGAACTAGAACTGAGGGCCGATGAAATGGTTTCCTGACTTACAAGAAACCATTAAACTGTCACTCAGTGTAAAGCCTACTGAAAAGGAAGGAAGAGTAATAAAAAGTTAGAGAAAAGATGGGAGAAGTAGGAAGAGAGGAGGGCAGACAGACAAAGAATGATAAAATTGAAGGCAAAATTAGGCAACACTAGATCAAGTAAGTGGATGATTGTCGCCACCACCAAAGAAACTTACCTCTTGCTGTGGAAATTAAACCAGACATTAGACAGCAACAGGGAATAACGATGAAGTATTTGGATGGGTTGATAATGCTTGACTTTAAATGCTTAGGTGTGAAGTCAGATAGTTTAACTCATTTAGTGTAATAACTCCATTTTTTGGTGAAGTCACCAGGAAGTCTATTGCCAGACGCCTTAATCCAGTAAAAGGTGGCCACAAACAAATCGCCTCCATGTCCCCCTGTCCCCCACCATTTCATTGCCCTTCCCCCAGCTCACACACCTATCACTCATATATCCTCTCCACTCCATCCTTCCATCTCATTCTCGGCCTCCCCCCTCCCTCTCGCCCCTCCACCTCACTTCCATGTCATCTCACCGTTAGTCTCTCATTTTTGAGGAAAGAGAAAGGATAAAATAAAAATAACAAATCAACGCAAGGTACTTAGGGTGTTAAAGATTAAGTTGAGTATATATTAATGTTCTCAACCCGTTTGAGAACACAGTTCGCCTTGTATACCAAATGCCTTGACCCTTGATGGTGAGTTGGGCGAATAGGGTTGTTAGGAGGAGACGAGGAAGATTATAGGTCGGGTCTTACACTCTGAAACTGAAGTCTTTCCTGTAAGAGACTAACTTCATATAAGAGGCACACAGTTTTATGCAGAAGCCTGTGCTACTACACAACACCCCTGATATTACATGAGAGACACACGGTACACCCAGGCACATAAAACAATCACCACAAAGCATTATCAAACCCACCACAACGCTGTCCTACCTCCAGACATTCCAACACTAGTAATGAAAAAACGCCTACGT
Organism: Coenobita brevimanus; assembly: GCF_032717465.1. Classification (NCBI taxonomy): domain Eukaryota; kingdom Metazoa; phylum Arthropoda; class Malacostraca; order Decapoda; family Coenobitidae; genus Coenobita; species Coenobita brevimanus. The sequence continues at coordinate 13,745,054 of NC_137026.1, read as the reverse complement.
ATAGTCGTGGACATAAATATCGATACACCCCTTCACGATAAATAAAGGGACAATGAACAATGATTTCCAGAATACTGTGTACGAGTTTCATAATTATTCGACTAAAGATTGGAATGATATTTTTGTCCACGACTGTACGTATTTCACACGCAGGGCTATACAATACCTTGATCACAGTATCAAACTACAAGCCCCTTCCCTGACATCTACCCATCTGTGTCCTTATATAGTGATGATAGAGGTCATCAAGGTAGGTTTAGATCAGGACATTACTCAGTCCTCCTCAGTTAGATTCGGGTTGGGTGGAATTAGAGATGACAAGTGCTCTGCTTGTAAAATAGGCCCACACAGCATAACACACATGCTGGAGAACATCACATGCCGCCACACTAGCACATACACACACACACACACACACACACACACACACACACACACACACACACACACACACACACACACACACACACACACACACACACACACACACACACAATGGAGCACTACAGAACACATAACATCAACGGTGTAGGGAACCCATGGACAGTTGCTTTCCTGCGGTCGATAGGTGTGCTCGATTAGACGGACCGGGGCTAAGCAAATGAAAAAAACGGATTATGGTACTGAACTAATAAGAGTTGTGTAGTGGCAAAGATGTTATTCCGAAATGTCAGGATACTTAAAACAGGAAAGATGGTTTAAGCATTGGAAGCAGGCAAATAAATAGATTAAGAATTTTCCAGATAAGCAAATGGAACACCGTCAGAGTGCTTAGTGCAATAAACTTAATCATTTTAATAAAGTAGTTGTTAATTTATAAACGAATGTTGATGCTTTAGGGCGATACAAGAAAACAACTGGTCTCAGCTTTACCAAAAACTATTATTTTTAACATTCTACGGTCTCGGACAAAAATATCGATTCTCTCTCTCTCTCTCTCTCTCTCTCTCTCTCTCTCTCTCTCTCTCTCTCTCTCTCTTCCCAACATTTCAGTTTTTTCTATCGGCATTCTCAAGGATGTGTATTAATTTAAAGTAAGTCCAAGAAACAGTCATATACGTAAGCAGCAGAAATGTTTTGTTTCACTAACCATTTCTTTCGTAATATCTAACCGCATGACGCATATTGTGGTGGTTTGTCCATATGGAGAGGATGGAGAGTGAGAGACTAACGAGGAGAGTGTATGCGAGTGAGTAGGAGGGGGGGAAGAGGGAGGGGGAGGCCGAGGATGAGATGGAGGGATGGAGTGGAGAGATATACGAGAGAGGTGTGTGTGAGATGGAAGCAGGGCAATGAAGTGACAAGGAGACATGGAGGCGATTTGTTTGTGGCCACTCCTTGCGGGATTGAGGTGTCTAGCAATAGATACATAGATAGATAGACGACGCATATTACAATGAATCTATCACCATTCATAATCATGTTAAATAAAGGTTGTTATGGTAAATGAAAATATAGACATGGTACAATGATAATTCTTTGGAATTACTTTTTAAATGACTGGGTTCATTGACATTTATTTTGCTTATCACAAACACCCTATGCATTCTTGGTCTATCTGTCTATCTACTGCCGGACGCCCTAATCCCGTAAGGGGTGGCCACAAACAAATCTCCTCCATGTCGCCTTGTCCCCCGCCAATTCACTGCCCTCCACCCAGCTCACACACCCCTCTCTCACATACCTTTCCATTCAATCCCTCCACCTCATCCTTAGCCTACCCCTCCCTTTCCCCCCTCCACCTCACTCACATACACTCTCCTCGTTAGTCTCTCGCTCTCTATCCTCTCCACATTGGTGATAATGGTTAGATTAGAGACAAAACTGTCCTATAGATATGTTACATGAACATTTGATATTCACACTTGAACGTTCTATCTATCTATCTATCTATTGCCAGACGCCTCAATCCCGTCTGGGGTGGCCACAAACAAATTGCCTCCAAGTCGCCCTGTCCCCCGCCATTTCATTGCCCTGCTCCCAACTCACACACCCCTCTCTCATATACCTCTCCACCCCATCCCTCCATCTCATCCTCGGCCTCCCCATCCCATTTCCCCCCTCCACCTCACTCACATACACTCTCTTTGTCAGTCTTTCACCCTCCATCCTCTCCACATGGCCAAACCACCTCAGTGTGTTCCTCATAACGCTTCCTATCACATCCACATCCACACCACAATGCTCCTTTATATCCTCATTCGTCAGCCTGTCTCTCCATGTGACTCCACAGGCTCCTCTTAAATAACTCATTTCCACTGCTCTCACTCTTGACTTGTGTCCTTCCAACAGCGTCCAAGCTTCACTTCCGTACGTTAGAGTTGGTATCACAATACTGTCATGTAGTAACTTTTTCACTTCCATGCTCACTTCCCTGTTTCTTATCACTGCTTTCAAAGAACCAGCAACCTTTCTTCCCTGCTGTACCCTTTCAAGCACTTCAACCTCCAAACCTCCATCCATCCTTACTCATCACACTACCCAGGTACTTAAACGTACTCACATTTTCCAATTCCTCACTTGAACGTTAATTCCTTAATAATTAATCTTTTTATAGTCGATTACATTTCTCTCTAACACTATCGACTCACTACGTGCCTTGTTGTTTTGAAGGCAGATTTTGGTCCGGGACTGACGCAGGCTTTAGTAGCATATATTTTTTTTTTTTAATAGATGGTGGTGTCCTTAGCAGGTCGCTTTGCAAAATCCCTTTCATATTCCTCCAGCTGAAATGCCATTCACAGATACGGCCGGGGGAAGAAACCTTGTCCCTCCGTCCATATAAATGTATCCACTTTAGTCTGGTGCAAGTGTTAACCGTTACTCCCAGTCCTTCATTTATGCAACGGGTCAACTCTGGAACTGTCTCCCTCTGTCTGTATTTCCTACTGACTATGATCTCTAGTCTTTCAAACGCAGTGTGTCCAGGCATCTCGAAATGAAGGGATCTTGAATTTGGCTCTCTACTATCTTGTTGTTGATTTTTTTTTCTTGTAGGAAACAGTCTAGTGGGCCCCTGGCCTTTGGTTCCTTCTTTCTTGCTTTAAAAAAAATCGGCATGTGAAAGTGTCTCAGATAATGACTATCAAATGTCTTGCCACAACACCCAAACACACTACACAGAGTGAAAAGTATTATAATCTCATGAAAGAGATAAAACAAAGCAGGCTCTTGCTAAAAATGCTTCTAAAAAATTGGGACTTCCGTACGGAGTTCGTGAAGTCTTCACTGACAAGCAGTTGGCCACAATATACAAAAGTCATGTGCGTTCTCAGATCGAATACTGTTCACCTCTGTGGAGTGGATGTGAAGCGGTTGCACTGAGGCAATTCGACAAAATTCAAAAGAAAGCCATTAGATTCATCAATAACCCTGCCATTTCACAGGACCTTCCTCCATTATCAGTACGTAGAGATGTTGCTTCTTTAGCATTATTTTACCAATATTTTTGCCGTAAGTGCCCTGACGAACTTGCTTCAGTTATGCCTCTCCTCCACATTTTCTCCCGAAATACTTGGGCAGCTGGGAGCGCCAATGAAATTACACTCTCTCCCCCGCAATGCAGAACCACCGCTTATCAAAAGTCATTTATCGCCAGAACTACTACTCTCTTGAATTCACCTCCCGGGAGTTGCTTCTCACAAATATTTAATCCATCTTTTTTATTTAAATCCAGTTGTTGTAGATGTTTTATGAATAGAGGATGCCTATAGGCACATGGACTTTTTCTAATATTATTTGTTCCTTCGTATTTCCTTCATCCATTCTTTGTCTTAAAAAAAAAAAAAAAAAAAAAAGTTATGCGTCGCAGTGGGCTGCTAAAAACACTGTTGTCTAGGCGGGTGGTGCCCTGGTGACGTTACGGGTCAAGGCCGCCAACCATACAACACCTGCGCAAAACTTTATTTTGGTCCAGAGACGAGCACAGCGTTTGAGGAATGCGATATTTGGAATCCACCAAACGTTTAAAGTATAATGTATGTTTTTCTTCACTACTGAACTGAAATTTAATTATGTTGTCCGAAACTATGTATATTGACACGGGATATTAATTAGCAAAGTTGTGTAAACATTAATGAATAAGGCTACATAATCCGCGGCCACAAATATAGCTAAAATTGCTCAAAAAAAAAAAAAACGCTAGATTGTCGCTAAATGCAAAAAATCCACAAGCACAAATATCGCTACACTTGCTCTCAAAACCGGTAAGATTGTCGCTAAGTGAAAAAAAAAATCTGGAAAGTCTCTAGAATGGAGCCTATAATCACTGGAATATTGTTAAGACTTAGCAGTAATATCGAGATAACTACTAGATTTCTTACTGTTAAAAGTTAAAATTGCCGCCCATATTCTGGTCGGTATAAAAACCTCCCTAACACCTTTTCCTAAGCGGCTTATTTTGCTTATTACTTCTTACTATCCTCTTCTGTGTCATTTAGATCATTCAAATACCTCCATATGCAGCACAAATAACGTTCAAATTGATATTACCACCAGTATCCAAAAATAAATCGTCAAGGAAGAGGTGCTAGGGAGCTTCCTGAACTGACGAGAAACAGGACCAGTATGTCCAGATCTACCGGGAAAAATTACACTATGAACTACGCTAAACTGGCAACACTATCAATTACGCTAAACTGGCAACACTATCAATTACGCTAAACTGGACACACTATCAATTACGATAAAATGGCAACACTATGAATGAAGACCAATTCCTAAAGCTCTCTACTTATCTATTTGTCTATGTCTGTCTGTCTATCCATCGATTTATCCATCTGTCCAATTATCTGTCTATATTTGTCGATCTAAAATTCAGAAGTCACTCAAAATTTTCATGCAATTGTCTGTTAATACTGAATAAAATATAAATAAGAAGACAATGCAGCGTAGAGGTGAGGTGAGGTGAGGGAAGGAGGGATGAAGGAAGGAGAGAAGGAGGAACGAAGGAAGGAGAGAAGGAGGAATGAAAGAAGGAGAGAAAGAGAGACGAAGGAAGGAAAGAGGGATTGAGGAGGAACGAATGATGGATGAAGGAAGTTAAGGAGGGATGAAGGAAAGATAGAAGGTATGAAGGAAGGAAAGAAGGGATGAAGGAAGGAAAGAGGGTGGGGTGAAGAAAAGAAAAAAGAAGGATGAAGGAAGGAAAGAAGGATGGATGAATGAAGGAAAGGAAGAGGGATGAAGGAAGTTAAGGAGGACGGAAGAAGGAAGGAAAGAGAAATATAGGAAGAAACAAGGGTGAATGAAGAAAGGAACGATAAATGAAGGAAGGAAAGGAGGAAGGAAGAAGAAAGGAAAGCAAGAGGGATAAAGGAAGAAAAGAAGGGTGGACGGAGGAAGGAAAGGAAAAGGGATGAAGGAAGTTAAGGAGGATGGATGAAGGAAGGAAAGATGAATGAGGGAAGGAAAGGAGGATGGAAGAAGAAAGGAAAGAAGGAGGGATAGAAGCTGAAAGGAAATAAGGAGAGATGAAAGAAGAAAACATAGAAAAATAAAGGAAGGAAGGAAGGAGGGTTGAAGGAAGGAAAGAAGGAGGGATAAAGACAGGAATGAAGGAGAAATGATGGAAGGAAAGAAGGAAGGCTGGAGGAGGGAAGGCAATGAAAGAAGGAAATGACGATGGGTGAAAGAAGGAAAGAATGTGAAAAGAAGGAGGGATGGAAGAAGGAAAGAAGGGATGAAGGAAGGAAAGGTGAGGTCAGGTGAGGCTGGGAAGCGAAGTGAGATGTCAGGTGAGGGCAGGTGTGTGTGTGTGTGTGTGTGTGTAATTCACCGGGTCGGTCAGGATCACTTGATGGTCTTGATGGTCAGCTTTTACCCTCCCGGAAGGGAGGTGAGAGCTCATATAGTCCGATCTAAGGGCAAGGCTGTGACCTTCACACACGCACACACCCGTCCCCTTGCTCAAGGAGGACAGTAACCACCCACTTCGTCAGTGAAACTTTTCGCAACTTGAGCGAGGCGCGAACTCCCGTCCACCAGTTGGCAAGCGGGAACGTTACCACTGCACCAGCGAGTGTGTGTGTGTGTGTGTGTGTGTGTGTGTGTGTGTGGTCGTAATCCGTCTGCTTAGGGAACACATATAAATAGTTTATCGCCATGACAAACAGTGCTGGTGATGTAGACACGAGAGAGAGAGAGAGAGAGAGAGAGAGAAGTGTTTACTGAAAGAGCGATCGCACCGAATCTGAGCATAACGTTACATAATTTTGATGCAAATATCTGTAGGTGGAAACTGTCACAGACCAGATAATTAGATTCATTTATTTTATTGTTTTTAATGCAGTACGGATTTTGCATAACTGGAAACTATAATGAAAAATATTGTGTTCATGTGTCATAGTTTTTTGCTTCAATATATGTTTTGCAAAACAGGACAATAGAAGGGAAAATGTTGGATTCATTTGTAATAATTTCTAGTTTTAAGACACTGCATAACAGGACACCATAAAGCAAAATATTGGGGTTATTTGCCATATTTTATATACATACATTCATAATATATATATATATATATATATATATATATATATATATATATATATATATATATATATATATATATATATATATATTATATACTATATATACTGTATATAGATAGATAGATAGATAGACAGATAAATAGATAGATATAGATATAGATATATAGATAGATAATTACAGTAGATAGATAGATAGATATAATTTCCTGTGGCACCCTACGGGATGCATAATATATATATATATATATATATATATATATATATATATATATATATATATATATATATATATATATATATATATATATATAATGGTAAGTAGGGGCGCCCATCATCCACTCACCCAATGTAAAGGTGCCATGTGATCTCTACACTGAGTGAGAAACCAAATGGTTTCCTGTACCCAGGAAACCATTTTCTACGCTGGGTGGTAACCATATAACGTGGGTTTCTGGCAGAGATAAGTGTCCTCCAGATTTCCCTAACCAAAATCACTTAATCATGGCAGTTGTTTCAGAGAGCCTCGGAGGGCCCAATACCTGCCCAAGGCCCCAACCAAATGGGCAGATTCGCATGGCCATATGGAATGTGAGAGGCGTGAATGAGGAAAGCGAGAGGGTGGAAGTGGTGAATGTGTTCAAGAGTGCGAGATATGCTATGATAGCATTGTGTGAAACGAAGATGAAAGGGTGGGAAGTGGAGGAGTGGGAGGGTGTGAAATGTGTAAGATCGGGAATGAATGGGCGAGGAAGATGCAAGGAAGGAGTTGCTTTGTTGATAAATGAGGTGTGACAGAGTGGAATGAGAGACAACAAATGTGTCAGCTCGAGGTGTATGTATGTCAAGTTCAAGTTTGAGAAGGTGAAAGTGGCATTAGTTCTGGCTTATGCACCGTGTGAGGACAGGAGTGAGAGAGAGAAAGACAGGTTTTGGGATGAGCTGGATGAAGCAGTGGGAGAAATGCCCAGGAGCTATAAGGTGATTGTGGTGGGGGAAATGAATGGAAGAGTAGGCACTGGTCCTGAGGATGACATAATGGGTTGTTATGGAGTACCAGGAGAAAATGATACTGGGAAAAGACTAAAGGATATGTGTTAAGAGAGGAGGTTGTACATTTGTAACTCGTTTCTCAAACACAGAGATGCGCATAAATATACATGGTATTGAGGGAACGGGGATCATGTTGAAGGAAGCCTGAATGATTACGTGCTCGTAGAGAGGTTGATGATGGGAACGGTTGCTGATACAAGGGCTGTGAGAGGATGATGTGGAGGTCGGTCAGATCATATGATTGTGGTATGCAAGATCAAGCTGAGAGGAATGAGGTGGATCAGAAGAGTGAGGAGTATTCAGGGATAAAGACTGAAAGCTGAGAAGCTGAGAATCAAAGAAATGGCAGATAATTACAGGACCAAAGTTGAGAAGGAATTAGAATTACTGAATTGGAATGAAATGGATCTGGACAGCCTGTATAATGCATATATGGACTGCTTAGTTAGGAATGCTAAAGTGGTGTGTGGTGTGGTAAGAGTAACAACAAAGAAGAAAGGTACGGCATGGTGGGATAAGGAGGTAAAGAGAGCAGTGGAGGGAAAGAAGAAGTGGCTATAGTGGTTACATAACAGGGGTTCAGTTGAAATTAGAACTGAATATGTTGAGAGCAAGAACCATGAAAAAAGACTAGTGAAGAGGGAAAAGAAGGAGGTTAATGAGGATCTAGGAAGAAAAATGAATGCGAACTACTCTGAAAATAGAAAGTTATTCTGGAAAGAGGTACGGAAATGTAGAAGTGAAAGCGGAAAGCAATGTGATGGTGTGAAGGATGCAGGTGGTAGATTATTAACCCAGGAAGATGAAGTAAGGATCAGATGGAAAAAATATTTTGAAAGCCTGATGAATGGGAGTAGAGAGAGCAGAGCGGCTGTAAACATGATTGGTTCTGGGGGTGTGCAGCGAAGGAATGCAGTACCAGGAGACGTGACACTCGTACAGGTGAAGAGTACTGTGAAGCAGCTGAAAAATGGGAAAGCAGCTGGGGTTGATGAGCTGTATGCAGAGATGCTGAAGTGTAGTGGATAGAGTGGAATCAAGTGCTTGTTGGAGATATGCAAGTAGGCATGGACGAGTGAAACTGTGCCTGCAGAGTGGAAGAAGCCTGTGATTGTACCCCTGTACAAAAATAAAGGTGGGCGAAGTGAGAGCAAGAATTATCGTGGCATAAGTTTATTGTGTGATAGTGAAGGTATATGGAAGAATTATTATAGAGTAGGTAAGAAAGATATCAGAAGTCCTAGTGAATGATGAACAGGGGGGCTGTAGGAGTGGCAGAGGATGTGTGGACCAAATATTTGCAGTGAGACAGATAGCAGACAAGGCTTGTGAGAAGGACCATAAGGTGTTTATGGCATTGATGGATCTGGAAAAAGCACATGACAAAGTGGACAGAAAGATTGTGGAAAGCTTTGCGCAAGTACGGTGTAGATGGTAAGCAGCTAGGTACCATCAAGAGTTTTTATGATGGTAGCAAAGCTTGTATAAGGGTTAATGGGCATCTAAGTGAATGGTTCGCGATCAGTGTGGGCGTGCAACAAGGTTGTGTGATGTCCCCATGGTTGTTCAATATATAGATGGATGGGGTGATGAGAAAAGTAAAAACACGAGTAATGGAGAGAGAGATGGCGTTCGTAATGAATGGTGATGGATGGAATATCTCAAATTTGTTGTATGCTGATGATGCAGTACTGCTTGCAAGTACTGGACAAGAACTTGATAGGCTAGTGCAGCGTTTTGCTGATGTCTATAAGCATCATGCCTTGAGAGTAAGTGTAGGAAAGAGTAAAGTGATGGTTATTGAGAAAGAAGATGACTCCCAGTGCGATGTAACAGTGAATGGAGAGAGACTGGAATTGGTGAGAGTTCAAATACCTGGGTATGGTGATAGAAAAGAGAGGAAAATGTGCAGAAGAAGATGAAAGCAGAGTGACACAAGGAAAAAAAGTAGCTGGTGCAATGAAGGCCTTGATAACAAACAGAGGCTTGAGTGTTGCAGCTGCATGAGGCTTACATGAGGGAGTGTTAGTGCCAACTTTAACATATGGATGTGAGTCTATGGTGTGGCATTAAGAAAAAAAAGTCAAGAGTAACAGCAGTGGAGGTGGGACTGCTGAGGAATGTAAGTGGAGTACAGAGGGTGGATAGGATACCAGATAATGTGATTCGTGAAAGGTATGAAGAGAGGAAGTCTGTGGACACCAGAATCGAAGAGCGTGTACTGAGATGGTATGGTCATGTGGAGAGAATGGATAACAATAGAGTGGTGAAAAAGAAATATCTGAGCGAATTCGAAGGAGGGAGGAGGCGAGGTAGGCTAAGGAGATGGTGGAGAGATATGGTGGATGAATGCGTGAGGAAGAGAGGTTTGGAAGTCGGTGAGGCTAGGGAACTGACAAGAGATCGAGCTGGTTGGATGAATGTTGTGAGAAGTGCATGATCAGGGATTTCGGCACCCCTTTTTAACGTGGCAGCATCCGGATTGACTCTATCTGATACGATTATGTGAAGCTACAGAACGTGGTGACTGTTTTGCCGTATCCAATAGAGCCAGGATTCTGGGAGTTTGAATGATGAGTGAATGGAAGCGTGGCCCATTGGACTGGACAAATTGGGGCTGTCTGGACATTGCAACTCCTCGTCCTGCCCCATGGTGGGAAAGGAGGTCCGGATGATGATGATGATGATGATGATGATGATGATAAATATATATACAGTATATATATATATATATATATATATATATATATATATATATATATATATATATACAGTATATAATATATATATATATATATATATATATATATATTATAATAATATATATATATATATATATATATATATATACAGTATATAATATATATATATATATATATATATATATATATATATATATATATAGTATATAATATATATATATATATATATATATATATATATATATATATATATATATATAAGCGAAAATTTTGCACAACAGAACACTACAAACCAACATATTGGATTCATTTGCAATATTTAATGATTTAAGAATCAATTTCACATGACAGGACACTTGGATACAGTAAGGCTGGAAGAAAACTAATATATATATTAGGATAGAAAGCCAAAATATACACTGAGATGATACGTCATCTTGGAAGAATGGAAACAGGAGGAGCCAGTTCAAATCTTGAAGTGCTTTTTGTTGCTGCATTCCACGGCACCCATATTACACCAAACTTGAAAATGACGATAGTGAATCCAAAGGTAATAGAGAGAGAGAGAGAGAGAGAGAGAGAGAGAGAGAGACTTGATTTTTGCTTTTGTGTCACAAGTACTTTTTCACAACAGTTGTCCTAGAGAACACAAAATCCTAGGTCTTAACCCATCACGTCCGGAGCTATTTCGCACCTCTGACACCCCCCAATCCCGAGGTATTTTCGAAAAAAAAAAAAATTTTGGCTAAAACCTCCGCTTTTGGTGAGAAACATCGAAAATTCATAGAGAAATCGCTCACCTGAGGTTTAAAATACTCGATCCAGGTAGGAGTACCTCCTTAGCTGACTGGGTTTTCTAACAGGCTGGCACCAAAGAAAACGAGTTCTATGGGAGGGAAACTATTTCACACAACTCATAAATGGTATTTATTTATTTACTTGGTACGAATTTATATGTAGTATGAGAGTATATTGGTTTTCAAGCAGTAATATAGGCATTATAAGCATTGTTTCACTCACTAACTCATCACCATTCATGATCTTTTTTTCCCACATTACCTGATCATCATTTCTGACTGTTTCTTCTTTTAATGCTATGTAAACTTTGTCCTCCACATTGTCATCAATTGGGGAATCACTCTGGCCCTGAATATCTTTACTGGCCAGGTCACTGGTAACAGGTGAATTGCCGAGACAATGGCGTGAGAGGGGGAGGGGGGAGGTTATGTGGTGTAAGGCATTGTCCCTGCTTGGCATCTTGTAGAGGAATAGAGGAAGGTGTCCCGTGTGTACATACGAAAAATCACACGCGAAAATTGAAAATTGTGCAAATTAGGGACCTTGCAATTGCACGACATACCAGTACATCGCCGGGACTGGCAAATGCAAAATGTTGCAACGTACCCATACGTCGATGGGACGGGGCGGGTTAATGGTGATTTTTCTTTATGTATTTAGTGAGCAAAAATTACATAGCAGTGTTCAGTTATTCCGACTTTCTTAAAAACGGGAAAGGAACAGAAGAAAAACAAATTAGATACTGTATATCAAAATAAGAAAAAAAATCCATACACCAGATTTCCCAAATGTAACACAAAATAGTGTTAATATTATTGGGAGGATACAGATTTTGTTCCTGGTTTTTCCTTTGAAGTTTTGTTTATCGATTGCCAAAACCATATCCCAATACTTTCCAAGATTTGGATGTATAATATAACATTATTTAATTTACACATAATTTACCGTTGCTAAAGGAGGTTGGGTGGATTCGTTGTGGACAGTAACTGACTACACTTAGGGTAACACTGAAAATTGTCAGAATAAAAAAATGCCAGAGTCCCTGACAATTTATGGAATCCCTGAGAATTGCAAGAACCCCCGAACATTGCCAGAATTCCTAAAAAATTGCCAGAATCCCTAAAAGTTATCAGAAACCCAAAAAATTTCCATAATCCCTAAAAATTTCCTTAAATTTCCAGAATCCCTAAAGTTTCAAGAATCTTTAAAAATTATAAAACGATTGCCAAGAACTCATCAATTCTAGTATAACCCATGATCCAGTTCATTAAAATGTTTGCTTGAGTCTTACTTGGTATGAAATCCACACTTAAAATATTATTCAAAACCAACATAGCCCAATAATAATAATAATAATAACAATAATGGGGGAGAGATAGTAGCAGAATCAATGTGGAAGATGTGCAGATTGGCCTGGGAGGAAGGTAGAGTCCCGGAGGATTGGAAGTCAGGTATAATATTCCATTGTACAAAGGGAAAGGGGAAAAAGAAGTGCGTGGTAATTATAGGGGCATTTGTCTTCTTAGTGTAATAGGAAAAGTATATGGTAGGATACCTATTGACAGAGTTAGGGAAATAACAGGGGAATCAGATGGAGAAGAACAGGGAGTCTTTAGGAAAGGAAGTGATTGTGTAGATCAGATATTCATTCTTAGATCTTCAGTGGAAAAGTTTCTAGAGAAGGGAAAGAAGTTGTATGCGGCCTTCATGGATCTGGAGAAAGCATATGACAGGGTGGATAGACTAGGACTGTGGAAAGTGTTATGAATATATGGAGTAGATGGGAAGATGTTGAATACTGTGAGGAGTATATATGAGGGTGCTAAGGCTGCGGTGTGTGTGGATAGTGAACTGAGTGAGTTTTTCTGTTTGATGATTGGGTTGAAACAGGGATGTGTCATGTCTCCATGGTTGTTCAGTCTGTATATGGATGGGGTTATTAAAGAGATACAGGGTAGGGCAATGGATGTGGGAGTGGCCCTAATGAGAAAGGGCAGTGTTTGGAAACTCTTTGTACTGTTGTTTGCAGATAATACTGTGTTGTTAAGTGAGGACGAAGGGCAGCTGCAAGGCTTGGTGGATGAGTTTGGGAGAATGTGTAAGAAACGGAATCTAAAGGTGAATCTAGAGAAGAATAAAGTTATGGTCTTTGAGAGAGGTGAAGTCAGTGAATGTACAGTGAGGTTGGATGATGAGGAAATGGAAAATGTGAGTACGTTTAAGTACTTGGGTAGTGTGATGAGTAAGGATGGAAGTTTGGAGGGTGAAGTGCTTGAAAGGGTACAACAAGGAAGAAAGGTTGCTGGTTCCTTGAAGGCAGTGATAAGAAAAGGGAAGTTAGCATGGAAGTGAAAAAGTTATTACATGACAGTATTGTGGTATCAACTCTAACGCATAGAAGTGAAGTTTGAACGTTGTTGGAGGGACAGAGGTCAAGAGTGAGAGCACTGGAAATGAGTTATTTGAGAGGAGCCTGTGGAGTCACATTGAGAAAAAGACTGACAAATGAGGATGTGAAGGAGCGTTGTGGAGTGGATGTGGATGTGAGAGGAAGCGTTAGGAGAAACACAATGAGGTGGTTTGGCCATGTGGTGAGGATTGAGTGTGAGAGACTGATGAGGAGAGTGTATGTGATTGAGGTGGAGGGGGAGAGAGGGAGGGGAAGGCCAAGGATGAGGTGGAGGGATGGAGTGGAGAGGTATATGAGAGAGGGGTGTGTGAATTGGGAACAGGGCAGTGAAATGGCGGGGGACAGGGTGACTTGGAGGCGATTTGTTTGTGGCCACCCCGTATAAGGGATTAAGGCGTCTGGCATTAGATAAATAGACAGAATAATAATGATATTAATAATAATAATAATAATAATTAATAATAATAATTAATAATAATAATAATAATAATAATAATAATGATGATGATGATGAACTGAGTCTTCACATAATAGTGCTTTCTGTTATGTTATTGGATAATATTTCATAGCTGTCAGATTTAGAGAAAAAAAAAAAAACTTGGGAAAATCCAAAAAATTTACGTTCAGAACTACAATATATAAAATCAGACTTACATCTCTATAAATCTGTAAAGTAAATCAAACAGTATTTATCATTGCCTTGCATGCACGAGTTAAAATGCTTTGAAAACAAACACAGATCTGTTGATAATTGATATAAAATTCCTTGCTGCTCATTAGGAACGCAATTAGAGGTTACATCGACAGAGGTCAAGTATAAATACCCCTGTAATTACCATCTTCATGGATGAAATTATTGATGAATGACAAAAATGCAACATAATAAATTAAAAAGTGCCTATATATACATACATATATATATATATATATATATATATATATATATATATATATATATATATATATATTTATAATCTGTATGTTGCAGTGAATTTGTGAACTCGGTTATTAGGAACTCTGTTATATGTGAACTCGGTTATTTAGGAACTTGGTTATTTAGGAACTCAGCTATCTGCGAACTCGGTTATTTAGGAACTCGGCTATCTGCGAACTCGGTTATTTAGGAACTCAGTTATTTGCGAACTCGATTTCTTATTAGAGCGGTTGTTTGTGATCTCGGTTATTTGCGAACTCAATTATTTGCTAAATCAGTTATTTGATAACTCGGTTCTTTCGAACCCAATTATTTGCGAACTTGTTTATTTCAGAACTCCCTTATTTGTGGACTCAGTTACTTGAGAACGCACTAAGAACCCGGTGACTTTGTGAAATTTCTTTCAATGTCTGGTTATTTTGCAACTAAAACCGGTGATCTAGTCAAACTGCCATTATCTTTTGGGTGACTGCAAATACCCCCGACAGACTCGGATGTTACGCGACTCTCTCTCTCTCTCTCTCTCTCTCTCTCTCATAATACACATGTTTGTATATAAATATGTCTAAAATAAAACTATATATGCACAAGGCATTTATGTAATGTCATTTTAGTTCATGGCACGTACGGGGTAAATTTGCTATGACAGAAAGGGAGAGAGAGAGGGTGGGGAGGGGTAGGAATATTATTGAGGGAATATTACAGTCACTGCAAGAGTATATTATTTCCAAGTGTATTGGTGCTTTTTACTCCAATAGGGTTGATGATGTTGTTTATTTCATCCCTGCTACCTTCACTGCAGTGTAGTGGTACTGGTGGTGCTGATGATGGTAGTGGTAGTACGAGTAGTTGTCGTAGTGGGGTGTTGGTATTGGTGGTGGCGGTGATGGTAGTAGTAGTAGCAGTAGTAGACAGTGCTGGGCAGGTGCGCAAACACTTGGGCAAAGCGCAATTGCGCACCGTTGCACTCCAGTGAATATCGTTTGCACATTGCTCAACGCATGAGACCATGCACAATATTGTGCTTTCGCACATGAAGAGGAAAGGTGCGCAAGCACAGATTTAGTTGCGCTTGGACAACTAAATTTGCGCTTGTGCATCTGCCTTGCGCACCTGTCCTGTGGATTGCTCACTGCACAGTCCAAGGGACACGTGGTCTTGGGAGCTTCCCGTATGTCTGGACAAGGGATGGGGGAGGCTCAGGCAGGTCGCAAGGGTTCTGGGGGAGGCAGGAGGGATGGAGGGCAGTAGCATTTCTTGAAATGTTTCAACAGAGATAATGTGCTTTAATATTTTTAAATTATTATTATTAGTAAATAATAATAAATTAAAAATACATTATTTATTTAGAGTTGGGTATGCAATTCCTTACAAAAATCATTAAAACATATTTAAATCAAATATCCACAGCCTAATAATTTCTTAGGCTGTGAATATTTGATTTAAATAATATGTTTTAATTATTTTGTAAGGAATTACACACGCTATTGCATATCTATATTGAATTATTAAATAAACGTCTTGCAAAAATGCATATAAAAGTAAAACCGGCAACATCACAGCCTTTATTTCCCTGCCCCTCTGCTTCACAGCCCTCTCACTCCTCTGTTTGAACTTCCGCGAGTGAAAGTTACTACAGGACAGTATTGTGATACCAACTCTAATGTACGGAAGTGAAGCTTTGACCTTGTTGGAGGGACAGAAGTCAAGAGTGAGAGCTGTGGAAATTAATGAGTTATTTGAGAGGAGCATGTGGAGTTACATGGAGAGACAGACTGACAAATGAGGAAGTGAAGGACCGTTGTGGTGTGGATGTGGATGTGATAGGAAGCGTTAGGAGAAACACATTGAGGTTGTTAGGTCATATGGAGAGGATGGAGAGTGAGAGACTAACGAGGAGAGTGTATGTGAGTGAGGCAGAGGGGGGAAGAGGGAGGGGGATGCCAAGGAGGAGATGGAGGGATGGTTTGAAGTATATGAGAAAGGGGGGTGTGAGCTGGGAGCAGGGCAGTGACATGGCGGGGGACAGGGCAACATGGAGGCGATTTGTTGCTTGTTTGTGGCCAGTGACCACCCCTTACGGGATTAAGACGTCTGACAATAGATAGATAGATAGAATAATAATAAATGAAAGTAAGTATGCTAATTTATTTAAATATGTCAATATTTTACAGTAATTCCCAAAAATATATGCAAACAGTTTGCGCTAGTGCGTGGCAACATTGTGCAAGCTAAATATTAGACTGCGCACTTGCGCAAATTACAAATAATTTAAAATAATAATAAATACAAGGAAGGAAGTATGCTGTTTTATTTATATATCTCAATATTTTACAGTAATTCCCACAAATATATGCAAATGGTTTGCGCTTGCGCTTTGTGACATTACACAAGCTAAATATTTGTCAGATTGCGCATTTGCGCTTACGCAAGGTAGTGAACTGTGGATTGCACACTGCGCTTGCGCAAGGTCCTGCTTCGTTTGTGCTGCCCACCACTGGTAGTAGTAGTAGTAGTAGTGGTAGTAGTAGTAGTAGTAGTGGTGGTAGTAGTAGTAGTAGTAGTGGTAGTGCTGGTAGTAGTAGTAGTAATAGTAGTAGTAGTGCTGGTGGGTGGTGGTGGTGGTAGTAGTAGTAGTAACAGTAGTAGTAGTGCTGGTGGGTGGTGGTAGTAGTAGTAGTAGTTGTTGTTGTTGTTGTAGTAGTGGTGGTGGTGGTGGTGAAAGCAGTAGCAATGGTAATGGTGATGGTGGTGGTGGTGGTGGTAGTAGTTGTAATAGTAGTAGTGGTGGTGGTGGTGGTAGTAGTAGTAATAGTAGTAGTGGTGGTGGTGGTGGTGATGGTGGTGGTGGTGGTGGTGGTGATAGTAGTAGTAGTAGTAGTAGTAATATTAACCTCTTCGTACATGATGACACGTTTGTTGTCATACGGGTGTGGCTGCGACTATACTCCTTGACGCTTTTGGCATCATTAAAGCATAAAAACTTTCGTCAGAGGAAAAGTTTTCGGCCGATTGGCGTAATTTTTGAAGGCATCATTGCTTCCCTGCTCCTTGTCAAAAGTAATGAGTTGGCAACTGTGGGTCCCTATACCAGCAAGAGAGCGGACAGGTTATTCAGTACCAAATGAGCTGTGAGTGAGGAAGGTACTGCATGGCTCTGTCCCCTTAAATTTCCACTCTTACTCCTGTCCCGGCTGTGCAACACATTTCACTATACCAGTAGTGCTTGTGTATAGTGTTTGGGCACTGTTGTGATTAGATTTAGTGTTTGCAATAGGATAGTTGGTATTTGTGAAGCAATCCTGGTCGTAATCAACCGTTGGCCCAACGAAGATTATGCTACTGTTTCTAATCAACTACACTGCCTCTGCGCTGCACCAAATGTGAGTAGTCAGCGAAAATAACAGTGACTGAATCAGATTACTTTAGTGTGCATATCTAGTGTACAAATAATTGGTGAAATACATGAAGTTGCTTAGAGGAAGGCAAGAAACTGTCCTACAATCACGAAACGGCATGGGTGCACCATAGTTTTTTTGCATTTTTCTCGAAAACTATGAGGCCTAGGATCACCATTGTGAGCTCAAATGAAAGCCAATTAAATTCTGCATAGGATGATAAAATAAAAACATGACAGTGGCACAAAAAGTTTTTCACTAGAGCTCCCCGAATAAAAAACTCTGTTGTCTGTCAGAAATGGGTTTTACTTTTTCGCTTATTACTCGAACACCATACCTCGTATCAAACTGGGACCTCCGGCATTCGAAAGCGAAATAAAATTTTCTTTCCAATGATGGTATGACATGTAGAGATTGAGTGGTAAACATTCGACTTATGATGTTGGAAAGTGAAATGTATGTTCTTGAATGTTTATTTACATGGCCCTAACGTATGCATAGCGTGTTTCTTTTTTTCTTTTTTTTTTTTGTGTAGAACAGATATCGACGAATGGGAATATGTGGGTTTTGTGGCAAAATAAATATGTTTGGGTGGTGAAAATAAGCTGACAATACACAAATTTGGAGCAGGCAGGGGGGGGGGGAGAAAAGCAGACATGTCATGTCCCACAAAACTTATTAACTTATCCAAGTGCGAAAGGGTTAATAGTAGTAGTGGTGGTGGTGGCAGCGATGGTGGTGGTAGCAGTAGTAGTGGTTGTAGTGGTAGTGGTAATTGTTCGAGTGAGTAATTTTGACTAAAGTTACAGGGATGATGGGCTATGAACATCTTATAGCCTGATTAAACTTTGGGCCATATTGGGCCAAGACCCAGGTTGTAGGCCTTCCCCCTCCCCCCAAAAAAAAGAAAAAAATAGTTTTTCGCCATAATTCCTTTCAAATTCGTCATATCGACATTGAAACCAAAACCTAAAGGTGCATTTTTCAAATCTGCATCCCATAACATGCCTCATTACATCAGGGGAGGTCACACCCCAGTTGGAGGTATGGGGGTCAGTGTCAGGTGGGTCGGGCATAAAATTTCAAATGGGCATACAATCGTCAATTTTCACCCGATTTACTCCAAATCTGATATGTGACATCTTTGACTAGGTTGTGTTTATACGTCAGCACTAAAATGACTGCAGGGGAAGGGTTTGCTGTACCTTATCATCGCTTCTTGTTGTTATTATTATTATTGTCATAATTATAATTATAATAATAATAATAATAATAATTATTATTATTATTATTACTACTACAACTACAACTACTAGCACTACTGTTATTACTACTTCTGTTATTATTATTAGTAGTAGTAGTAGTAGCATTAGTGGTGGTGGTCGTCGTGGTTGTAGTAGTAGTAGTAGTAGTAGTAGTAGTAGCCTCAAGTTCATCTGAAACGTGAACCCTGTGGACCGCAGGCTAAAGCAGTCCTGTAGTCCACTATCCCCCTATTTTGACGGATAGGGAGAAAGCTGAGGGACGTTTGTTACAACCTGGCAGTGAAGCTGCCTGGTTATGTGGGTGCCACCACGTGAAGGCGTCCCTCTCCACCACCACACAGGAAACATTATATGAGGTGTTCGTTATAATATATTAGTTATAAGATAGAATAAAAGTGTTAACACTTCTACAGTGCTGACGTTATAGATTCTGCTCTGCTACCCATAATTGCTAATCAGTTTTGGTCAAACTTCTCGTATTTAAGGGCTAAATGAAGGGGAGAGAGGTAGGGGAAGGCCGAGGAAGAAATGGAAGGATGGAGCGGAGAGGTATTGAGAGGAGATGCTTGGGAGAGGGCAGCGAAATGGCGGGGAACAGGGTGACTTAGAGACGATTTTTTGTGTTCACCCCTCACAGGCTTAAGGCGTCTAGCAATATATAAATATGTGAAGGCCGAGTCTAACACCCTCATCTCATTAACCAGCGAGAATACAAGCCTTAATCGTATGCGAGATAACACCCGGCTTTAGCAAAGGAAAGAAATATTAAATCGTAGCTCAGGTTCCAGTAATATTACCACATACTCCAAAAATCTTCATCAGCATTAATGCTTTTCCCTCTACATGAAGCTGCAGTCTGCTTCAAAAGTCACCTGTAATACTGCAACCTGCTCCAAGTATTACATCCGATATTAATCTGATTTTTCTGTCAACGTGAAATATTCTTTTTGGTAATAGATGGAGTGTCGATGAAAGTCGATTTATGGTAAAATTTGGTAGTCGACTTCGTGAATGTGTATGTGTAGGGTGCTTTGAGGGGAGGACACACACACACACACACACACACACACACACACACACACACACACACACACACACACACACACACACACACACACACACACACACACACACACCTTAACGATTTCGTCAGCTTAGGATTGACAAAGGCCAGTAATCTCTTCGGGTAAGTAGGCTTTCTAACACCTCTTCCTTAGCGATTTATTTCTGGAAATGGCTGGAAAATATCCTTTCGCACGTTCTTTGGGAAGAGTATGGCAATGTTACAAGGATTCATAACACAGAATAGGACAGCAGGGTATAATCGAGCTGTCTGTCTATTGTCAAACGCCTTAATCTCGTAAGGGGTGGCCACAGCAAATTGCCTCCTTGTCGCCCTGTCCCCCGCCATGTCATTGCCCTATTCCCAGCTCACACCCCCATTTCTCATATACCTCTCCACTCCATCCCTGCACCTCATCCTAGGCCTCCCTTTCCCTCTCTCCCCCTCCACCTCATTCATATACACTCTCCTTGTCAGTCTCTGACTCGCCATTCTCTCCACATGGCCAAACCACCACAGTGTGTTTCTCCTAACGCTTCCTATCACATCCACATCCACACCACAACGCTTCTTCACATCCTCATTTGTCAGTCTTTCTCTACATGTGACTCCACAGGCTCCTCACAAATAACTCATTTCCACTGCTCTCACTCTTGACTTCTGTCCCTCCAACAAGGTCCAAGCTTCACTTCCATACGTTAGAGCTGGTATACTGGCATCCAGTAACTTTTTCACTTCCATGCTCAATTCCCTGTTTCTTATCACTGCATTCAAAGGACCAGCAACCTTTCTTGCTGTACTCTTTCAAACGCTTCACCCTCTAAACTTTCATCCTTACTCATAATACTACCCAAGCACTTAACTGCACTCACATTTTCCATTTCCTCCTCATCCAACCTCACTGTACATTCACTGACTTCACCTCTCTCGAAGACCATAACTTTACACTTCCCTACATTCACCTTTAGATTCCATTTCTCCCAAACTCATCCACCAAGCCTTACAGCTCCCCTTCGTCTTCACATAACAACACAGTATCATCTGCAGACAACAGTACAGGTTGTTTCCAAACTGCCCAATCTCACTAGGGTCGCCTACATCCACTGCCCTACCTTGTATCTCTTTTGTAACCCCATCCATATACAGATTGAACAGCCATGGAGACATGACACATCTCTGTTTCAGTCCAATTTTCAAATAGAAAATTTCACTCAGTTCACTGTCCACACGCACTGCAGCCCTAGCACCCTCATACATATTCTTCACGGCCTTCAACAACTTCCCATCTACTCTGTCTACTCTATATATTCTTAATACTTTCCACAATCCTTGTCTATCCACCCTGTCATATGCTTTCTCCAAATTCATGAAGGCTGCATACAACTTCTTTCCCTTATCTAGAAACTTTTCCACTAAGAATGAATATCTGATCTACACAACCCCTTCCCTTCCTAAAACCTCCATGTTCTTATCCAACTAATCCCTCTGTTATTTCCCTGACTCTGTCAATAAGTATCCTACCATATACTTTTCCTATTATACTAAGAAGGCAAATGCCCCTATGATTACCACACACTTCTTTTCCCCCTTTTCCTTTGTACAGGGGAATAATTATACCTGACTTCCAATCCTGTGGGACTCTACCGTCCTCCCAGGCCAATCTGCACATCTTCCATATCCATTCTACTACTATCTCTCCTCCATGCTTCAGCAGTTCACCATACACTCCATCAATTTCTAGGGCTTTTCCCGTTTTAACTTTCTTCATTGCTTCCACAGCTTCCATCCTACTAATTTCTTTTTCTTTTCTCACATCTCTCCTTCTCCCAGCCATTCTCCAGCCACTTACACTCACATTACTTTCATTCTCTCTGTTCAACAATTCCTTAAAGTGTTCTCTCCATCTGCTCACTTTTTATCCCTTCTCCACTAGTAATCTACCATTTTTATCTTTCACTCCCCCAACTAACTTCTTTGGCACCCTGTCTAGCTATCTTAACCTCTTTCCAGAACAAATAAATCGCTTAGTAACAGGTGTTAGGGAGTTTCTTCAATGTACGAGATAAGATTGGCTTAATGTGTCTCATGTGGGAAGGGACTTGATTTTTAGTTCCGTATTTGTGCAGTCATTTTCTTGTTTCTGCATCCACCCCCCCCCACCCCTCTCTCTCTCTCTCTCTCTGATTAACAGTTCTCTTTCTATTCCATTTCTTGTTTCTGAATCCTCTCTCTCTCTCTCTCTCTCTCTCTCTCTCTCTCTCTCTCTCTCTCTCTCTCTCTCTCTAATGGTCAAGGGTAGGCAGTGTGGTCTCTTTCCTTATTTTTATTGTAAATATGGTCTGGTCTCGTTTCGGCAAATTCACATTGATATGTAGTGGTCTCAGTTTATTTCCGGTAAGAGTGCTGTCAAAAAGAAGCATCAGCATCATTCTTCTTCTTGTTTTTTCTTCTTCTTCTTCTTCTTCTTCTTGTTTTTTCTTCTTCTTCTTCTTCTTCTTCTTCTTCTTATTGTTGTTGTTGTTGTTATTGTTATTACTATGATAATAATAATAGTAATAATAATAATAATAATAATTATTATTATTATTATTACTATTATTATTATTATTATTATTATTGTTATTATTATTATTGTCATTATTATTATTATTATTATTATTATTATTATTATTATTATTATTATTATTCTCCACCAACTACAATGGTGGAGATTAATGTTATTGCTGGTATTATTATTATTATTATTATTATTATTAAAATTATTATTCCCACCTAAGAGTCTCGCAACGATTGTAGGAGAACCGTAGACTGAGCAGGGAATGTCCATGGCCAAGGCTGTCCAGGTATGGGCCATTAGTGATAGGAAAAAAATTCAGACCTGCCCAGTGGGGTCAAGGTCATTGTAAGAAACATTAAGTGGAGAGTTACAGAGTCATTATTATTATTATTATTATTATTATTATTATTATTATTATTATTATTATGGTGATGATGATTACTCGTATTATTATTATTATTGTTATTATTATTGTGATGGTGATGATGATGATGATGATGATGATAACCCCCATTCCTCCCCCCCCAGGTCAGCAGCATCAGGCAGCAGTTCAGCAGAATGGCCATCCAGCTTCCAGGCCATCACTCATCCTGCTGGTCTGGTCACTCAGTCACCTGCTGCCTCAGTCCTCCACGTAGCTGCTCCATCGTCACATCTAGATTCGTATTGTCGTCGGTTAAAGAAGCTCCCTAACACCTTTTCGTAAGCAATTTATTTCAGTTATCACGCCTTACTGTCATATTCCGAGTTATTCAGATTCTTCAGCCGTAATGTCTTCTCTTAAGAGAATTAATTAACTAAAGACACCTTACTGTCCTAGTGTGTGTTACATAAATCCCTCCAACATCGTCATACTCTGCAAAAATAACCTTCAAAAGGATATTAATCCTCCGTATCCTAAGATAAATCGCTATGTGAGAGGTGTTAGGGAGCTTCCTTACCCGACGGGAACACGGACCTTAGGCTGGCACTGTCGCCGCTTAAGGAACCTCCGCAACACCTCTTCCTTAGATGTTTATTTTTAAATATGACTGATTTAATATCCATTTGTCCAGTGAGCGCCAACAGTCGTGTCGTGGTTTTGTCCGGAGATTAAATGTATCTGGTGAAACATTATGACCCGTCCGTATGGCAGACGGTGTAATACACCAGACGTTTAGCCCGTCGGCTTATGTTCTCATCAAATTTTACGACACGACTATTTGCGCTCACTGTACATTATTTATGCAGCGTATGGCAATATTGTAAGGATTTATGTAGCACAGAATAGGACACTAAGGCATAATAAACAAAATAAATGGCTTTGAAAAAGAATCTATCTATAGCCAGACTCCTTAATTCCATAAGGGGTGGTCACAAACAAATCCCTCCATTTCGCCATGTCCCCTGCCATTACGCTACCCTTCCCCCAAGTTACACCCCCAACTCTCATATACCTCTCTACTCCTCTCTTCAATCTCATCCTCGATCTCCCTCTCCCTACCCCTCCTCCACCTCAATCACGTGCATTCTCCTAGTCAGTCTCTCTCCGAAATGGAGTTGCTTAGCTCTAAATATTTAATTATAGTTTGATACTCGTTTTTTTCTGGTGACTGCTATATTAGAGAAAACTGATATATTCAGTGGTAAACTAGGGTAAACAAGGGGAAGGATCATGCTGTTGGCTGGCTCGTTCCCAGGTGGCAGATAGGGAAAGGCCTTATAGATATAGAAGGTACCATCTTAGACAGCACAGACAATGGGATCCCCTATCTATATACTCATCAAAGACCTTCTGAGTCACTTCAGTCCACATAAACTTCTGCCTCTTCCCAACAACTTTTGTAAAGGTGCAGCTATCACTGAAAAGTCCTTGAGAAGATGCCAGTAGTAAGTACACAGATCAAGGAAACTCTGTAGCTCCTTCACACAAGTTGGAACAGTCCAGTTTTTCACAGCTGCCTCCTTCTCTGGATCAGTACAGATGTGACCTTCACCTGCAATGTGTCCCAGGTACTTCACTTCCTTCTGGAACAAGTAGCACTTCTTGTGGTACAAATTGAGGTGCGCTGTTTTGATTCTTTTGACCACCTCCAACAGCCTCTCCAGTTCCTGGTTGAAAGTTCGTCCAAACACAAGTACATCATCCAGGTAGATGACAGCTGTCTGCCAGTGCAGGCCTTCCAGCACACGATCCATGAGATGCTCAAAAGTAGCTGGGGCATTGCATAGGCCAAATGGCATCATTTTAAACTGCCATAAACTCCGCTCGCACGAAAAGGCTATTTTCTCCTTGTCCTTCTCTGCATCCTTGACCTGGTGGTATTCTGCTTTCATATCAAGGATGGAGAACCACTTGGCACCTGACAAAGTCTTCAGCATGTCATCAGTTCTTGGCAAGGGGTATGCATCCTTCACTGTCACTTCATTCAGGGCTCGATAATCCACAAAGCACCTTACATAGCCGTCCATCTTCCTTACCAGAACAACTGCTGATGCCAAAGGACTGCTGGACTTTTCTATCACTCCCTAACTGAAAATTCTCCATCACCTCCATTTCTTGCTGTTGGGCTGGCGCCATCCTCCATGCTCACTGTTTAACCCATCATGTCCCGAGCTATTTCGTACCTCCGACACCCCCCAATTCCAAGGTATTTTCGATTTTTTTTTTTTTTGGCTAAAACCTCCGCTTTTAGTGAGAAACATCGAAATTTCATAGAGAAATCACTCACCTGAGGTTTAAAATACTCGATCCAGGTAGCAGTACCTCCTTACCTGACTGGGTTTTCCAACAGGCTGGCACCAAAGAAAACGAGTTCTATGGGATGGTAACTATTTCATACCACTCATAAACGGTATTTATTTATTTACTTGGTACGAATTTATATGTAGTACGAGAGTATATTGGTTTTCAAACAGTAATATAAGCATTATAAGCATTGTTTCACTCACTAACTCATCACCATACCTGACCTTCTTTTGCCACATTACCTGATCATCATTTCTGACTGTTTCTTCCTCTAATGCTATGTAAACTTTGTCCTCCACATTGTCATCGATTGGGGTATCACTCTGGCCCTGAATGTCTTTATTGGCCAGGTCACTGGTAACAGGTGAATTGCCGAGACAATGGCGTGCAGGGGGGGGGAGGTTATGCGGTGTAAGGCATTGTCCCTGCTTGGCATCTTGTAGAGGAATAGAGGAAGGTGTCCCGTGTATACGTACGAAAAATCACGCACAAAAATTGAAAATTGTGCAAATTATGAACCTTGCAATTGTGCAACATACCAGTACATCGTCAGCACTGGCAAATGCAAAATGTTGCAATGTACCCATACGTCGACGGGATGCCTCGGGTTAATTGGGCAGTGATCCCTGGTGTCTATACAATGCTCCACCAGATCAGTGCACCCCAGGTCTAGGTCTCCAGTGGAAAAGACATCAGCAAACTTCCTTAGCAGCTGCTTCAACTTCAGCACCTGTGAGTCATCCAGGCATTGGTAACTTCCTGAAAACAGGTAGTGGTCTGGCAGATACCCATCTTCTTTTACCACACTCCTTTTACAGGCCTTCCACTGATGCCACTTAGGGTCCACCACCCGGCACAGTCCCATAATTTCTCGCTCATTAATCTTCTGTGTCTCATGGGAGAAATTGGCTACCACAACCAGCACTTCACCTGCGCCTATTTCCACCGAAGTCCTCCCCACCATCACTGTGGCCTTCGTCTTGCACCATACATCCAGCTGCACCACCCCTAGACAGCTGTCAAAAGAGCTACTCATCTTACACTGGAGCAGTAGTTCTGATCTTGGGGGTACCACTGTAGTACACAGCTCGCACACCTCACCACCAGAACTGGTACCTCTCAATGCAATGATGGAAACCGACTTTCCTCAGACCAAGTCTCATGGAGCAGAAGTCCAGCTTACATCCCATGGACAATAGATAGTCCAGACCAAGAAGTCAAAGATCCTCCATGTCAGCCACTTAGTCTGGAAGCATAGCCTCTTGCCCTGCCACTTCAATCTGGACATCCAAGGCTCCCCTCAGTTTGCACAGTTCCCAGTTATGCCACACAGTTGTTCTGATGACTCAAGCAGATACCAATGATGTAACACATCAGGCCTCCATCAGGCCTCACAAAAGTCTGCTCTGGAGCTGAATCAATCACCAGGGACCACCTCTTGCTGTCTATTCTTCCACCTCGCACACTGTCAGTCACAGTTCTCTTGGATTTTCTCGTTGGTGGGGCTACATAGGAGAAGCCGACTGGTGGTTGCTCCTTAACACCAGCCTTTACTAATTTTCTGCTTCTTTCCTGTCTTTTGCAGCCTTATTCTTGGCCTCCATTTTCTTCTTTGGGCACTCAGAACTGAAGTGTTCCACCTCACCACATGTCGAACACCCATTTATTACAATTGTAGCTTTCCCTGCACTGCTCTGTTTTTGTTCCTTCTTCCATTTGTAACAATCCTCCATTTTGTGTCCTGGTTTCTCACAGTACCAGCAACTTCCTTGAAATTTTTCTGCTTCACGTACCTGCCCCTTTCTTGCCTTGATTTCTGCACTGTGACCTTCCTGAAAAGTGGACATACTGGACCTGATGTAGGACTCAAATTCTAGAGCCCTGGCTAATGCATCTTGCATGCTTTGTGGTTGTGCCTGCTTCACTTGCACTTTCAACTCTGCCCTGTCAAAAGCATCGATGAACTGGTCCCTCAGAAGAATAGCCAATTTGTTAGGTGCTGCCCCAGGGTACACCTTGTGTGCCATACTCTCCAGGTCATGAGCAAGCTGTTGTAGGGATTCGCCTTGAGCCCATACAGGGCTCTGGAATCTTGCTCTGTAAACCTCAGTCTGGTACATGGTCCCATATCTGCACTTCAGTACTTTTGCTAAGGAATTATGACTGTTCCTCTCCTCTACTGACATATGGCCCAGAATCTCCAATGCAGCATCCTTAACCTCTTAACCACGGGCGTCACTTTCGTGATGCATGGGAGCAAGGGATCATACTGTGGGACGTCACTTTTGTGATTCTGTGTTATTTTGAATTCGCCCGGGCTTTCATGTGGTGGCTTGTATCATCTATCAGTACTGCCAATGTCCAACACTAGTCAGCACTCCTAATCTCATCTGTACTTCCATCCATTGTTGACAATTTAGCCATTTCTCCCCGTTCTTGACTTTCCTCCCTACCTCCCCTCCATTACCCTCTCCTCTCACCTGCCCGGCTGCACTGCACTAAGTAAATCTTCCCTGGAATTTTCCATTGATTTCATCCATTGAAATAAGCCCTATGCCCTATTCTTATACAAAATAATATATACAAAAAGGAAATAAGGTAAGTGATAGTGCCATACACCTGGAATTGGCTAATTATCACCTGACAACACCTCAAGTGCACTCGTTCGCTAATTTTCCCTGTTTATTTCCTCTTGAAATATGCTGTATAATTTATTCTCGTAGTAAAAATATATATAAGAAAGGAAAGGAGAAGCCTAAGTGATATTTACATTCACTTGGAACTACCTATTTTATTATGTATTGTTGAAATTTCCTACCAATCATTTTTTGGCATGTACTGCTAATGTCCAACAATAGTCAGCACTCCTTATCACATCTGTACTCCCATCCATTGTTGACAATTTAGCCATTTTTCCCGTTCTTGACTCCTCTCCCTACCTCCCCTCCATTACCCTCTCCTCTTGCCTGCCCGGCCATGCTGCGCTAAGTAAATCTTCCCCGGAATTTTCCACTGATTTCGTCCACTTAAATAAGCCCTATGCCCTATTCTTATACAAAATAATATATACAAAAAAGAAAAAAGGTAAGTGATAGTGCTATACACCTGGAATTGACTAATTATCACCTGGCAACACCTCACGTGCACGCGTTCGCTAATTTCCCACAGTAATTTCCCCTTTGAAATATGCCGTATAATCTATTCTCGTAATAAAAATATATATAAGAAAGGAAGGGAGAAGCGTAAGTGATATTTACATTCACCTGGAACTACCTAATTTATTATGTATTGTCTAGATTTCCTGCCAATCATTTCATAGCGTATATATTAGCAGCTGTCACCACGCTGACATTGGCAGCCTTTCACTGCCCCTCAGCCACCACTGCAGTCAGTTTACTGTCGTCTTTCAAGGTGAAACCATGTCGGATTCGCGCCTGTCCAATTCCACTGCTTTTTAGCCCCATGCAAAGGGCCCTGTGACTTCAACCCCTACTAAACCTCGTGTGGAAAGGGATAAAAGGCCAAGTGACTGCTGTGGAACGTGAACTGGCTAATTTATCAATGACAATGATGGACAGTGACTACGATCTTTCTGGTGACTAAAACAGTGCAAGTGGAAATGTAAATAATGTGTAAATAATGTGTAAAGAGCAAGTGAAAGCAATGAATGTAAATATAAGTGAACAGTGGAAAATAGTTTTATAAGTTACTGCAAGTGACAGTGCATAACACAGTGTAAATAAAATAGAAATGTAAATGATGTAAATAAAATAGAGAATGTAACCAGAAATGAGTAGTAATATAAGAATACGAGTATATACTGTATACTAGGAGTAATGAAAGTGAAAGTTTCACTCTAGCATGTATGAATACTATGAGTTATGAAAGTCAAAGTGAAAGTGACAGATTCGCTCTCAACGCTAGTATGCAGGACGAGAAAGTGAATGCTACGTATTTTACTGAAAGAGAAATTGAATGCCTACAGTGACAATAAACTACTATTATGAAGGAAATTATGGATAAAGACAGCAGATATATATAAGTGTTATATAGTAATAGAAATATAAAGTGTGAGTGTTTTTATGAATAATAAATGACAGAATACCAGCAGCGAACGGGCACAAGTGGGAAGCTGGTACATGCTCGTAATTTTCATTGCTTTCACGGTGTTTTTTTTTCTGGGGGGGATATGGATTCCAAACTATTTGAAAATCATAGAATAGTGTTTCTAGTGATAATATCAGGCTGTGGTAATCATATTACGGGGTGTCGGGAAGTGTAAAGTGGAGACTTCATTACCCAACTTCAGAAGTCTCCACAAGTCCTACGGTACTCGACGAAGGCTCAACAAACATCCCAGGAGAAAGCTAAAAGTATGTGCCATAAGCATATGTAATTATAATATTCTAGGACTAATAACTGATTTTTGGCAAATATTCTTACAAAGTCTGTCGGAGCGCGAATATCCTAACGGGACATGCAAGGAGCACGAAAACAACCCCGCGGTTTAGGGGTTAAGGCTAGTAGCAAGTTGCACAGCCCTCTGTGTATCATCCCAACCATTCTGATTAGCAAGTAACTCAGTAAGTGCACGGTAAGCTTTCCAAGATACTTTGCAGTCTAATTCCTGAGGTTTCTTTTTAATTGGACCCTCTTTATAGGCATGCACATCACTGGTTTGTGGCCTTAAAACTGGGGCATCATAATTAAGTTCAGGACTCAAAACTCCTACATTCTAATTATTCATCCCCGTAATGCTACAGTACCTTTAGTTGCTTAAGATTCATCAGGATTCACCATACACTGTCCATTTTTTTTTCATATGCTCCCTGTACAGTGTTAGGCTCAGCAGCACAACATTTCTCTACAGCCTCAATTCTTTCATTGATTATCTTCAAATGGCTGTCTACACGCTTCAGCTGGTCATCTACATGCTTCAAATGCTTGTCTACATGCTGTCTGCACTCCATCACTATTCCCTCACTAATCTTCAACTGGTTGTCTACATATAGCCAGCACTCCATCACATTATTGCTAACCTCATACTTCTGCTGCTCTAGCTTCTCATCTACTTCCTCCTTAAACTGTTGCCTTTCTCCATTCATTTCCCTCGTGATGCTGTCCTTGCATCCTCAGTTGTAATTCCCTCTGTTGTTCCTATAATACCTCTTGAACTGTTCATATCGTTCTTTCTGTTCTTCACATTGTGCCTCTAGTTGTTCACTCTGTGCTTCCAGTTGTTCTTTGATTTCTTTCTGCCTTTTATTTTGTGCCTGTAATTGTTCTTTGAGTTCTTTCTGTCCTTCGTTCTGTGCTTGTAATTGTACACTTTGTGCTTGTAGTTGTTCACTGAGTTCTTTCTGCCCTTCAATTTGTGCCCATAGTTGTTCATTTTGTGACTGCAGAAACTTCATCATTGCAGCCAATGACATCTCGTCCTGCCTAGCCTGGCATCTCGTCGGTACACCTCCCGCTTCCATGGCGAAGACTAGACTCACTGCAGTACTTTCTGTCCCAGCTCCTGACACCACTTGTTACGTCCCCATTGCACACTGCCACAGGCTCTAACAACAGTAGTTCAATATAGGAAAGACGTCACCCAGTGAGTCATTCTTCGTAGGGTCTGCCTCTCAATGTACAGTACACAAGATCAGCTCAGGCATGGTAAATAAACACTGGCTTCTCAAGATCCCAGACTTTATTCACCAGATAATCACACTTAATGCATGCCAACAACACTTCACTGTTTTCACAAGTACCAGAGGTATACGATCTTCACTAACTGCACTGACATTCAGCTGACATTGAACAAAACTCACACTGAATTGAAAACTCCTCTAATTCCCTTCCCCATCCTTATTTAAGCTTCCTATATACTAGAATGATCTACTACATTCTCGGAGAAGCAACAGTTACTAACTCAGAGACATCCAAAATATTCAAAGTTTTCTTACAGTGCATACCACTCTAAATTATTTAGCATACAAACTGAGATAAAATTACATGATTTAACAATCACATAAATAAAACATTATAGAGAAAAAGAGCACAAAAATTAATGTACAACTTACAGAATACCTCCACTCTCAAATAGCAGGCTAACTGGCAACTCTGACTCGTAACCAAATTATGAGAATCATCACAAACCTTCCAGTACTCCCGCTTCTCAACAATACTGAATAGGGTGGCACAAAACTTACATCTCACAAGAAACCATGTGGCAGGGAGGTGAGTTTTTTGCCTCAGTCTTCCCAGCCAAATATTTATTCTATTGCAAAACGATTTGACGGGTGTTCCTGTTGGATCAACGTCTTCTAAAGGTCCAACCGCACCGACTTTTGTGCTTATGGGCAGTGTGCCACTGAAAATAAGTAGGCATTGTGTGGACAAATTAGAAGCAAACTGAGGTTCATGAAAATTTGTACGTACAATGAAAGAAGCCTTGCAGAAGATTACAAACTTGAAAACTTAATGACTGAAATAGAAAACACTAGTTGGGATATTGTAGGTTTGTGTGAGGTCTGCTGAAAAAAAGGATCAAGTAATTCAGCTCCAAGACAGCAAACACAAATTTTACTACAGTGGAAGGCAAAATAAAAGAGTTAGCAGTGTAATATATCTAATTTACAGAAATCCTGCGGACAACACTGTCAAATTCAGCAGTGTATCTGACAGAGTAGCATCGACTGTAATTAGACTATGCAAAAAATACACCCTGAAAGTAAAACAATTATATGCACCGACTTCCCAAAACTCAGACGATGAAATAGAAACATTCTATGACGACATCTCCCAGATTATGGAAGAAGAAAAAACCACATATACTATACTTATGGGAGGCTTCAGTGCTGAAGTTGGCAAATCGAAAAATGGAGAAGCATGTATGGGAAAATTCGGAGTGGGAGAAAGAAATGAAACAGGAGAAATGGTGGTAAAGTTTGCTGAAATGTGTAACATGTGAATAATAAATGCATTCTTTCACAAAACAGCAAGGAGAAAATGGACCTGGTGAAGTCCAAATGGAGAAACAAAGAATGAAACAGGCTTCATTATAGCAGATAAGAATAACACGATCATAAATGTTACGGTTGTCAACAAACTATATATAGGAAGTGACCATAGAATGATCGGTTGCAGAGCCAGATTCAGTTTCAGTAGTGAAAGATTATTAAAAATAAAAGATATGCCCAACAGATGTAAACGAAAACAAAGCAGCGTTTCAGTTACCGGTAGAAATAATGAACAGATTTCAGGCTTTACGTAATGCCTAGTGTGACACTGATGAGTTGAATGATAGACCAAAAAAAGTGGTAAGAGAATCAACAGAGGTAGCAGTAAAAGCTATCTATCTATCTATCTATTGCCAGACGCCTTAATCCCGTAAGGGGTGGCCACAAACAAATCGCCTCCATGTCGCCCTGTCCCGAGCCATTTCGCTGCCCTGCTCCCGGCTCACACACCCCTCTCTCATATACCTCTCGACTCCATCCCTCCATCTCGTCCTCGGCCTCCCCATCCCTCTCCCTCCCTCCACCTCACTCACATACACTCTCCTCATCAGTCTCTCACTCTCCATCCTCTCCACATGGCCAAACCACCTTAATTTGTTTCTCCTAACGCTTCCTATCACATCCACATCCACACCACACCGCTTCTTCACTTCCTCATTTGTCAGCCTGTCTCTCCATGTTACTCCACATTTTCCTCTCAAATAACTCATTTCCACTGCTCTCACGCTTGACTTTCAACAAGGTCCAAGCTTCACTTCCATATGTTAGAGTTGGTATCACAATACTGTCATATAGTAACTTCTTCACTTCTATGCTCACTTTCCTGTTTCTTATCACTGTCTTCAAGGAGCCAGCGACCTTTCTTCCCTGCTGCACTCTTTCAAGCACTTCATCCTCTAAACTTCCACCTTTACTACCAAGTACAAGTACTTAAATGCACTCACATTTTCCATTTCCTCCCCATCCAATCTCATTGTACATTCACTAACTTCACTTTTCTCGAAGACCATAATTTTACTCTTCCCCACATTCACCTTTAGATTCCGTTTCTTACACACTTTCCCAAACTCATCCACCAAGCCTTGCAGCTCCCCTTCGTCTTCACTTAACAACACAATATCATCCGCAAACAACAGTACAAGGAGTTTCCAAACACTATCCTCTCTCACCAGGGCCACTCCAACATCCACTACCCTACCTTGTATCTCTTTAATAACCCCATCCAAATACAGATTGAACAACCATGGAGACATGACACATCCCTGTTTCAATCCAACCTTCAAATAGAAAAATTCACTCAGTTCACCATCCACACGCACTGCAGCCTTCGCACCCTTATACATACTCTTCACGGCATTCAACAACTACCCATCTACTCCATATATTCTTAATACTTTCCACAATCCTTGTCTATCCACCCTGTCATATGGTTTCTCCAAATCCATGAAGGCTCCATACAACTTCTTTCCCTTCTCTAGACATTCTTCCACTAAGGATCTAAGAATGAATATCTGATCTACACAACCTCTTCCCGTCCTAAAACCTCCCTGTTTTACTCCAACTAATGCCTCTGTTATTTCCCTACCT
This sequence comes from Coenobita brevimanus, assembly GCF_032717465.1. Classification (NCBI taxonomy): domain Eukaryota; kingdom Metazoa; phylum Arthropoda; class Malacostraca; order Decapoda; family Coenobitidae; genus Coenobita; species Coenobita brevimanus. The sequence goes on along the minus strand of NC_137026.1, from coordinate 13,711,064 downwards.
CTGTCAATAAGTATCCTACCATATACTTTTCCTATTACACTAAGAAGGCAAATGCCCCTATTATTACCACACACTTCATTTTCCCCTTTTCCTTTGTACAGGGGAATAATTATACCTGACTTCCAATCCTCCAGGACTCTACCTTGCCCCCAGGCCAGTCCGCACATCTTCCACATCCATTCTACTACTATCTCTCCCCCATGCTTCAGCATTTCACCACACACTCCATCCATTCCTGGGGCTTTCCCCATTTTAACTTTCTTCATTGCTTCCACAACTTCCATACTACTGATTTCTTCCTCTCTTCTCACAGCCCTCCATCTCCCAGCCATTCCCCAGCCGCTTATACTTGCATTACTTTCATTCTATATGTTCAACAATTCATTGAAGTAGAAGCTAATACATCCAAAAACAGCAAGAATTCGGTAAAAGATACTCGAGCTCAGGAAAAGATGAAAGGAAATAGGAGTAAAAACAAAGAAAGATGAAATAGAATGAGCAGAATGAAATAAGCTTGTCAACAAGAGACAGAGAGAAGAAGAAAAAAAAAAAAAAAGCATGGATCAGATCAAAGAAAGCATCAAAAAATGGAAAAAGTCCGAAACAGGTCCGTAGTAAAATGACGCTATGAAAGCAACAAATCATATCACAGAAAGACAAAAATGGCGAAGTAATTAAATGCAGAGATGCTGAAGAGAGCTGAAGAATTTTACACAGAACTGTATGTATCAAAGACGATAGTATCAATAGCTAACTTTTTAACTGACACAAGTGAAATACCTGAGGTAACACCAGATGAAGTTAACATTTCTCTTAAAAATATGAAAAAGGGAAGGCACCAAGAGAAGATGAAATAGTAGCACATTTACTGTTGGATGCAGTAGTACAAAACAGACTAGCTCAGTTATTTACTCAATGTATAAAAAATAAGAAAATTCCCAAAACATGATGTAATGCAATAGTTATTTTACTTTGCAAAGCAGGTGAATGAAAAGATCTTAGTAACTATGGATCCATTAGCTTATTATCAGTTATTTACAAACTCTTCACTAAAGTCTTTGTGAACAGAATTGCAACTAATTTGGAAGAAAACCAACCTCTTGAACAGGAAGGATTCCGATGCGGGTATTGGACTACTGATCATCTACACACAATGAATCAGCTATTTGGGAAAACTAAAGAATATAATAAACCACTGTGCGTAGGTTTCGTTGATTATGAAAAGGCTTTCGACTCAGTGGAGCCACAGCAATCATAAATTCATGGCGAGAACAAGGAGTAAATGGGAACATTGTAAAACTGCTCGAAACCATATATAAAGAGGGAACTGCTACAGTTAAATTGAATAAAGATCGGAAAACAATTAAGATTGAGGAGGGCGTCTGTCAGAGAGATACAGTTTCACCAAAATTATTCACAGCATGCCTAGTAAGTATTTTCAGAAAGTTAGACTGGGAAAACGAAGGAGTAAACATAGATGGAAAAAAGCTAATCCATTTAAGATTTGCAGATGACACTGTCCTAATCTCAAAAACAGCAGAGACATTGTAAGAAATGTTAGATGACTTCAACAGAGAAAGCCTCAAATTAGAGCTAAATTTGAACCAGAGTAAAACTAAAGTAATACCTAAGCCAAAGAGCGTCATCAGAAAAACCAAAGACATTCTTAAAGTCGAGGACTACAGTTACTTGAGACAAATACTAAAACTAACGAAAATCCATGAAACCGAAATAAAAAGACACATTACAATTGGATGAAAAGCTTTCGGTAAATATATAGTAGTTTGCCAATATGCATGAAACAAAAAGTATATAACGAATGTATAATTCCAGTTATGACTTATGGTTGTGAGACCTGGAAACTGACAAAATCGATTGAAAATAAATCAGTTCGTTCTCAGAGAGCAATGGAAAGATCAGTGTTGTGAATATCTTTATGAGACAGGAAAAGATCAATTTGGGTGAGAGAGCGGACTAAAATCAAAGACATTGTACAAATTATTAAAGAACAGAAATGGAGGTGGGCAGGTCATATAGCAAGAATAAGAGATAACCGATGGAGCAAGAGGCTGACTGACTGGACTCCAAGAATAGTAGGCATGACAGAAAAAAGACAGACAGGAGGTGGAAAGATGAGATATTGAAGTTTGCGGGGAAAACGTGGCAGAGATTGACTTAGTCAAAGAATTCGTGGAGAAGGTTGGTGGAGGCCTTTGTTCAGCAGTGGACTTGCAGTGGCTAATGGCGATGATGATGAAACTATGAAAACTAAGATATTATTGTTGACGTTTAAATATCAGTTATAAAATCTGTTTATGAATAACGGAGTCTAGAGAATGAATTAAGGGATTAATTGCGCTACTTAAGTCTATGGATGATATTCTCGTCGGGTAAGGAGGCTCCCTAACACCTCTTCCTAAGCTAGCTTCCTTATCTAGCTTATTAGGCTACACTTCGCCATCCTCTTCGTGTTACATAAATTATTCCATTACCGTACTCTGCATAAATAACGTACAAAAGAATACTAGCCAGTCGTATCCAAAAATCTCACTCTCTTTCTCTCTGTCACAGTTTTAAAAGCGTTGGGAGTGTATTGCCAAAGCTCCCTTACACCTCTTCTTTAACGATTAATTTTGGATATGGCAGGATTACATCGTTTTGTACGTTATTTACGCAGAGTATGGCGTTATTGGAAGGATTTATCTAACACATAGAAAGGAAGTCAATAGGTAAAAAAAATAATAAATCGCTTAGGAAAAGGCGTCAGGAAGCTTCCTCAGTGCCACTTCTCGTCACTGCTCAAAACACCTCTGCCAAGCACTGCTGTCTCGTCCTTCATTTATTAGTTAACTCTGTGTGTGTGTGTGTGTGTGTGTGTGTGTGTGTGTGTGTGTGTGTGTGTGTGTGTGTGTGTGTGTGTGTAAATCAGTCTATAAAGTGTGTATGTTTCTCGAGGTGAGGAGGAAAGAGGTTAGGGAAGTAAGGGATGGGTGAAAGGAAAGGGAAGGAGGGAAGCAGCGGAATAAGAGAGAGAGAGAGAGAGAGACCCACATAACAAGCATTTACTTCTCTATTTCATCCTCCCTTACATAAACGGTGTTTACGTTTCTCGTCTTTATCATTTCTCTCTCCTTCATCCACTTCATCATCTCTCTCTGCCTTCCCTTCTCTTCATCATCTCCCTTTACGTCCCTCCTTTACCATCTCCCTTTCTTCCTTCCTCCCTCGCTTTCCTCCCTTTTTCAGCAGGTTGCTTTTACGGCTACAGGTTATGCCATTCTGCTGTGTATCTATGTCTTCCCATTTTCCTTCATCTTCCTTCATCTGTGTCTTCCCTTTTCCTCAAATCGTCACTTTTCCTTCTAATACTTTCCCATTGTTTCTTTTATTAGTCTTTCAATCATCTAGTTCTTCCTTCTTCTTCTATTCCGTTTTCCTCCTCCTTCATTCTTCTTCTTCTCCATCTTCTTTTTCGTATTCAGTCCCTTTCTACACTTATATTTTCCCTTATCTTGTTTCCATTTTTCTTCTTTTTCTCCTTCTGCCCTCTATCTTTGCCTTCTTGCCTTTTCTTTTTCTTTTCTTCTCTTGTTTTCATCATCATCATCACCTTTTCCTTTATAATCATCACCATCACATCATCACACTGTTGTTATTTCGTATTATTATTATTATTATTATTGTAATGCTAGGTGAAATTAGGCTCGACTTCTCGTTCCTATTACACCTAACGTGGAGCGGGGTCCTCTTTCGAGACCGGAGCTTAGTGCAATAAAGAGAGGCAGGACACAAAAACTCTAGGCAACAACCTTTACACGTATATTACCACAATCAGACACAGGACAAATCAGCAGATATTACAGCACAATACATAGCAATATAAAACCTTATCTAGGATATGGGTATCTTGCAGGATACTTGCTTCTCTGATAGTAATGACAACACAATCAATCCTAGTGTATCAAGGGTGCAGTGAATATAGGCGTGCGCGGGGGCGCGGGAGGGGGGTTGAGTATCACTAGGAGGAGATAGGGGAGGTGCGGGGAGTGACTTGTGACGGCTAGGGGAAAGTTATGGTAATACTTGAGAGCGGCAGATATTAGCCGTGAAGTTTATATGGTTTCCACTAGCCAAGGGACTTTGGTAATTGATTTTATTCTTGATTCACACTTACTCGGGATATTGGAGTGAGAGAGAGTGATAACAAGATTTATGGGTAGCGCGGGGGAGGGAGAGAATACCATTAATACTCCCTTTCACAATATTCCTTCACAGTAATGGGGGTATGTCATTATAGGGGAATCTCCAGGCGGCACAGGCTTACTAATTGTATATAAGGGATGTCACTCATAAACATAGTTCATCAGATCATGTTCCACACACTCGTCCTTTTAGCTTCTCACTGTGATCTTATTTGCCCCGATATTCACTATATGAAATCACTGCACAATACTTATATTAGGGGAAACCACACTTAACCTAAATCACTCGTACTACAGTATCACACGTATTCATCAGGGGGATAGGCAGGAACATGTCGTCGGCGATCCTGCCGGGCTAGGGGCACCGCCAATGTGAGGCGTGCCGAGAGGGCATGGGATAACTCGTAAGGGCGTCCTCTCACGTCCTGGGCTACCCGTGACTTCCGGGCTGGGCTCAGGCGTGTGGCCCTCGGGACTGGGGCCGAATAGCTCCAGGAACCTCTGTGATAAGTTCCGGCCTGTCGTGAGGGCCTTACAGCGTCGTGGGGGGGTAGGTAGATCGCGCCCGGGTGTCCTGGGGAGAACTGAGAGAGACTGCGGGCTGCGGTCTCCAGCGTCTAGGGGCGCCGACAGAAGAGGGCTGCAGCAGCGACTTCCACTGGGGTCCGTCAGGTGCGTCTGCTCAAGAGCCAGACGTAGGGAACAGAGACTAGAGGAGGCTGTGAGGCCTGTCTGGGTCACTCTGGGACAGGAAGCCTGGGCTCTAATCTCCTGCCGTAGGGACGTCTCTCTCCTTACCTCTCTCTGCACACCCTCGGAGCGACAATAGATCATCTCACAAGGAAGGGAGCGACAATAGGTCATCTCTACCAAGACACATTCGGAGCGACCATAGATTGTCTCACGAGGATGGGAGCGACCATAGATCGTCTCTACCAGAGCACTTTCGGAGCGACTATAGATCGTCTCACGAGGATGGGAGCGACCATAGATCGTCTCTACCGGAGCACTTTCGGAGCGACCATAGATCGTCTCACGAGGATGGGAGCGACCATAGATCATCTCTACCGGAGGGGCGCCGTCTGGAGTGTCTATTACAACTCCACCCCTAGCTGGTTCAACAATCCCACTCCGTGAAGGTAGTGTCTTTCTCCTACGGTGGCGACAGTGTGGTGGCTGCGTGACATAGGGGTGCACTGCACGGGCTGACATATGTCGCTGTTGTCGGGAGTGGTTGTGACTGGTGGCGGCTACCCCGTGGGGTCCGTGTGGGGGTGTTGGTACATCCTCGGGCATATTGAGCTGTATTTTGCTTGCCCTGTTGTCGGGGGCACTATGGTATATTTCGGGGGCACTGTTCTTTAAGTCACGCATTTTAATTATTATTATCATTATTATTATTAATATTTTATTATTATTATTGTTTATTCATTTCTATGTCTTTTATTTTCTTTATAAATCTTTTATTCACAAAGTTTCTCTCTCCCCTACTCATGCTTATCTTCCTCTTGCTTTTCCTTTCTCGTCTATTTATCTCCCTCCTTTAGAAGGCGAAGCTATAATGTTTTTACCTGCCTGTCTCTCTCTCTCTCTCTCTCTCTCTCTCTCTCTCTCTCTCTCTGTGTTCCCATTATATTTCAAGAACGGCTTGAGCTGTCAACATGAAACCTTCAGGATATCAAGATATGGCCAAAATCTTGGACGAGTTCGAGAATGGGCACTCACGGTCAAGGTCACCAAAATGGATGCCAAATGTCAACTAGTTTCTATCGCCTGTTTTAAGCACCATTAAATCACATGAACGGCTTGAGCTATCAACATGAAACCTTCAGAGTATCATGATATGGCCTAAATCTTGGACTTGGCCAACAGAATATTCTGGTGGGCGATTAGCATTCAGCTTCCGAATGTTTTTCTTTCATTCCTTCTGTAACTTCTTTATGAAAATGTTCCTCTCTCTCTCTCTCTCTCTCTCATCATGTACGTAGCCTACTGCTTGAAAAAAAATTGAAATACCCACCGTAGTAACAGAGCACCACCAGGGCATGGCAACACCCCCCCCAGGAGGAGATCACAGAAGGGCTCTGAGGGCGCACGTGTTACCCAGGCAGTACGGGCCTATATCCCCTGTTACTTTGCACCCTTATTCCCCAGAACAGACCCAATGAGGACTATGCAGTCTGGGTGCATTATCCTCCAGCCGGACCAGCCCTCGCCAGGTTCGGGGTGGGGCAGATTCTTAAGTCCCAAGCAGCACCTAAGTGACGGCCATCAGCTGCACAAAACCTGTGACGGCCATCAGCCACACTAACTCTGAGATGGCCATCAGCCGCAAAAACCACAATATGGCCATCAGCCACTCAGCTGCTGCAACCCCCTCCTCTGCAGAAACTGGTGGTGGCCATCAGCCATACTGGGGGAGAGACAGTACCGCCCCTTCTACTGCAGCTGCCTACGAGAGCTGGAGTCCAGTGACGGCCATCAGCCGCACCTTGACTGCCATCCACTCCCCTCACAGGACACCGGTGACGGCCATCAGCCGCACCTACAGGAAAGAGACAGCCATCAGCTGCCCTCCTCCTGTTGCCCAGGGGACTTCGGGGATGGCCATCAGCCCTGCCAGGGAGAGACACCCCACCAATTGTCTCTCACCCCCTGTAACTTCCTCATCAGAGGACGTCCCTTGCTTAGTTCAACCCTCCTGTGGCCGAGCGGGATGCCCCTCCATTTCTCCCCACAAAGGCAGCCCCCAGGAGGAACTTCCCTGTCTAGAAGAGGTTTGACGATATCCTGTAGTGACCCTGGGAGTGTGTGCAGTCCAGCTGGCACCGGGGCGAGACGACCAGCTGACGGACTCCTGCTGGAGGTGACACTGCAGACTACCCGACGGCGGCCCGCTGGGAGTGAGACCACAGCTGCCGGACTCCCAGAGATGCCCCTGGGACCCCTGGGAGTGACCTCCCCAGTCCAAGACGACGACGACGATGACCTCCTCCCCAGGGTGGGCACAGGCAAGGATGCCTACTTTCCCTGTTTGTCCCTAGTCTGGAGAATCAGACCCCTCATTGAGGCCCCACAAGAGGAAGGCCTCTCACCACGCTGCCCAGTAGCCCACAGAAGACGATGTTGCCCCTGAGGGTTGTCACCTGTCCCTTGAGAGAAGGAACACCTGATGGGACCCCTCCTACACCTGACCGACACCTGTAGAGCTCAAGATCTCAGCAGCCCAGTCAGAGCTCTCTAGTTTACCCAGTGCCTTTGTGACTGAATAGTGTACTGTGTTGTATTTGTATTCATATTCTATAGAGTGGTGTAAATTAAGATAATTCACGTGTAAGATTGTTTCCCAGAGTTTTTATGCCCTGTTCTACTCATGGTATATTCTAGCTCTAGTCTCGAAAGAGAACCCCGGCTCACAGCTAGTGTTTCTAGGATGAGAAGTCGACCTAAAAACACCTAACATAACACTGGTAGCCAGTGGTGGTTCTTGACCCGGGCAGAATACAGAGGAGCAAAGCGGGGACATCAGCAAAATGACAACCAAACCTCATGTGCAATTACCTAAATTCGACCCAGAATAATATGATATACACACATACCTATCCATGATCAAACCACTCCTAGACATAGGGTTTGAAGATGAGAAACAGAAAATAGCAGTCACCCTGCCTCTCCTGGGCAAAGCAGTAGCCAGTATCGCACCCAAGAATGAGCTGACATGGGCAAATTTCACCCAAATAGCAATTCAGGCCTTCACACCATCACTGGGAAGAGTTGTGGCACTGTCACAACTCGGCAGTCTAACCTACGAGGGGAGCCTAGATGATACACTCATCCAGGCCAGGTGACTCATCACCGCCGCATACCCAGAGACCGATGCAGCAACCTGGGAGCAACATACATTCAACACACTTTTCAGGATCCTCCCCAGTGTTATCAAGGAACATTTTATGATACATGACCCAACAGGAGACCTAAAGACATTCAACTGATATGGCGTCGCCTAGCCTCCTGCTCCACTCTGCAGCAGATCAACGTCTTAAGCAAATTCCACACCCAAAGACCAGCACTACACCACAAACCACGGATGCCCTCAGCCAACACCAACCCCCATCAACACCCAACCTACCCAGGGCACACCCCACCAACAAACACCCACCCCAAAAGAAAACACACTTGATTTCTGTCAGCCCATGGGAATTCTCTGCCTTCAGCCACAGATGTCCACTCCACGACATCCGAGAACAACTAAAAGCTATCCAGCACAGACCAGCCACCCAGGGACAATGGAAAGTGTCCTCCCTGGGTGACAAGGGCACCGAGGACGATGCCTTACCAGATGAGGACAACAACCCTGGGGAAACAGAGTCAAAGGAAAATGAGATCCCACAGCAGCTGGAGTTTTAGGCCTGCCCCTGCACCGCCCCACAGTTGTGGGGGCCACCTCTCAGAAATACCACCCCCCCAGTCTACAAGATGAGACTGAACGGGGTGAAAGTGAGGCTACTGGTCGACATGGGAGCTGCCAGATCCTGCCTCTACAGCCATTTCTACTCCCGCCACGAGTCGGCCTTTGACCTGCTTTTCCCTACATCATCTCATCTCATGGATAAAGGACATGGCCTCATGCCCATACGTGGGGAAACCCGGGCCCTGTGCATCGACACCGACCAACAAGTCTCTACCCAACAATAATTCATCGTGTTTGACTCAATCTGCCGTGCATACGATGGTTATCTGGGACTGGTGGGATGGACCTCCTGCAGAAGCTATGCATGAACATCGACCGTCACAAGCAATGCCTCCAGTCCCAGAAGCCCCCAGACCCCTCCCCTCAGCCACTCTGCATGTGCAGATCCCCCCCCTCTCCCCAGCTCGCCCCTCCCTCATTCCCCCACTCCCCTCCACACCCCACTGTCCCAGCAACCATATCCTCTGCCTTAACAATCCCCCCCCCCCAGCACAAGGCCTGGCTACATCTAAACAGGCCCACTGGAGCCTCCATCCTGTTCTCCCCCAACCTACCACCTGGAACCCTCTCGACCTGTCTGTTGTCCTCCACCTTCCTCCACCCCCACATCACAGCAGTCTGAGTAGCAAACGTCTCCACCACCACCCCTCATGCTACCTAATGGATTAGTGATGGGAGAGATGGAAGAGCCAAGCCTGTGCACCCCCCATTCCCCTCTTGCTGCCCTACCCCCACTACCTGAACACCTCTCACCTCATCAGGCAGAGAGCCTCCGCAGACTTCTCCTGGACTTCCAAGAGCTCTTCGTGTCAGGCCCTACCAACATCGGCCACACCACCTACCTGATGCATGAAATACACACAACAGGACCAACCATTCGCCAACCATCACTGTGGAAGAACCCCAAACAACAAGCTGAGGAGGACCGGCAGGTCCAGGAAATGCTCGACGCCGCTGTGGCACCATGCACTTTTGCATGGATTACCGCCGACTAAATAATGTAACTACCATGGATGCCGCCCCCCTTCCCACGATAGATGACTCCTCGATTCCCTATACAGAGACTCTTGGTTCTCCACCTTGGACCTCCAGTAGGGATACTGGCAAGTCCCCGTACACTCCAAGGACAGGGGGAAGACAGCATTTTCCACCAGTAAATGAAAACTCTATGAGTTCACTGTCCTACCATTTGGACTCTGTAACACCCTCTCCACCTTTTCCAGGTTAATGGAGTCAGTCCTGAGCAGCCTTACATGGAAAATCTGCCTGGCATACCTGGATGACGTAATTATTTTCAGCCAGATATGGGCCGACCAACTCCAATGCCTCAGGAAGGTCTTCCTGCACATTCGCCAGGCGAGCCTCAAGCTCATGTACTGTCACCTCTGTGATCCAGACTTTTACATGGTCAAAAGGGGCAGAAAACAAGTCACTATTGATGACCACTGTGTGCTGGAACGGTCAGGAACTCATATTGATGGAGACTCTCTCCCATTAGCGGCCTCTTCGGTTGCGTTTATTATATTTCAAGTGGTCAAGTTAAGAATGGTAGCATGCCTAAATGACAGTGCCAGTCTCCAACTAGGCCAACCCAATCCCGACCTTCGCAGTTTCCCAGAATGCTTCTAAGTTACACATTAATGAACTACTAGGCAAGCTCTATACCACCAGTTCTCAAGGGTTATACAAACAATAAAGTTTGAGTGGGAGGGAATGTGTATTAACAAGACCAAAAGGTAGAAATCTTCCCCAGCTACTTGCTTTACAGATTAAACCTGAATCAGTTGGCACACTGAAAAATATATATCTATATGGTCGTAATATCAAATCCACAAAACTTAGCTCCTCTGTCCCAGTCCAATGTGTTTCTTCATAATCGTCCCTCTGAGCACAAATTTCACTGGTCCACTCCTTTGCCACTCCCGACCTTAACTTCCACACTGGGACCTTGATTCACGGGGACTTTGACCTCCATGCCTGGACTTGGACTCACTCACTGGTACTTAGACCTCCACACTTGGACCTGCTAGAAGTTAATATGAATAATGAATAACTATTCCCCCCAATGCAAGTAATCCCTTCCCATGATCAGGAAAGTCTCATAATAAAGAAACGTGAGTTACAACATTCGGCATCTCAAGTAATAACAGAATAACACATGCCACAACAGACACATAGGTCTGCTCAAAATAATACTTATTGTAGGGATAACATGGAAGAAAAAGTACTATAACAAATACAGTAAGCATGAATAACTGTAACTCTAACCATGAAAATCATCACTGCATCAATATCATTGTGCCTCACAAAGTAACTAAGTGAACATTTACTCACAACATAGCCCTAATAAGTACTGAATTGCAAAGTCATTTCAACACAATAATAAATAATTCGCAGTCCCTGGGCATTAGATACTTGGCCCACAAAAATCGCACATTTCTCTGAGCCTCAGACAGAACTCTGTAGCATTTCGTATTCCAGTTACTAAATAATAATACTATACAGTACAGTACACAAAAATTTGGGAAATACCTCACTATTCAGCTCAATAATGTAGGGGAGGTGAGCGGGAACACAGGACTCGCTTCTCCAAAGGCTAATGGCGTCACCGTTACACTTCAGAATTCCTTGGGGGGGGGGAGGATGACGACAGTACCGACCAACTGCCACCTACCACGGCCGGTGAGCGAGTGAGACACGCCAAAACTGCGTGATGCAAGGGGGAGCGGAAGATGACTACATACGTAATTTAAGATTATTATTATTACAGACTTGTGATAGACTCAGGGTGTCTTTCCCCTTACAATCGATTACCCCCAAAAAATGACATTCTCTAGTTATAAAAACTACTCAGCAACCTCTCTCTCTTTATACCCTTGCATAGAAAAACAATAAAAATTATCGTGCTTTACATCACTTTGCACACACGTACATTATGCTGGATCACGTGATCAAAGGCACATGTTCCCATTCACTCGAGATTTTATATTATAAAGAGACTTAATACTATTAAATTACAGTAGGAAAAAAAATGACTTAGCAACTAGGTAACTTAACCCACCCCGTCCCGTCGACATATGGGTACGTTGCAACATTTTGCATTTGCCAGTCCTGACGACGTACTGGTACATCGTGCAATTGCAAGGTCCCTAATTTGCACAATTTTCAATTTTTGCGGGTGATTTTTCGTACGTATACACGGGACACCTTCCTCTATTCCTCTACAAGATCCCAAGCAGGGACAATGCCTTACACCACATATCCTCCCCCCTTCCCCCCTCACGCCATTGTCTCGGCAATTCACCTGTTACCAGTGAAATGGCCAGTAAAGACATTCAGGGCCAGAGTGATTCCCCAATCGATGACAACGTGGAGAACAAAGTTTACATAGCATTAGAGGAAGAAACAGTCAGAAATAATGATTAGGTAATGTGGCAAAAGAAGGTCAGGTATGGTGATGAGTAAGTGAGTGAAACAATGCTTATAATGCCTATATTACTGTTTTAAAACCAATATACTCTAGTGCTACATATAAATTCGTACCAAGTTAATAAATAAATACCGTTTATGAGTGGTGTGTAATAGTTACCCTCCCATAGATCTCGTTTTCTTTGGTGCCAGCCTGTTAGAAAACCCAGTCAGGTAAGGAGGTACTGGTACCTGGACTGAGTATTTTAAACCTCAGGTGAGCGATTTCGCTATGAATTTTCGATGTTTGTCACCAAAAGCGGAGGTTTTAGCCCAAAAATTTTTTTTGGAAAATACCTCGGGACTGGGGGGTGTCAGAGGTGCAAAATAGCTCGGGACGTGACGGGTTAATCTATGTTCTGGTCACATCCGCATGGTAACAGCCATGCCTCGGCCACATTCTCACTAAACCGAACTTTCGGTCATATAAAAATGAACTAGATACTACTCATTATCACTTCCGGGCACTACATCCGCCCACGGTTAGGGAAGACCAAAGGTTCGGGCGACTGGGCCTGAACTCCTGCGAAATGCCCAGTACCCATACTTAACACACACGGTACATAAGTTCACCTACTTGACCAGTCTCCCTCAATACTGCTACTGTGGGGTGTTTCACACGCTCCTTGCTCGTGAGGGGAAACCAATCTGCATGCCTCCAAAACACCAGCCAACATGTCCTATACTGCGACTGTGGGATATTACATAAGCTCCATGCTCGAGAACAGTCGGCGGCTATCATGTCCACACAAAAAAAAATCCTCTGCCACGAGTAAATTTTCTCCTGCTACTCACTATATGCAACTGACGACTATGTCACTCACCAGGCATGTTACTCATAAGGAGAATGTCCTGCTACCAGGAGAAACTTTGTGCTTAGTTAAGAGTAACACGAGTTGCTCCACTGTGTTCTGTCCAGAGAGACCGAACGAAACCTACCTACCTCTCCTAATATATGAGAGCCCCATAGTTCAACTTCTCCAAGCTCTATAGAGAAACTGGAAACTTCCCTTCTCTCTCTGAGCAATCCTATACTGCAATTTGGGTATTACATCCACTCAGCGCTTGAGGTTCTCAAAGCAAGTAGGAAACCTCCAGGTGGAGACCTTCAGGTAGAACTGCCCCTCACATATACAGTTCCCTAACTCTGGGGAAAAAAAAAAAAATTAAAGTCCTAACTGTGAGAGCTCATTTTCCCTAACTAAGCCTAGCAATCTAACCTAATGAAAAAAAAGAATCGAGGTAAGGCAAGAACGACGGTCTATACATCGAGGTGCACTCGATTTGACAACACACAGGTTCCACGCCTCATCTCTCCAAAAGCTGGACATACCCTAAACAACTACTCAACCCTATTAATCAACCCAAAATTACAACATCATAGATACTGGTAGAAAAGATAAATATGCAGGTACAGTCCGAAGAGACCTGGAAGGGCACGCCCAACTCCATGTTCCCAGCCAGTTAAGGCAAGGACAAGATGTGCTCAGAGAAAAAAAAAATGAGTATATACAATACATACACCATACACCCATCATCTACGTGTACTGCAACCTCTCAGGCTGTCTCCGGGATCTTACACTAGGCAGTATCTCTCCCTCTTCCTCACTGGTCAAAAACTTGTGATCTACCGTACTCAATAAGGCATCTCTTTCAACATATCTTTTGATCTTTTCAGCGCCCTACTCAAGATGGTGCCATCAAACACATTTTCTAACTCACAGGCTCTACCCTGATCGATAACTCTGACAATATTGTAAGGACCCTGCCATTTTCTATTCAGCTTTGATGCCATACCAGGCATGCACTCTTTGACATAGATCCAAACTAATTCACCTGCTTCTAGAAAATCATTCCTACGTGCCTCATTTGCCCTGTTAAGGTATCCTGCTGTCATCCGACATTGTGTCTCCTTGAGCATCTGTTTGACATCTATTTTCTCTATACAGTCTTCATCAGTAGGCAACTGCAAATCTCCTACCTTGGGATTTGGATGACGACCATAAAAAGCAAAGAATGGTGATGTACCTAGAGACATATGCACTGCTTCGTTCAATGCTTTCTCAGTGTCGCATAGGTGCATAGGCCAAGTATGTGGGTGTTCTTGGCTCAAGATTGCCAGTCCTGTCTTTAAGGTCCTATGTGCTCTCTCAATAACTGAATTTCCTCGAGGGTTGTAAGGTAGACAGAATCCTTGCTTAATCCCGGCTCTCCTACAAAAATCTCTAAACTCTGCACTAGTGAATTCTCCTCCATTGTCCATGACGACTACCTGCGGCTTGCCATACCTACAGATGTCCTTCTTAAATTCTTCAGCTACGGCTTTGGTGGATTTTGTACAAAGGGGGTAGATACGTAGGTACCTAGAAAAATGGTGTATCACCGTGAGACAATACCTGTGACCACTCCTACTATTATGCAAATCTATGAGATCTATCGCAACTCTCTGACCATTGTCATCTACTGGTGACAATTCCTTAAAATGGTGCACAATCTTCCCGTGACCCTTGAACTGCTGACATGACTTGCATGATTTAACAAAATGTCGCACATCGGTCAGTAGAGACTTCCAATAGAAAAATTGTCTTGCCTTGGCTACTGTCTTGCGTTCTCCTAGGTGTGAAGGGTTATGAACAATTGAACAGGCAATAGCAACTAAAGACTTGGGTACTACCAAGCACAACCTTGACTTTCCCATTTCATCTCTTCGGACATACAGAATATCCTCATTCATTTCGAAAGCGTAAATGGGACGATTACCAGACAACTTCCTGGGTAACTGACCTCCTTCTAAATACTGAATTACCTGCCTCCACCTTGGGTCTGCTCTTTGGGCTTCCCTGATCTTGTCCACAGTAAGGCCTAGCCACCGAAATTCTGCATTAGATTGGGTTATATCTAAGGTCTCCTCGATTGCTCCTACTGGTCTACTCATAGCATCTGGGACATAATGATTCACACCCTTTTTATACTTTATCACAAAATTGTAGTCTCTCATCTCCAACAAATAACGCAACATACGCGGGCATTTAGTCTTTTTTTTAAAGATGGTGGTTAATGGTCTATGGTCAGTGACGATGGAAAAGGGTTTGCACCATAAATAGTGGCTGAAAAATCTACACGCACTCACTACTGCCATAGCTACTGAGTATTTTTTCTCTGTTGGGGTAAGTTTCTTTGAAAAGTATCCATAGGTCTCAGATCTTTCTCGCCCTCCAGCTGCATAAGAGCTGCGCCAATGTGCGAGTTGCTAGCATCTGTGTGTAACTCGAACGGTTTAGTTAAATCTGCCTTTACTAGTACTGGAGCTGACACTAACTTTTGTTTAAGAATTAAGAATGCATTCTCACACTCCTCTGATCATTCAAATTTTGCGTCATTCCTAAGCAAATTAGTGGGAGGACTGGCATTGGCAGCAAAGTCAGGAATGTGTTTGCGATAGAAGTTACACATGCCCACAAAGTGTCTTACTCCCTTGGCCCTCGTTGGTCATGACATCTGTTCAATGGCTTCGAGATTCTTACTGTCAGGGCGTACCCCTTTCTCCGACACTAAGTGTCCCAAGAACTTAATTTCTCGCTTTATGAAAGAGCATTTACTAACATTCAGCTTCATTCCAAACTCGGTTAATCTTCCAAAGGTAATCTTCAGTCGGTCTAGCATCTGATCGAAAGAGTCTGTCCGAATCACAACATCGTTTAGGTAGTTACGGCACCAACCTTGTCTAACTAAAGGGGCTAACACTTGCTGCATTTTCCTCATGAAAATAGCTGGACTCACAGACAATCCGAAAGGTAAGCACTTGTATCTGAACAAATTAACTCCATCAGAAAAAGTTGTCAAGTCTCGAGAGCTTTCTTCCAACCAAACTTGGAGGTAGGCGTCTTTCACATCAAGAGTGCAGTAAAACTTTTTCCCAGCACTTTCCTCTACTAATTCGTCTAATTGGGGTAGGGGGTGGATATCTATCTTGACCTTCTTATTAAGAGCCCAATAATCAATACACATCCTTTTACTGCCGTCCGGCTTGCTGACTAAGACTATGGGGGCTAAATATGCAGCATTCGATTCCTCAATCACATCTTTTTCAATCATCTCGTCAATCATCTCTGAAATTATCTTCCTTGCTTGCCCAGGATGTCGATACAAGGGCATGCGCACGGATTCAGAGTCAATGGTATTAATGTGGGCTTCAGGTACTTTAAGGGTGCCAATTTCCTTTGGACCAAGAATGAACAGTGCATTATTATCCAATATCAACCCTCTCAACTTGTCCCTCTGTGACTGAGACAAATGTGTCCACTTCAGCTCTCTGAGAATTGAATTAAGCACGGCACGTCGGTCACTCCCATCCTGTGCCTGATCCATGTGTGGTAACAATGCATTATCGACCCAAACTTTTGGTGCCACAAGGTCACCTTCTGCCTCACCTACTGGTTGCACTAATTCAAGTGGACTTCTGTCCTGTTCTTTGGGGCTAAGATAAGTAATATTCGACTCGTCAACAACATGGTACGTCCCCAACACTTGTCCTGGGTTTAGCTTCACTGGTCCCTTGGTTACATTGGCAATGGGTAAATAGCATGTCCCGTCCTCACTAACTCACGCAACAATTTGGTGCTAATGAAGCTTTACCCCTGGCCTTCTGAAATTTACTAAAATGTAAGACATCTCCGGGTTTTCTGTCTTTCAACGCAATGGGTACTGACATCAATGTCTGTGCAGGTACCACAGTCCTACACTTCACTTGTACTAGCACTCCTTCCGCCTTTCTCATATGGTTAGTCTGGAACTTTATTCTGTTCACTGTCTGGCAAAGCTTATTTCGGACCTCGTACTGCTGACCACCACAATGCATCACCTGACCTTCTCCATCCCAGGTGAAAATTGCTCTACCGAATAAGTCCACACCCATGAGCACTTCGGTTGACAAATAATAGTCTGGGACCACTACAAATCGCTGCACTATGCTTGTCTCGGGGGCAATAGGCACTACCGACGAAACCTGGCCAACAACAGTTAACTTATGGTTGGATACTGAATGCAATGAACGTCGGCACTTGCTAATCTTTAATCCTAATCTATTTGCTGTACTCTTTTTCATCAATGTTGCTACACTACCAGTATCTACAAAAGCTGAAACCTGATACTGTCCCAAAATCAAGCATATCACTGGAGTGTCTACTTCACCTCGAACTTTTCGAACTTCCTCCACTTCAGTATCTGATAGGTTCTGACAACTCTCATTCTGTTCTACATCCTGTATACTACACACAGCATGCCTGGCAACCTGCATTACCTCAGGGGCCTCTAATCATTCCCTAGATGGTTGGGAGTCTGGATGTAACTGTGAATCCTGCTGTGGAAGGGAACTAGCAGTTGCAGGAGGTATACTTGTTACGTTTCTCTCTGATTTTCTATTCAAGTTAGGTCTACCAGGGCATCCCTCATGTCCCCTTCTAGAGATAGCTTTCAAACAATCAAAACAACTTCCTCATTCTGGTTTCCTTGGACAATTCACCCTGTCATGTTTACTGCCATTTGAACACCACCTACAAGGCCACATTGTAGGTCTAGGTTTAAAGGATACCTGACGTACGGGTACTTGATTCACTGGGCAAGTGTTGTCACTAACAACTGGAGGTGTGATCCTAGTAGAGGTTGGAACATAATTATCAACAGACCTTTGTTCATCCACAACTTTTCCCACTCTACACCACTGTCTGTAACCCCTTTCTCTTTCTAAATCTGAAATAAAGGTCTCCTCCAGTCCCAGATCTTTAAACAACTCTAATCGTTCCCTAACTTCCTGTAGTAAATTACGTAGCACAGCTTTCTTCCACAACTGCTCCACATTGGGAGGGTTGATATGGGGATGTTCTTTTCAAATTGCCCTAAAGTTACTCCTGAACTGTCTAACAAATCTTTTAGGTGGATCCTCAAAGTTATACTCCATTTGGGCAAGCTCGCGGAATGCATCAGCGATCCCTTCAGGACCTCTGAACTCCTGTTGCAACAATGTCTTGATATCCCGATACGTACCGCCTGCCTCACATAAGCTTAACTCTCCCAGAACATATGTACACAACTCTGTGTCCATACGTGTGAGTGCTACCACCTTCCACTGTTCACTCCACCTGTATCAAAAAGTGATCCACCAGGGTCCTAGTATGTAGACCATACATTTCACTCATCTTTAGAACATCAACATCCTTACACTCTAATACTACCGAATTTCCCTGATAGCTCTGCATACCTCCTACAGGCAAATTTGACCACTGTGGAGTTGACTGCCTAAATGGATTTCCAGACTTAACGGGAGTATACTGTGATGGACCTCCAATCTTGGTTGGGGTGAGTCCAGGTGGGCCTAACATCTCCTCCAGTGCTCTAATACGCTCAAAACACTCATCAATTGCGGAGAGTTCCTGCTTCACCTCTACTCCCTCAGGCATCTCAGTCTCAATGTCAATCAGATTTTCAATACAGGACTCCATCATAAATTATACAAACGTGAGCAACCCCAGGAGGTAAATGCTCAACTACTAAAATGCCCCAACTGCAGCTTGAGCAACCCCAGGAGGTGAATGCTCAACTGTAACACCAAAATAGTACACACTACAAATACACATACCTTATAATTCTACACATAATATTAAGTACATATACCTTTGAGAACTGGGGGATGAGCTATTACCTTAATTTCAAGTTAAATTACCCTCACATTCATAGGTCATCCCAACGCTGTGCCACCACTTGTACTGTCACCTCTGCGATCCAGACTTTTACATGGTCAAAAGGGGCAGAAAACAAGTCACTATTGATGACCACTGTGTGCGGAACGGTCAGGAACTCAGATTGATGGAGACTCTCTCTCATTAGCGGCCTCTTTGGTTGCGTTTATTATATTTCAAGTGGTCAAGTTAAGAATGGTAGCATGCCTAAATGACGGTGCCAGTCTCCAACTAGGCCAACCCAATCCCGACCTTCGCAGTTTCCCAGAATGCTTCTAAGTTACACATTAATGAACTACTAGGCAAGCTTTATACCACCAGTTCTCAAGGGTTATACAAACAATAAAGTTCGAGTGGGAGGGAATGTGTATTAACAAGACCAAAAGGTAGAAATCTTCCCCAGCTACTTGCTTTACAGATTAAACCTGAATCAGTTGGCACACTGAAAAATATATATCTATATGGTCGTAATATCAAATCCACAAAACTTAGCTCCTCTGTCCCAGTCCAATGTGTTTCTTCATAATCGTCCCTCTGAGCACAAATTTCACTGGTCCACTCCTTTGCCACTCCCGACCTTAACTTCCACACTGGGACCTTGATTCACGGGGACTTTGACCTCCATGCCTGGACTTGGACTCACTCACTGGTACTTAGACCTCCACACTTGGACCCGCTAGAAGTTAATATGAATAATGAATAACTATTCCCCCCAATGCAAGTAATCCCTTCCCATGATCAGGAAAGTCTCATAATAAAGAAACGTGAGTTACAACATTCGGCATCTCAAGTAATAACAGAATAACACATGGCACTACAGACACATAGGTCTGCTCAAAATAATACTTATTGTAGGGATAACATGGAAGAAAAAGTACTATAACAAATACAGTAAGCATGAATAACTGTAACTCTAACCATGAAAATCATCACTGCATCAATATCATTGTGCCTCACAAAGTAACTACGTGAATATTTACTCACAACATAGCCCTAATAAGTACTGAATTGCAAAGTCATTTCAACACAATAATAAATAATTCGCAGTCCCTGGGCACTAGATACTTGGCCCACAAAAATCACACATTTCTCTGAGGCTCAGACAGAACTCTGTAGCATTTCGTATTCCAGTTACTAAATAATAATACTATACAGTACAGTACACAAAAATTTAGGAAATACCTCACTATTCAGCTAAAAAATGTAGGGGAGGTGAGCGGGAACACAGGACTCGCTTCTCCAAAGGCTAATGGCGTCACCGTTACACTTCAGAATTCCTTGGGGGGGGGAGGATGATGACAGTACCAACCAACTGCCACCTACCACGGCCGGTGAGCGAGTGAGACACGCCAAAACTGCGTGATGAAAGGGGGAGCGGGAGATGACTACATACGTAATTTAAGATTATTATTATTACAGACTTGTGATAGACTCAGTGTGATGTCTGTCCCCTTACAATCGATTACTTCAAAAAAATGACATTCTCTAGTTATAATAACTACTCAGCAACTCTCTCTTTATACCCTTACATAGAAAAACAATAAAAATTATCGTGCTTTACATCACTTTGCGCACGCGTATATTATGCTGGATCATGTGACCAAAGGCACATGTTCCCATCCACTCGAGATTTTATATTATAAAGAGACTTAATACTATTAAATTACAGTAGGAAAAAAAATGACTTAGCAACTAGGTAACTTAACCCACCCCGTCCCGTCGACATATGGGTACGTTGCAACATTTTGCATTTGCCAGTCCCGACGACGTACTGGTACATCGTGCAATTGCAAGGTCCCTAATTTGCACAATTTTCAATTTTTGCGGGTGATTTTTCGTACGTATACACGGGACACCTTCCTCTATTCCTCTACAAGATCCCAAGCAGGGACAATGCCTTACACCACATATCCTCCCCCCTCCCCCCCTCACGCCATTGTCTCGGCAATTCACCTGTTACCAGTGAGCTGGCCAGTAAAGATATTCAGGGCCAGAGTGATTCCCCAATCGATGACAATGTGGAGAACAAAGTTTACATAGCATTAGAGGAAGAAACAGTCACAAATAATGATCAGGTAATGTGGCAAAAGAAGGTCAGGTATGGTGATGAGTAAGTGAGTGAAACAATGCTTATAATGCCTATATTACTGTTTTAAAACCAATATACTCTAGTGCTACATATAAATTCGTACCAAGTTAATAAATCAATACCGTTTATGAGTGGTGTGTAATAGTCACCCTCCCATAGATCTCGTTTTCTTTGGTGCCAGCCTGTTAGAAAACCCAGTCAGGTAAGGAGGTACTGGTACCTGGATTGAGTATTTTAAACCTCAAGTGAGCGATTTCTCTATGAATTTTCGATGTTTGTCACCAAAAGCGGAGGTTTTAGCCCAAAATTTTTTTTTCGAAACTACCTTGGGACTGGGGGGTGTCAGAGATGCAAAATAGCTCGGGACGTGATGGGTTAATCTATGTTCTGGTCACATCCGCATGGTAACAGCCATGCCCCAGCCACATTCTCACTAAACCGAACTTTTGGTCATATAAAATGAACTAGATACAACTCATTATCACTTCCGGGCACTACATCCGCCCACGGTTAGGGAAGACCAAAGGTTCGGGCGACTGGGCCTGAACTCCTGCGAAATGCCCAGTACCCATACTTAACACACACGGTACATAAGTTCACCTACTTGACCAGTCTCCCTCAATACTGCTACTGTGGGGTGTTTCACACGCTCCTTGCTCGTGAGGGGAAACCAATCTGCACGCCTCCAAAACACCAGCCAACATGTCCTATACTGCGACTGTGGGATATTACATAAGCTCCATGCTTGAGAACAGTCGGCGGCTATCATGTCCACACAAAAAAAAATCCTATGCCACGAGTAATCTCCTGCTACTCACTATATGCAACTGACGACTATGTCACTCACCAGGCATGTTACTCATAGGGAGGATGTCCTGCTACCAGGAAAAACTTTGTGCTTAGTTAAGAGTAACATGAGTTGCTCCACTGCGTTCTGTCCAGAGAGACCGAACGAAACCTACCTACCTCTCCTAATATATGAGAGCCCCATAGTTCAACTTCTCCAAGCCCTATAGAGAAACTGGAAACTTCCCTTCTCTCTCTGAGCAATCCTATACTGCAATTTGGGTATTACATCCACTCAGCGCTTGAGGTTCTCAAAGCAAGTAGGAAACCTCCAGGTGGAGACCTTCAGGTAGAACTGCCCCTCACATGTACAGTTCCCTAACTCTAGAAAAAAAAAAAAAAAAATTAAAGTCCTAACTGTGAGAGCTCATTTTCCCTAACTAAGCCTAGCAATCTAACCTAATGAAAAAAAGAATCCAGGTAAGGCAAGAACGACGGTCTATACATCGAGGTGCACTCGATTTGACAACACACAGCTTCCACGCCTCATCTCTCCAAAATCTGGACATACCCTAAACAACTACTCAACCCTATTAATCAATCCAAAATTACAACATCATAGATACTGGTAGAAAAGATAAATACGCAGGTACAGTCCGAAGAGACCTGGAAGGGCACGCCCGACTCCATGTTCCCAGCCAGTTAAGGCAAGGACAAGATGTGCTCAGAGAAAAAAAAATGAGTATATACAATATATACACCATACACCCATCATCTACGTGTACTGCAACCTCTCAGGCTGTCTCCGGGATCTTACACTAGGCAGTATCTCTTCCTT
The DNA here is from genome assembly GCF_032717465.1 of Coenobita brevimanus. Lineage (NCBI taxonomy): Eukaryota > Metazoa > Arthropoda > Malacostraca > Decapoda > Coenobitidae > Coenobita > Coenobita brevimanus. The sequence goes on along the minus strand of NC_137026.1, from coordinate 13,688,476 downwards.
TTCCTCACTGGTCAAAAACTTGTGATCTATTGTACTCAATAAGGCATCTCTTTCAACATATCTTTTGATCTTTTCAGCACCCTACTCAAGATGGTGCCATCAAACACATTTTCTAACTCACAGGCTCTACCCTGATCGATAACTCTGACAATCTTGTAAGGACCCTGCCATTTTCTATTTAGCTTTGATGCCGTACCAGGCATGCACTCTTTGTACCAGGCATGCACTCTTTGACATAGATCCAAACTAATTCACCTGCTTCTAGAAAATCATTCCTACGTGCCTCATTTGCCCTGATAAGGTATCCTGCACGCGTACATTATACTGGATCACGTGACCAAAGGCAAATGTTCCCATCCACTTGAGATTTTATAGTATAAAGAGACTTAATACTATTAAATTACAGTAGAAAAAAAATGACTTAGCAACTCAGTAACTTAATCTATGTTCCGGTCACATCAGCATGGTAACAGCCATGCCCCGGCCACATTCTCACTAAACCAAACTTTTGGTCATATAAAATGAACTAGATACAACTCTTTATCACTTCCGGGCATTACACTCAGACCCTTAAAATGCATTAAGGCTGCACGAACCGTCACCTTCCTGGGGCACATTATCTCCAAGGAAGGAATATCGTCTGACCCCGACAAGCTGGGCGCCATCACAGATCTCCCCCTACCCCAAAATGTTCACGAAGTCCGTGCCTTCCTAGGACTTACTTCTTACTACTGGCATTTTGTCAAGGAGTTTGCCGTCATCGCTAAGCCCCTCCATGACACGACCAAAATGGGCGAGCCTTTTATCTGGACTGACGAATGGAGGGCAGCATTCCACGACCTGAAGAACAAACTTGTCACTGCCCCGATTGTCACATTCCCCGATTACACCCTGCCATTCTGTCTATATATCGACGTGTTCCTGGTAGCGATCAGCGCTGTCCTCACCCAGGTACAGGAAGGGTGGAAGCACATCATCACCTGCTCCAGCTGCACCCTCAACCAAGCCAAGAGGAACTACACCACCACCAAGCAAGTGTGTCTAGGCATCATATGTGTACTAGAACACTTCTGAGCCTACCTGTCAGGCACGAACGTCACCATCATCACCGACCATCAGTCATTCCAATGGTTATGGCAATCCAACACGCACAACACTCAACTCACTAGGTGGAGAGAAACTCTTGAGAAGTTCAACTACGAAATTTCCTATTGCCCCAGCAAACTACACACCAGTGCCAACGCCCTATCCTGACTACTGATTAACTCCGTCCATGTCGAGCCAAACCTCTTATAACAATGACGCAACAAGGATCGCCCCCACTGGATACTGCCGCATTTATTCTCCAAGCTCCACCAGCAGGGCAACCACCAATTCACCCAGTCGGGGCATATAGTGCTTGACCCCACTCACCTCCACTCTGGCAATGGGATTCACCTAGGCATTAAGAAACTTTTGCAAGTGTTCGTCAGTGCCTATTGGACCCCTAACCCTTCCAACCTGGCCAAACAAGTCACCCAGTCCTGCCGGGCCTGTGCGCAAGGCAAGGACACCACCCGCACACCTGGCTCATCTGGGAGCATCACCGCCCATAAGCCTTGGCATTTGTTGTCCATGGGTGTAGTAGCCCCCCTACTGCCCAAAGCCGGCTATAAGTATATTATCACCTTTGTAGACACATACTCAAAATTCCTTGTTGCCTGCCCGGCCAAGGAATACCATGCCTTCGCTGTGGCCAATGCCCTCGTCTGCCACTTCTTAGTGTATTTCGCGATTCCCCAAGCCCTGCATTCAGACAACACCCCAGAATTCACCAGCGCCATATGGCAAGAATTTTCTACCATCTTCGGCTACCACATCTTGCACTCCTTCCCCTACTGGTCCAAAGGGAACGGAATATGCGAGAGAAGCCATCGCACCCTCCTAAACCAGGTGAGGGCCCAAATACAAGAGACCAAGAATGAGGACTGGCCAGCCCACGTCAAGATTGTACAGTGGGGAATGAACTCCTGCCCACGAGATGATAGCGTCTCCCCCCACAAAAAGGTATTTGGGGAGGCTCCCCGCCTCCTACCTTTGCAACAACACCGCCAACCCCCCTTCACGTCCCCCATGTCCAACCCCCTACACCACCTCAAGAGGCAACTGCACCACCTGCAGAAAATTCTCGACCTGCAGCCGGACATTGCTTCCTCCAACCCCTACAAACCAGGCGACTCGGCAGTAGTGGCAAAACTACCCACACCCAACAAAGTCTCCCCACGGTTTATGGGACCCTGTATCATCACTCACATCCCAAACCCTTACCAGGTCACCATAGATTACCACAACATCCAACGCACCTATCAGAATCGCCATGTACGCCCGTTCTTGACCAACACCACCACATGCCACGACCCCTCTCCCCCTGTCACCCACACCACCTCACTACCACCCGCCACTGCAGATCCCCCATCAGACTCATACACCTGTTACATCACACCCTCCTCCTCCCTACCATCCTCCCTGACTCCTTCCCCTCCACCCCACTCCCTTGCCGCACCTCACACCTCATGTCCCACCACCTCACCACCACCTCAAGTCCAACCACCCAACCCAGGGACCCCAAGTCCACCTCCAACCACTCCACCACATTTCCAGCACTGCACACCACCCACCGCCACCTCCATACCCACATCATCCCCCCCACCCCTTACACCTAGCTCCACACCCACACCCCACCCCACACTACGAGCACAGCCCCCTACCACCACCCACGCCACCCCATCACCAAACACCCGGACAGCATACTCAACCACGACACCACGAGACCACACTCCCCCCTCACCACCCACACCCTCCCTCAAAACCACCACCACCCTCTCTGGCCATCTTTCATACCCACTGGCCAGATACTCCACTACACCATCACCCAGCCCCCCAACCTCACCCACACCACCAGAACAAGCCTCCCATACCTCCCACACACCCAACACGTCCCCCATAACACTAACACTACACCAGGCCCAGTAGAAACTTCCACCAGCCCCTATCCCCAGGGAAAACGGCCGCACCTACCCTCGGCAGCTGCATAAAACCCCCACCATCTCATCAGTCACCAGTATTTAGTTAGGAGACACCGAACATCAACCACCACCAGCCATCAAGGTATGGCGTGTCACCTGGGCCCCAACCTACGGAAGAAAACAATGCATCTGTGGGACACATCACCTCCTTTGACTCCAGGAAACACCTCAGGCATCCACCCTATACATCACATATGCCCATCACCAGGATCTGGACCTACCCATTCCATACCGGACCACCCTCCTCCAGCACCTGACACCAACCCACAGCACCACCACCACAGAGACCTACTAACTCTAGCCATGGGGACGACTTTTCCCCCCAAGACGGTGGTGAAGTACTCACCGGGGCATGGCAACACCCCCCAGAAGGACTCCACGGAGGGGCTCTGAGGGCATGTGCGTTATCAAGGCAGTACGGGCCTCTATCCCCTACTACCTTGTGCCCTTATTCCTCGGAACAGACCCAGTGAGGACTATGCAGTCTGGGTGCATTATCCTCCAGCTGAATCAGCCCTCACCAGGTTCGGGGTAGGGCAGATTCTTAAGTCCCAAGCAGCACCCAAGTGATGGCAATCAGCCGAACAAAACCCGTGACAGCCATCAGCCATACAAACCCCAACACGGCCATCAGCCCCTCAACTGCTACAACCCCCTCCTCCTCTGCAGAAACTGGTGACTGCCATTAGCCGCACTCGGGGAGAGACGGTACCACCCCCTCCCCTTCTGCAGCTGCCTAAGGGAGCTGGACTCCAGTGACGGCCATCAGCTGCACCTCGACTGCCATCCACTCCCCTCACAGGACGCTGGTGATGGCCATCAGCCGCACCTCATCCACGGTCCTGACTGGAAGTCTGGCCTTGGTGATGGCCATCAGCCGCATGTACAGGAAAGGGACAGCCATCAGCTGCCCTCTTCGTGTTGCCCACGGGACCTCAGCTATGGCCATCAGCCCTGCCAGGGAGAGACATCCCACCAATCGTCTCCCACCCCCTGTGACTTCCTATTTGGAGGATGTCCCTTGCTTAGCTCAACCCTCCTGTAGCCGAGTGGGATGCTCCTCCATTTCTCCACCAAGAGGCAGCCCCCAGGAGGAACTTCCCTGTCTGGAGAAGTTTTGGCAAAGCCCCGTAGTGATCTGGGGAGTGTGTGCAGTCCAGCCAGTGCCTGGGCAAGATGACCAGCTGGTGGACTCCTGCCAGAGGCAATGCCGCTGACTACCCCTGACGGCGGCCTTACGGGAGGGAGACCACAGCCGCTGGACTCCCAGAGGTGCCCCTGTGACTCCAGGGCGGGACCTGCCAAGTCATAGACAACGACGACCTCCTCCCCAGGGTGGGCACAGGCAAGGGCGCCTACTTTCCCTGCTTGGCCCTAATCCCGAGGACCAGACCGCTCATCGAGGCCCCACAAGAGGAATGCCTCTCACCATGCTGCCCAGTAGCCCACAGAAGACGATGTCGCCCCTGAGGGTTGTCCCTCAGGAACACCTGATAAAACCCTTCCTACACGTGGCAGACACCAGTAGTGCTCAAGACCTCAGCAGCCCAGTCGGAGTCCTCTAGTCTACTTAGTGCCTTTGTGACTGAATAGATTACTGTGTTGTATTTGTATTCATATTGTATAGAGTGATGTAAATTAAGACAATTCACGTGTAAGGTTGTTTTCCAGAATTTTTATGCCCTGTTCCTCTCGTAGTGTATTCTAGCTCCGGCCTCGAAAGAGAACCCCGGCTCACAGCTAGTGTTTCTAGGACGAGAAGTCGACTTAAAATCATCTATCATAAAAAAAACAGTCTCTCTCTCTCTCTCTCTCTCTCTCTCTCTCTCTCTCTCTCTCTCTCTCTCTCTCTCTCTCTCTCTCTCTCTCTCTCTCTCTCCTTATTTCTTTCCTTAACCTTCCTTCCTTCCCTCATTCATTCCTTTTTTCACCTGTTCCCTCTTTCTTCATTCCTTCATTCCCTTCCCTCTTCCTTCCCTCAGCCTCTCCTATCTTACCTGTCCCAAGCTACTTTGTGCTCTTCCTTCATGTTCTCTTCCTTGCTTCCTTCCTCCTTTCATTCCTTATCCCTCCTTCCTTCTGTCCTCTTTTCCTTCTCTAACTCCCCTCCATTTCTTGCTTTAGTTCTTTACCTCCATTCCTTTCCTTCCATCCTCCTTACTCCCTTCTTTCTTCTTCCTTCTTTCTTCATTTCGCCATTCCTTCCGCAATTTCACCTTCGTTGCCCTCTTCTTTTAGTCCTTCTTTCCCCCTTCCTTCTTTCAATTTCTGGTAACTCTCCATGAATTTCCCTCTCCGTGTACTATATTTACCTCTGCCTCTCAAGACTTTCATCTTTAGTGTCCTGTCCCTCCGTTCTTCCTTTCCTTCTTCCATCCTTCGCTCTTTACTCCCCTCTTCTCTTAATTCTGTTACTTTCCTTCTTCGTCTACTATCCTTCCTTCCTTAGCACCAATTTCTTTTTTCTTTCCTTCCTTAACTCTTTCTTCCTTCCTCACTTCTCTTCATTCTATTTCATTCCTTTTTAATCTACATTCCTCCCATCCTTCTCTCCTTAATATCCTTTCCTTCTTCCCTCCCTACCTTTCTTCCTGCCCTTTTTCTTTCCTTCTTGTCTCAGTCGTTTCATACTTTCTTATGTCTACCTTCCTCCATTCCCCCTTTCCTTCCCATCTTTCCCCCTTGCTTCCTTCCTTCTCCCTTTCTTAATTTCCTTCCTTTCCCTCATCCCCTCATTTAATTCTGCCCCATACCTTCTTCATCCGACTTCCTCCTTTTCTTCTTTCCTTGACATCCTTTTCGTATTTCCCTCCTTCATCCTTCCCTTCTTAATTTCCCTTCTTTTCCTTTCTTTCCTTTCCTTCCTCCCTTCTTTTAATTCATTTCCATCCCTTCTCCACCTACTGTCCTCTATTCCTTCTTTACTTAATATCCTTTCCTTCATCCATTCTTTCCTTCACCTTTCCCTCCTTCCTCCCTTCTTTTAATTCTGTTTTATTCCTTCTTCACCTTCATTCCTTCCTTCCTCCTTTCCTTAATATCCCTCTCTTCTTCCATTCCTTCCTTCACCATTCCCTTCTTCCTTCCTTCTTTCCTTCCCCACTTCTCTCAATTGTACCATTCCATCTTCATCTGCCTTCCTCCCTTCCTTCTTTTCTTAACACCCTTTCCTTCCTTCCTTCCTTCCGTCCTTCTTCCCTTCTAAAATTACTTCCCTTTTCCATACTTTCCTTTCCTTTCCTCTCCTTCCTCCCTTCTTTTCGCAATTGTTCCATTCATTCTTAATCTATGTTCATCCCTTCCTTCTCTTCTTAACATCTTTTCCTTCCCTCCTTTCTTCCTTCCTTCCTCACTTTTCTTAATTCTGCTTCATTCTTAGTTTACCTCCATCCCTTCATCTTTAAATATCGTTTTCTTCTTTCCTTCCTTCTCTCCCTCATTAATATCCTTTCCTTCTTTCCTTCCTTCCTTCCATCCATCTCCCTCCCTCCTATCCATCTCCCTCCCTTCTTCCTTCTTCTCTCCTGCCTCAGTTTCCTCCCTCTCTCCCTCCTTTCTTCATTCATTCATTCTCCCTCCTTCCTTCCTTCCTTCTTCTCTTCCTTAATTTCCTCCCTCCCTCTTCCTCATTGTGTCTCCTTCATTTCCTCCCTCAAACTCACCCAGGCAAAATATGAGAGAGAGAGAGAGAGAGAGAGAGAGAGAGAGAGAGAGAGAGAGAGACTTTCCTTTAAAGACTGTTTCCCCTCTTACCTTCCTTTCCTTTCCCTTCCCTCCACCTTCCCTCCTTCCTTAAATTTCCTTCTCTTCCTTTTTTCCCTCTCCTCTCCTTCCCTCTTAGTTTTCTATCATATCTCTCCTCTTCCTACTTTACTTCCACCCGCTCTCCCTCTTTCCTCCCCCCCCCACTCCTCCCCTCCCCGCACACATTCTTGCCTTTGTACACATATCTCAGCCACTCCACCACCCTTCTCCCCCTCCATCCACTCCCCCTTCCCCTCCTCCTTCCTCTCCCCTTCTCCTCTTCCCCTCCCCTCCCCTACCCCTCTCTTCCAGTTATTCCCCTCTCCCTTCCCCTCCAATCTCGCCTTCTCCTTCCCTTCTCTTCCCCTTTCTTTCATTTCCTTTCCTCCCATCCTTTCCTCCCTCTCCCTCTTCTTCCTCTTCCTCCTCCAGTTCTTCTTTCCCTTCTGTCCTCTCCTCTCCTTTCCCCTCCCCTCACCTCCCCTCCCCTCTCTCAGTTTTTCCTCTCACTGTAGTACGTACAAATCTTTTCCAACCATCCATCCATCCATATTAGAGGAGTTATACTGTACCTGGAGAGAGAGAGAGAGAGAGAGAGAGAGAGAGAGAGAGGGAGGGAGGGAGGGAGGGAGGGAGGAAGGGACAGAGAGATAGAGGGGGGAGAATCAGGTGTAGCAACCCTTACCACATAATCAAGGATTCTGTGCCAGTGATAGTTGCAAAGGGTATCGAAGCATGGGATGCCGATAATTATTGTAGAGGGTATACATACATACAGTACATACATACATACATACATACATAGGGGAAGGCGGTGACTGAATCGGTAAAGAAGTGACCTGCAGTCCTAATCGACCCAGGTTCGAATCCCCGCTGGGGCAAGGAACAGTTTAAGGATTTGAATTTCATTAAGGAAGAATATACTAATCTACCAAGAGACATGTAAAAATACCCCCGCTAATACCAGTACACCAATCCTGTGAGACAGCCATAGTATGTATTCAATATGGACTGTGGGTGTTAGCGCCGAAGTAGTGACATGTGGAAGTGTATGGTATACAGGAGGACTACTGGGCCTTGAGAGCAGGCTGTGTAGCCTATGCCCAGAGTGGGACATAAAAAAAATAAAAACATACATACACACACAGGGAACATACACATATATCGTCGTTTTTGGTCTGTACTCGTATAACCCTACAACACACACACATCCATCCATCCATCCATCCATCCATCCATCCATACATACATACATACAGACAGACAGACAGACAGACATAGAAGCATGCATATATTCATACATACATAGATAAATACATACTTAGATAAATACGTACATAATTTTTTTCAGCCATCAGATTACATCACTGGTCATTGTCATCCTTTCAGTCATGCGTTCACTCGTCCCTCCTCGCCCCTCTCTTTGTCTTCTCTCTCCTCCCTCACCCCCCCCCCCTCTCCTGTTGCTCTATCTTTCCCACTCTTTCCTCTTTCTCCTGCCTTCCCTACCACTCTCCTCTTTCTCCCTCCTTCCCTACCACTCTCCTCTTCCTCTCTCCTTCCATCCCTCTATTTTTCTCCCTCCTTCCTCCTTCTCTTCTCTTTCTCTCTCATTCCTCCCTCCCTTCTCTTTCTCCCTCTTTCTTCCCTCTCTTCTCTCTATTTTTCTGTATCTACCATCTTGTCATTTCCCATTCCCTTATTTTTTCTCCCCCTTCCTCTGTCTATTCCTCTCTGTCTTTCCCTCCCCCTCTCCCTACCCCTCCCTCTCCCCCTCCTCTTCCCTCTCCCTTGACAGTTACAGTTACAATACAGTACAATAAAATACATAATCTTTCTCTATCCCTGCCTACACCTCTGCCTCTACACCCACACCTCCTCTCTCTCTCTCTCTCTCTCTCTCTCTCTCTCTCTCTCTCTCTCTCAACTCCACTACCACTACCACCATACCGCCTACCACCACTACAGCTACCATCACAACTACTACCACCACAACTACCACCAACATACATTTACCACGACTACCACAATCGCCACCACCACAGTTACCACCACCACAGCTACCGCCACCACTACCACCACCACACCATTACCACAACTACCACAATCGCCACCACCACATGTCATGCAAGGCGTGACATGCATTGAGGCAGACAGGGGAGGCAGGGAGACAGGGATTACACACAGGAAAGCAAACAGCAACAGACCTTATGGTCCTTTCGAGGCTGCTTGTTATAGAGAACACTATGACTACAAGATCTAACTCTACATGCTGAAGGATAAGGATAGTAAAGCAAGAAGGTTCCCCACACCACTAAACCCTCCAGGAAAAAGTGAGAAAAACCACCATGCAGCATGGAAAAACTGACATGGAAATTTTATTGGAAACACTGGAAAGGAAAAGTCATATTCTATAATACTTTATCTATAAGCTACCCGATTGATTAACCTGAAAGAGAAAGTAAACAAATAAAATAATAGTTATGGCATGACATTATAAACCAGTACATTGAGTTAATGGGAAGTCTGTGGACATAACGTGGAAGCTACACACTGCACAGTGTGGATGTTTAGGGATGGTGCGGCAGCCTTGCCTGGCGCTTTTTAGGTAGGCAGCAGGCAATCAGGCCCTAGCTCCGTTCGCTCCACTGAGACAAGGAACTCTCCCATGTGGGACAAGTACACAAGTTTCATCCTGAAGCAGTGACCCCTGATACATTAAAAAAAATCCCGATGGTGGCCACTTGACTAACAGGGACCCTCAGTGATCCACAGCCCATCACAGGTCGGAAGTAAGAGTAGTGACCGTTAACTCAGGGTTCTCTGTGCAGATCCTAATCTGTGCTTACTGTATATTACCTCATTTGCTTTGGGTAAATCGAAAAACGTATAATGACGTGACGTGACGCTATGTAAAGTTTACGGGGTGTCCTGTAGACACGAGGGGACTGCACAGTGTGGATGTTTAGGGGTGGTGTGGCAGCCTTGCCTGGCGCTTTTAAGGTAGGCAGCAGTCAATTAGGCCCTAGCTCCGTTTACTCCACTGAGACAAGGAACTCTCCCATATGGGAAAAGTATACAGGTTTCACCCTGAAGCAGTGACCCCTGGTACATTAAAAAAATCCCGATGGTGGTCGCTTGACTAACAGGGACCCTCAGTGATCCACAGCCCATCACAGGTCGAAAGTAAGAGTAGTGACCGTTAACTCAGGGTTATCTGTGCAGATCCTAATCTGTGCTTATATTGCTTTGTTTGCACTGAATAAATTGACAAATGTATAATAACGTGACGCAACACTATGTACGGGTATGTTGTTTACGGGGTGTCTTGTAGATAAAAGGGGCATGAACTTATACGTACCGTAGCTATAAAAGCAAGTTATTCAGACAGAAAAAGAGTCAGCTGAGGATTCTCGTGCAAATACTTGTCTAATTTGTTTTTGAATGTCTCAATTGAGATACTGTTCACGGTATCTGAGGGTAATCTGTTCCAGATATTTACAACTCTGTTAAAGAAGAAGTATTTTGCTTCGTGGGATTGGAATCGCTTTCCTATAATTTTGCAGCCATTACTTCTGGTTTGACTTGACCGGTCTATATCAAAATATTTATTCATGTCTAAGTTGTCATATCCCTTCATGATTTTGAAAACTTCAATAAGGTCCCCTCTTAACCTGGCTTCGTTAGGCTAAATATTTTAAGTTCTTCAAGGCGTTCCTCATATGGTTTGTTTCTAAATTGTGGTATCATTTTTGTGATTCTTCGCTGAATTTTCCCTAATTTTTCAATGTCCTTTCTGTAGTACGGAGACCGGAATTGCGCACTAGCGAGTTGTACAAGGCAAGTATGACTTTTTCTGATTTAAACTCGAAAGTTCTTCCAATAAAACCCACCAGCTTGTTTGCAATTTTAACCGCCTCGGTACACTGCTTGCTTGGTTTTAGGTCATTTGATATTATCACACCAAGATCCTTTTCACTGTCTGTACTTGATAACTGAATATTGTTCATTTTGTAATTCGCATGGACGTTGTTACTTCCAATATGAAGTACTTTACATTTTTCTGTGTTGAATTTCATTTGCCATTTTTCTGCCCAGCTTGCTAAAGTATTAAGGTCATTTTGTAACTGCTGCCACTGTAATTTTGAAGTGACTTTACTGGTTATTTTAGTATCATCTGCAAATTTGGATACTTTACAATTTAGACCCTCATCAATATCGTTTATATAGATAATAAAAAGTATCGGTCCAAGTACTGAGCCTTGGGGAATGCCGCTGAGAGAGAGGAGTAGATTGATGAACAGATAGAGAGGAATGGATAGACAGATACTTAAGGAGAGGAGTAGATGGATGGATGGATAGATAGATGGATAAGAAGAATGGATAGATAGATATATATATATATATATACATGGTAGATAGAGTGGTAGATGGGTACAGACGTAGATGTATCAACAGTTAAAAGGTCAAATAGAATATAGACATATATATGTATAGATAGATAGATACAGTATATATATATATATATATATATATATATATATATATATATATATATATATATATATATCAGCCGTTTGAGTGTCCACTCCAGGACCGGCCTATCCCGACCGAAGTAGGGACGATACAGCCAATGTATCTCTACCAAGTGGCTTAGGCTGTCTGGTAGAGATTGTATGTAGAGTGAGAAGTACTTGTAAGTGTAATTGTAGAGTTGCAGTGGCTTTGGATGTGTGTGTAGTCTGTGAACCAAGTGTAATCGACTCACGCAAGCCGACTGGGTTCAAGCATACTATATAGTATGCGACACTGGTTCAACCACAGCACCCCTTATGTCCGCCAATGCAGTGCGCGGCCAGAAGAACGCTCCCAAAGTTTATTACCCTGGCCGGGCGCGAACCCTCGTTCTTCAGTGTACGAAAACGCACGCTTTACCAGTGTACCACTGAGGTTCTATATGTATATATATATATATATATATAGAGAGAGAGAGAGAGAGAGAGAGAGAAACCTATCTCATCAGTTAAAGTAAGGGAAACTAGTTATTACGTCATGCCTTCCTTTATTTACCTGTGTCCTTGCTGTGTGTGTGTGTGTGTGTGTGTGTGTGTGTGTGTGTGTGTGTGTGTGTGTGTGAGAGAGAGAGAGAGAGAGAGAGAGAGAGAGAGAGAGAGAGAGGTGAAGACAAAGGGAGAAGGATGAGGGGAAATGGGCCAAGCAGAGAAAAGAGGGAGGAAGAAAGGAGAAAACGAAGAGACTCGGAGGTAAGAGAAAGAGAGAGAGAGAGAGAAAGGAATGTACAGCTTCCTCTAATGTACACCTTTGTAGTGAGTTGGTGGTGGCCTTGTGGCAGGGGGTGGCATGCAGCCATCATCCACTGACTTTTGTTGTACTGCCTACTTCGTTTTTTTGGTGACTCTACAGTACACTGAGTAGTCAAATGGTTTCCTGTAACCCAGGAAACTATATACATTGCTGGGTGATAACCATGTAACTAAATAATGGGGTGATGTGAAGCCTACTAAGATGCCCCTGTCAACTGGGTTGAGTGTGTGTGTGTGTGTGTGTGTGTGTGTGTGTGTGTGTGTGTGTGTGTGTGTGTGTGTGTGTGTGTGCATATGCTCCCATTATATCTCATGAACGGTTTGAGCTATCAACATGAAACCTTCAGGGTATCAAGATATGGCCAAAATCTTGGACTAGTTCGAAAATGGGCACTCGGGATCAAGGTCAAGGTCACCAAAACTGCTGCCAAATGTCAACTAGTTTTTATCGCCCGCATTTAACATCATTATATCTCATAAACGGCTTAAGCTATCAACATGAAACCTTCAGGGTATCAAGATATGGCCAATATCTAGGACTTGGCCAACAGCTTATTCTGGTGGGCGATTAACATTCGGCTTCCGAATGTTTTTCTTTCATTCCTTCTGTAACTTCTTTATGAAAATGTTCCTCTCTCTCTCTCTCTCTCTCTCTCTCTCTCTCTCTCTCTCTCTCCTAGTTTTCGTAGCCTACTGCTTAAAAAAATCGTTTTTCTTCCCCCTCTGTCTGTCTGTCTGTCTGTCTGTCTGTCTGTTCTCTCTCTCTCTCTCTCTCTCTCTCTCTCTCTCTCTCTCTCTCTCTCTCTCTCTCTCTCTCTCTCTCTCTCTCTCTCTCTCTCTCTCCTTATTTCTTTCCATTCAACCTTCCTTCCTTCAGTCACTCCTTTTTTCACCTGTTCCTTCATTGTTCCTTCCTTCATTCCTTTCCTTCCCCCCTCCTTTAACCTCTTCTTTCTTACCTGTCTTAAGCTTCTTTGTCTTCTTCTTTCTTCACCCTCTTCTCTTCCTACCTTCCTTCCTCCTTTCATTCCTTAACATTCATTCTTCCGTCCTCCCTTCCTTCTTTCCTCAACACCATTTTCTTTTTTTTTCTTTCCTTCCTTAACCTTCCTTCCATTCTTCCTTCCTCACTTCTCTTCATTCTTCTCCATTCCTTTTTAATCTACATTCCTCCCTTCCTTAATATCTTTTCCTTCGTCCCTCCCTCTCTTCCTTCCATTCCCTTTTCTTCCCTTCTTCTCTCAATCGTTTCATACCTTCCTCACCTACCTTCCTCCTTCCCTCCCTCCTTTCTTCCTTGCCTCCATCCTTCTTTCTTTCTTAATATCCTTCCTTTTTCCTTACTTTCCCTCATCCCTTGTATTAATTCTTTCCCATACCCTCTTCATCTGCCTTCCTCTTTTTCTTCTTTCCTTAACATCCTTTGAGTCTTTCCCTCCTTCATCCTTCCTTTCTTAATTTCCTTCCCTTTTCCTTTCTTTCCTTTCCTTCCTCCCATTCTTTAATTCAGTTCCACTCCTTCATCACCTACAGTCCTCTCTTCCCTCTTTCTTTAATATCCTTTCTTCCTCCATTATTTCCTCCACCTTTCCTTCCTTGCTTCTTTCCTTCACCTTTCCTTCCTTCCTCCCTTCTTTTAATTATGTTCCATTCCTTCTCCACCTACATTCCTCCTTTCCTTACTATCCCTTTCTTCCTCCACCCTTTCCTTGACCGTTCCCTCCTTCTTTTCTTAACACCCTTTCCTTCCTTCTTTCTTCCCTTCTTATTTCTGTTTTCCTTTCCTCTCTCATATACTCCATTCATTCTTAATATACATTACTCCCTTCCTTCTCATTATCCTTTCCTTCTTTTCTTCCTTCCTTCCTTTCTTCCTTTCTTCCTTCCTTACTTTGATTAATTCTGTTTCACTCTTAATACACTGTACCTTCATCCCTTCATCTCTAAATATCGTTTTCTTCTTTCCTTCCTTCCCTTCTTAATATCCTTTCCTTCCTTCCTTCCTTCAGCCAGGAACTCACCACCACATTCCCTCTTCTTTGTATTTATCTTCGCCTTCCAAAGTTTGTCTGTCTGCGTGATCTAAATAATTCCGTATCTCTTCCGTTCTTTCCTTCCTTCCATCCATCGCCCTCTCGCCTGTCCATCTCCCTCACTCATTCCTTTCTCTCTTCCTGCCTAAATTTCCTCCTTCTCTTCCTCCTTCCTTCATTCATTCATTGCCCCTCCCTTCTTTCTTCCTTCCATCTCCTCTCTCTCCCTTCCTCCTTCATTCTCCCTCCCTCTTTTCTTCCGTTTTCTCTCCGTTCCTTAATTTCCTCCCTCCCTCCTCTCTATTGTGTCTCCTTCATTTCCTCCCCCAAACATATCCAGGCAAAACATGAGAGAGAGAGAGAGAGAGAGAGAGAGAGAGAGAGAGAGAGAGAGAGAGAGAGACTTTCTTTAGTGACTGTTTCCCCTCTTACCCTCCTTCCCTTTCCCTTCCCTTCACCCTCCCTCTTTCTTTCAATTTCTTTCTCTTCCTTCTTTCCCTTTCCTCTCCTTCCCTCTTAGTTTTCTTCCATATCTCTCCTCCTCCTAGTTTTCTTCTCCCTCCTTCTCTTCCTCTCCCTCTTTCCCTCCTTGCCCTCCCCTCTCCCTTCCCCTCCAATCCCCCCCTCTCCCTCCCTTCTCTTCCTCTTTCTTTCCTTTCCTTCCTTCCCCTTCTCTCCCCCCTCTCTTCCCTTCTCTTCCCTGTTCTTTCATTTCCTTCCTCTCACTTCTCTTGCTCCCTCTCCCTCTCCTTCCCCTTCCCCCTCCAGTTATACTCATTCCTTCCCTCCTTTCCTCTCTTCTTCTCTCCTTTCCTCTCCCCTTCCTTCCCCTCCCCTCCCATTACACTGTAGTACATACTAAACTTCCCATTGCCATCCATCCATACATACATACATTCATTCGTACGTACACGTATTATTAAATTATCGGCACTCTTTTAGCATGATAAAAATTTGACACACACCGGACGAGAAATCTGAAAATAAACTCCTGCGTCACCGTGCCTGGTTGGTATCCCTGATCTGCTAAGCCTAAGTCTGTATTCACTGTGGCATCTGAGGCTTCGTAGGACCGCTTACTAAGCAATTGTTTTGCCTGTAATTATCAGTCTTTTACGTTACTGAGAGAGTTTGAGGATGAACATAGTTTTCATAAAAATTATAAACGAGGATGTTGTGTAATGTGCAGAATAAATCGCTATCCAAGAAGTGTTACGAAAGAATTCAAAATCACCTTGAATATGAGCCATGGGTTTGAGTACTCCGTAGTGTAACGTTGCCATTTTGACGCGGAAATTTCAATTTCTAGTACACTGAAACATTTAACAAATTTTACACATATATGAAACTGCAACTAGTGCATTAAATTGCTCTTCTATTTAAACTAACACGTGCTTTTTAGTGGCCTGAATGCTTAATAAAACAAGATGTACAGTGCAAGCCTTTTTCTTGCTACAGAATAACATACTATGGGTCTGAGGATCTTTTGGAATATAATTATAAGTTATGGACAGACACAAGAAACTACGGTACTGTATGAAATTTGTCGTAAGGGAGAATGCTGTGAGCTTGTATCTACAGCTGATGTTCATTAATTTCATCTAGCGGAATTTTGATAATTTTGTAGGTTATTACCTTTTTCCCCCCTGGGGGTAGGGGGTGTTTCAAGAATACTCCCCCAGTAACCCTGCTTGTCGTAAAAGGCGACTAAAAGGGTTGGCGAAGGGTTAGTGCCCCTCCCCAGAAAACAACTAACTAAAAAGACAAACAATAAGCCTCGGACAAGGACTGACCAAAAGATGATGACCAAGGACCGGACAAAGGACATGGTAATAGGAACATGGAATGTAAGGGGAGCGAATGATGAGGTGAAAGAGAGAGGTTTTGTCCAGGTGCTTGACGGTGCGAAAGTGGATGTATGCAGAATAACTGAAACTAAATGGGGAGGTGAAAGTGTGAGAGAATGGGAGTATGGATGGAGTATATGTGCAGAAGTAGGTGAGAATGAGAGGGCAAAAAAGGAGTATGTATAGTTGTGAGTAAAAGATGGAAGAAGAGCATAAGAGAGTATGGATCAGTTGGGTCAAGGATTGTGTGGGTAAGATCGAAAGTTAGAATACAAATGTGGGCGATCGTGTGTGTGTATGCGTCAACGCAAGATCGTGCAAGCAGAGTGAGAGAAGAGTTCTGGACAAATGTGGAAGTTTGCATGGAAAAGTTTGGAAGGAATGAGTGTTTTCAATCGGTGATATGAATGGTAAAGTAGGGAATGTGAAGTTGGATGGAATAGTTGGTGAGTGGGGTGTGCCTGCTGAGATAGATGAGAATGGGTGTGCGTTAATGGACATTTGTGCCGGAAGGGGGTTGGTGATAGCCAATACCCTCTTCAGGCACAAAATGATCCACAGGTATACATGGCGAGTGATGAAAAGGGTGGGTGGTTAACTGAATGAAAGGAAGGCAATGATTGATTATGTGTGTGTGGATGAGAGGATGCGAAAATGTGTAATGGATGCAAGAGCTTATAGAGATTGGGGGAGTGGACTTTCTGACCACTACTTGGTGGTGGCCAGAATCAAGATCCAGTTAAGATGGAGAAGCAGAACAAGGGAAGGACGGGAAGAAGTAGTATTTGTAAGGAGAGTGGAAAGGTTACAAGAGGATGAGAAAAAGGCAGAGTATAAGAGAGAAGTGGAGGAACAATTGGGCAAATATGAATTGGAGCAGATGGGGGACGTGGAAGGTGTGTGCGGGATATTTACAGAAGAAATATGTGCAGCATGTGATGTGGAGTGTGGGATGAAGAGAAGACAGAGGGAGGTGCAAGGAAGAGCATGGTGGAATGAAGAGGTGAGACAGGCTGTGGCACAAAAGAAGAACGCATACAATGAATGGATGAGAAATAGGGACGTGGAAGAAGTTGAGAGGCGGAAGAGAGAGAGTTATACGTAGAAAGAAAGAGAGAGGTGAAAAGACTAGTAAGAGAGAGTAAGAATGAGTGGATGAGGAATTTGGAAAGAACTTGAGTGTAAAATGGAGGGACTGTAAGAAAATGTTCTGGAAAGAGGTGAAAAGAGTAAGACAGGGTGGAAGTAAAGTTAGCAGGGGAGTGAAAGATAAAAATGGTATATTACTAGTGGAGAAGGGAGAAAAAGTGAGCAGATGGAGAGAACACTTTAACCCCTTAAGATCACAATTGTTTCAGGCAGGGTACCTCTCACAACCGCAATTCGGGGGTGTTTTGGCGACTTTCACCAAGGGCAAATAAACTGTGTTCTAGCTAAAGAGGAAGAATTTACACACCTGACAATGCAATCCTCACCCCCGTAGGCCTAATGGTTACCGCACAATCGCGTGTCAAAGTCCAAAAAAAGTTTATGGTAGTTACCCCTTGAAAACAATCGAAAACATGAAAATTTTGATAACTACTTATTTTTTTTTATTGAAACAGGTCATTTCAAAGTGTTTTGTCACACCAACCATGAAAACAGGTGTATGTAGGTGTGGGGAGATTACTAGACTGTGGGGAGATATAGTAGGCTGTGGAGAGTAGGGGGTTGGAAATAACCAGCTTTTCGCATGAAAAGAAAGCACCTCAGTGTGTTCTGCAACATCTACCATGAAAACAGGTGTGTATGTAGGTGTGGGGAGATAACTAATGTGGGGAGTAGGCCTACAAGGCCTTGGTGGTACATGGCGAGGAAAATAGTGGCAACAACCAAATTCTCCTATGGAAACCCTCCTTTTCAATGCGATTTGTCGTACCAACCATAAAAACAGGTGTGTATGTAGGTGTGGGGAGATAAAACAGGTGTGGGGAGTAGCCCTACAAGGCCTCATAGTCATTCCAAAACTAACACAGACGCATATAAATGTTTATAACCATCAAGGACATCAAAATAAAGTTGAATAATGCTATAAATGCATGCATAAGAAAAAAAAAACAATTATTTGTTTCCGATTTCTCTTTTTACTGTCCCAACTTCTTGTTACACATTTATCACACCATTACAATTATCACATTATCATTACACTTCATCACACTTATCATTACAGTTTCAGCAACAACCAAATTCTCCTGTGGAAACTCTCCATTTCATTGGAATTTATCACACCAGCCATGAAAACAGGTGTGTTTGTATGTGTGGGGAGATGAAACAGGCGCTGGGAGTAGCCCTACAAGGCCTCATAGTCTTTCGAAAACAAACACAGACGGACACTACTTATGGGTGCTAATATGGGCAGGTAGGGAGAATGAAAAAAATAATAATAATAAGATGCGTCGTATGTAGTACAACATACAGCATTCTCCAACTACGTACATACAGAAACTGGTAGGTACGAAGTGAGAAATGAACAGAGCGAGGTGTAAAAATTTGGGAAGAAGAGAAATAATAAGAAACAAGTACGTACATCAGGCCTGACACTTGGGGGCCTGTTGGGGGTTGGAAGGGTAACGAGGGACAAGGAGGGAGAGATGGGGTGGGGTTTGGGGGGGGAGACGAGGCTAGCAGGGAGGAAGAAGGGGCAAGAGAGGGTGGGAAGGGAAGCAGATTGTTGTGGGAGGAGAGATGCAGTTGCGTGGAGGGGTGGGAGAGTGATGGGGGACAAGGAAGGCATGAGAGAGTGAAGTAGAGGGTGGCATGGAGGCGGCTGAGTGAGGGATGCCCCCCCACCGCCCAGGTTGGTCCGATCCCCCCTCACGCCACATCAGGGGCGAGGTCTCATTGGCCTGATGCCATGTACGTCATAATCGGGGTGGATCAAGCGCTTTGCAGATTTTTACAGGCCGCGTTCAATTGATGCAATTAGGCATTTTGTCATAAAACTCAAATCGCATCAATTGATGCGATTAGGACTTAAGGGGTTAAGGAATTGTTGAACACAGAGGATGGAAGTAATGCAAGTATAAGTGGCTGGGGAATGGTTGGGAGAAGGAGGGAGTTGAGGAGACAGGAAGAAATCAGTAGGATAGAAGTTGTGGAAGCAATGAAGAAAGTTGAACTGGGAAAGCCCCTGGAATTGATGGAGTGTGTGATGAAGTGCTGAAGCATGGGGGAGAGATAGTAGTAGAATGAATGTGGAAAATGTGTAGATTGGCCTGGGAGGAAGGTAGAGTCCCGGAGGATTGGAAGTCAGGTATAATTATTCCCTTGTGCAAAGGAAAAGGGGAAAAAGAAGTGTGTGGTAATCATAGGGGCATTTGTCTTCTTAGTATAATAGGAAAAGTGTATGGTAGGATACTTATTGACAGAGTTAGAGAAAGAACAGAGGAATTAGTTGGAGAAGAACAGGGAGGCTTTAGGAAGGGAAGACGTTGTGTAGATCAGATATTCATTCTTAGATCTTTAGTGGAAAGGTTTCTAGAGAAGGGAAAGAAGTTGTATCCAGCTTTCATGGATTTGGAGAAAGCATATGACAGGGTGGATAGGCAAGGATTGTGGAAAGTATTAAGAATATATGGAGTAGATGGGAAGTTGTTGAATGCTGTGAAGAGTATGTATGATGGTGCTAAGGCTGCAGTGCATGTGGATGGTGAACTAAGTGAATTTTTCTCTTTGAAGGTTGGGTTGAAACAGGGATGTGTCATGTATCCATGGTTGTTCAATCTGTACATGGATGGGGTAATAAAAGAGGTACAAGGTAGGGTAGTGGATGTTGGAGTGGCCCTGGTGAGAGAGGGTAGTGTTTGGAAACTCCCTGTACTGTTGTTTGCAGATGACACTGTGTTGTTGCGTGACGACGAAGGGGAGCTGCATGGCTTGGTGGATGAGTTTGGGAGAGCGTGTAAGAAACGGAATCTAAAGGTGAATGTAGGGAAGAGTAAAGTGATGGTCTTTGAGAGAGGTGATGTCAGTGAATGTACAGTGCGGTTGGATGGTGAGGAATTGGAAAATGTGAGTACGTTTAAGTACTTGGGTAGTGTGATGAGTAAGGTTGGAGGTTTGGAGGGTGAAGTGCTTGAAAGGGTACAACAAGGAAGAAACGTTGCTGGTTCGTTGAAAGCAGTGATAAGAAGCAGGGAAGTGAGCATGGAAGTGAAAAAGTTACTACATGACAGTATTGTGATACCAACACTAACGTATGGAAGTGAAACTTGGACGTTGTTGGAAGGACACAAGTCAAGAGTGAGAGCAGTGGAAATGAGTTATTTAAGAGGATCCTGTGGAGTCACATGGAGAGACAGGCTGACAAATGAGGATGTAAAGGAGCGTTGTGGTTTGGATGTGGATGTGATAGGAAGCATTAGAAGGAATACACTGAGGTGGTTTGGCCATGTGGAGAGGATGAAGGGTGAAAGACTGACGAAGAGAGTGTATGTGAGTGAGGTGGAGGGGGGAAGATGGAGGGGGAGGCCGAGGATGAGATGGAGGGATGGGGTGGAGAGGTATATGAGAGAGGGGAGTGTGAGTTGGGAGCAGGGCAGTGAAATGGCGGGGGACAGGGCGACGTGGAGGCGATTTGTTTGTGGCCACCCCGAACGGGATTGAGGAGTCTGGCAATAGATAGACAGATAGATAGATTACCTTTACCTTAATGGCATTATTAAGACAATACTACAGCTCGCCATATTATCAAGTACAGTCAGGGAAAGTTCCGCATTACCCACTGTTTGGAGCATTGGCAGTCGACGAATAGTCACGAAGCAGCAGCCAGACCCCACTCGTCTGATAACTGAGTGGGAAGAAGGGTGGCCGGGGGTAGGCGTGTTTGGAGTACGTCACAGTAGTGATAATGCGTCCGACGTATTCTCAAATTGAGAAAGCGGTATGTTGTTTGTATAGTATCACACTGTCCTCTGGGTCTGTCTACATGACTGCATATATAATTCATGTTTACTGTCAAAGGTATACTTCTTTGCCTTCGTTTTGTAATGTTCTGTAGGAATGATAGTTTCAGAGACTGATCTTATAATTAGGGCTACCCATGTCATTCTGTCTAAAGAAAAACGAAACGTCTGTGATCACTCACATATAATTTATTATTATTATTGTTACACACTACCTTTGACTTTTAAGTTCCACATGGATAATTACCAGAATAACAGTGGAAATGTTTGCAGGCGGATGTTTATAGTGGGATGACTTGATAAATAAACAAACGTATAACAATCTGGAGATATATATATATATATATATATATATATATATATATATATATATATATATATATATATATATATATATATATATATATATATATATATATATATATATATGTACAGGTATTTATGTATAAAATACTGGCTTTGTTTTTGAGTCAACACAAAATATAAATATATGTTATATCGTTATGAATATCTCGTGGGGGAACGTCTCAAGTTAAAGTCGAGAGACAATAATAACATTCAAAACTCTGTCCGAACAAAGCAAACTTCCTTAATTTTCCTGACAACACTAACTCTACAGACATCTACACAGTTATTTAAAATAAGATGTTAGCATCATCTTGTCATCTATCCTTACTTAATTAATTCAAACACACCGTCCAAGTCATACATTGCAGACTTACACTCGATTCCCAACATATCATCAAGCCCTCCTCTGCCCCCAATCCCCCGCCTCCCCCTGCTTCACACTCAGTTACCAGACACATTGAGGTCTGACTGCCACTTCACATTCATCCGTCTCACACCGGTGCTTCGAGAGGTGGGTAACGCGGAACATTCCCTGACTGTACATTTCTTTGTGGTTAGCATCACATTGTAGTAGTGAATACTTGTCATAGCTTTACATTAATGGTTGAAAGATTGCAGATCTGTCCCTGGTTAATGTAATGGCGTAGTATAATTGAACAAAAAAACAAAAAAAGTGCTACAGTATACTGCGATACAGGATCATCGGTGTAAATGAGAGTACAGGTCACGCCCTATATAAAGCTTGGCTCCAGTTACAGATTTCCAAGAAAAATACGATGGTGTATATAGTACAGAAGTATAGAACGTTAAAAGAAAACGGCTGATGAGACAGAAAGGATATTAAAGATTGGTACTAAGGAGAGAATAATGAAAATTAAAGTTCCTGAAGGGGAAGGATGTAGGTGTAAGAAAGAACACGAGACTGTTCAGAGATAAAATAGTTCTTTGGAAGTGGACTTCTTTAGCTGAGTTTGCCATCATCCAATTCTTAAAATGTTAATGGTGGTTGCCATTGTACAGTATCACAAAGTGCCAGAAAATCCTGCGCTGGTAACCTCAGATACAATGGATGCCAAGCAGAATAACAGCACTTTAATTTCAATATTATTTAGTGGATAATCCTTTGAGACTCCTTCGAGCATTATGTCCATTGCTTTGAATTATTCGTTATACATGACATGAAGCTATGGAGTTATACTATATCTGGAGAGAGAGAGAGAGAGAGAGAGAGAGAGAGAGAGAGAGAGAGAGAGAGAGAGAGATGAGGTGTAGCAACCCTTACCACATATTCACGGCTTCTGTGCCAGTGATAGCTGCAAAGGATATCGAAGCATGGGGTACCGATAATTATTTTAGTGGGGGTACATACATACATGCATACATACTGTACACACATAGGAGGAGGCAGTGGCTGAATCGTAAAGAGGTGGCCTTTAGTCCTATTCGACCCAGGTTCGATTCCCCGCTGGGGCAGGGAACAGTTTAAGAACTTGAATTTCATTAAAGCAGACTTTACTGATCTACCAAAAAACCCTCTGACGGCGTAAAAATACCCCCGCTAAAGCAATACACCAGTCCTGTATGAGACAGCCCTTGCATGTATTCAATATGGACGGTGGGTGTTAGTGACGAAGTAGTGACATGTGGAAGCGTGTGGTATTCAGAAGGACTACTAGGCCTTGAGAGCAAGCTGTGAAGCCTATGCACACAGCCGAACACATAAAGAAAAAAAAACATACATACACACATAGGGGACATACATACATATCTTCGTTTTTTTGTCTATATATCCATCCATGAACACCCATCCATCCATCCATCCATTCATCCATACAGAGAGACATACATAGATATGTACTGTACGTACATTGCTACATACATAGGTAAATACATACAGGCACACATACATTCTATCCAGCCATCAAATTACTTCACTCTTCATTGGCATTCATTCATGCATTCATTTGTCCCCCCTCCCCCCCCTCTGTCCATTTCCGTTTGTCTTCTCTCTCCTCCCTCTTTCTTTCCCTCTTTCCTGTTTTGCCATCCTTCACTCCCTTTCTTCTCTCTCCCTCCCCTCTCCTCTTTCTCCCTCCTTCCCTTCCCCTCTCCTCTTTCTCTCTCCTTCCCTTCCCCTCTCCTCTCTTTCACACTCCTTCCTCCTTCTCTTCTCATTCTCCCTCCTTCCTCCCTCTCTTCTCTCCATTATTCTGTATCTGTCATCTCTGTCATTTCTCATTCTCCCATCTTTTTCTCCCTCATCCTCTGTCTCATTCCCTCTGTCTTTCCCTCCCTCTCTCCCTCACTTCTCCCTTTCTCTCCCTTTCCCTTGACAGTTACAATACAGAACACTAAAATACTTCATCTTTTTGCATCCCTGCCTCCACCCGTCTCTACATTCACACCTCACTTCTCTCTCTCTCTCTCTCTCTCTCTCTCTCTCTCTCTCTCTCTCTCTCTCTCTCTCTCTCTCTCTACCACAATTCCACAACTATCACCACAACTATCAAAACTTCTATCACCACCACACCGTTACCACAACTCC
Source organism: Coenobita brevimanus (assembly GCF_032717465.1). Classification (NCBI taxonomy): domain Eukaryota; kingdom Metazoa; phylum Arthropoda; class Malacostraca; order Decapoda; family Coenobitidae; genus Coenobita; species Coenobita brevimanus. Next base: position 13,664,627 of record NC_137026.1, on the reverse strand, counting down.
CACAAATCCTACCACCACCACAATTACCACCAACACAACTACCACCACCACACCATTGCCACAACTACGAGTACAGCAATCGCTACCACCACCCGTCAAGCAGGAGAGAGACATGCATTCAGACAGACAGAGGAGAGAGAGAGAGAGAGAGAGAGGGAGGGAGGAGTAGATAGATGAACAGATAATTAATTTGAGGAGTGAATAGATACATAAATATAGATAGATAATGGATAGAGATAAACAGATAGATGGTAGATGGATTGGTAGATTGGTAGAGAAGTTGTTATACCAACAATTACAATTAAAGGGTAAAAAGAAAACATAAATATATAGATGGATAACTAAATATATATATATATATATATATATATATATATATATATATATATATATATATATATATATATATATATATATATTGTTACGGAACAGAGAAAGATAATGTACACTTTAAGTGAGAATACGAAGAGTCACTACTGTCCCGTAAAGTTCCAGGTTCAAAACAAAAGAGTTAGGTAAAATTACAAGTTAAAGTTTAATGCTTAAATTAACAACAAAACATTCAGGACTCATAAGGACAATGTAATGGCAAATAAACAGGTTAAATATATGGTTAACTGCAATAGCCTCTATTAACACGAAATTAGCGAGAGTAAATTTATCTAAGTCAGCCCTGATAAAATGAGATACCAGATAATACTCAGTGAATGCCAGATAAATTATTACAGATACAAACTATTATCAAAAATGACTGACATAAAGAACCCCACACGAATTACAAAAACTTCACTAGGCCTACAAATTAAACTTATGCTATACAGTACAAGAAAAATGCAACAACAGTTATACTCAAATTACACACAGCTGCTAGATGGTTGGAGATTTCTTGAGCACTCACAATAATAATATCTGTACAGGGGAGGACAGAGATGTGAACAAAATGAGGAGCAGATCTAAGTGGCAATGATGCAGAGACTGAGCTCATTATATAGGGGCCAGGAGAGCTTGATACAACTTGTAATGAGGACGCGCAAATGAAGCCATGGGGACAAAGAGATGACAATCCCGCAAAGTATAACAGAGATGTCGACTTACTCTACTATAACGGTAGAAGGGGGGGACTGAGGCAGAACACGCTCGTGATCAAACATGCAGCAACTGTGCGTTAAAATTACACAAAGGATGATGAAATCATAGGCTATGTAACACCTCCCCACAAAGAAAAAGAAATTTACAAAGGAAATTTCTTATTACTCTAAACAATCTGTCTAAAGTCTAGATAAGCAATCTGCAATAACATTTTCTTTCCCCTTGACATGTTGTATGTCTAATGAATACTCCTGAAGAAGTAGACTCCATCTTGCCAATCTCTGATTTTTATCTTTAAACTTACTGAGGAATTTCAGTGGGTTATGATCGGTATAAATGACTATGGGGTCAAAACCAGAACACAAATAAAATGAAAAATGCTGTAAACCCAAAATCAAGGCCAAAAGCTCTTTCTCAATAGTTGAGTAGTTCTTTTGAGGTGGAGTGAACTTCTTACTGTAATAAGATACAGGATGTTCAATACCCTGATCATCCTCTTGCAGCAAAACAGCCCCAGCTCCTGTATCACTTGCATCAACAGCCATCTTAAAAGGCTTAGCAAAATTTGGAGTAGCGAGCACTGGCTGACTTAATAGAATAGCTTTAAGTTTGTTGAAAGAGGATTCACAGTTATCGGTCCAGACAAATTCAACTCCCTTTTTCAGTAGGTCTGTAAGTGGTGATACAAGAATAGAAAAGTTAAGAACAAATCTCCTGTAATAACCTACCATTCCCAAAAATCTTTGTAGCTCCTTCCTACTTTTAGGTCTGGGAAGATCACTTATAACCTGAACCTTAGCTCCTGGTGGTGCAACATGTCCATCACCAATTACATACCCAAGGTACTGAACTTTAGCTTGACCAAACTCACACTTTGATAAATTAGCTACAAGATTAGCATGAACTAAACGGTCAAGAAATTTACTGACATGGCATAGGTGATCTTTCCAGTTGTCACTGAAGATTAATACATCATCAATATAAACAACACACCCTGCCAAACCCTCTGTTACAACATTCATGAGCTTCTGAAATGTGGCTGGTGCATTCTTCATACCATACGGCATTACAGAACATGCAAAAGCCTTTCCTAGTGTTACAAAACATGAGATCTCCCTAGCACGTTCAGTCATAGGTACTTGCCAGTATCCCTTTAACAAATCAAACTTACTTATGTACCTAGCCTTTCCGATCTTGTCTATGCAATCTTCCACACGAGGGAGAGGGTAAGTGTCTGTTTTGGTTATCTGATTAACACGTCTGTAGTCGATGCAAAGCCTCTGTGACCCACCTAGCTTAGGGACTAGAGTGACAGGAGAACTCCACTCGCTCCGACAGGGCTCAATCATCTTGTGGTCCAACAGGTAGCCAAGCTCCTTCTGGATGAGAGGAACTTTCACTGGGTTCACACGGTAAGGAGGCAATTTAATTGGCTTTGCGTCTCCAACATCGACATCATGCATCAACACAGTGGTTCTTCCTGGAGTGGCACGGAACACTTGCGGGTACTCCTGCAGTAATGCCGAAAACTCCTGCCTTTCCTTGGGTGGTAGATGAGAAAGCTTAGTCTGGAGATCATTCATGATATCAGGATTCTTCCCCAAACTATCACTCAGGCTCATACTGCATGGGAGAGCTTCACTTGCAGACTCGGGTGGAACAGCTACAGTGCAGACTGGATTATTTTCGTCCCGCTTGTGATATAACTTTAGCATGTTGATGTGACATAGTTGCTTGCTCTTTCTACGATCTGGTGTGGTGATGACATAGTTGACATCACTGAGTTTCTTCTCCACGAAATAAGGACCACTAAACTTGGCTTGAAGAGGTTGCCCATGAACTGGTAGCAGAATCAAAACCTGATCTCCTGGCTGAAAGTGGCATAACCTGGACTTCTTATCATACCAAGTCTTCATCTTCTCCTGAGCAGCTCCTAAATTCTCTCTCGCCAGCTGTAAAGCAGTGGACAGCCGTTCTTTGAAATTCATCACATACTCCAGCAGGTTGACGTCATCTTCCTCCGACAGCTAGCATTCCTTGAGTAGCTTAAGGGGTCCTCTTACTTCATGGCCAAACAGTAGTTCAAAAGGTGAGAAGCCCAGTGATTCATTTGGAGATTCTCTTGCAGCAAACACAACGAATGGAAGACCTTTATCCCAGTCTTTCTGATGTTCCAAACAGTATTTCTTGAGCATCGATTTGAGTGTTTGATGATATCTCTCCAACGCTCCTTGGGTCTGGGGATGGTAAGCTGAAGACGTGATCTGGGTGATGCCCAACTCTTCCAGAGACTGCTTGAAAACATTTGACATGAAATTACTTCCTCGGTCTGACTGTACCTCCTTGGGCAGACCAAACTTTGTGAAGAACCCTAGCATTTCCTTAACCACGTTCTTTGCTGAGATGTTTCTAAGTGGAATGGCTTCAGGATAACGAGTAGCCATATCAATCATGGTCAACACATAAGAAAATCCTGAAGAAGTCTTAGGAAGAGGGCCCACAATATCCACCAACACACGGGTGAAAGGCGCCTCAAAAGGAGGAATGGGAACTACAGGTGCAACCTTTTCGGTCTGATTACACTTCCCCACAACTTGACAGGTGTGACAAGACTTACAATACCAGGAAACATCCCTGAAGATACCTGGCCAGTAGAAGTGTTTCAAAATGCGTGCCACAGTCTTCCTCACTCCAAGGTGTCCTGCCAAACTGGAATCATGAGCCACTCGAATGATATCCTGCCTACAAACACGAGGGATGACAACTTGATGTACAACCTCCCATTCACAGTCGGCTGATGCTGTTGGGGGTCTCCACTTCCTCATAAGTACTCCTGACTTTACATAATAACAAGTAGAAGCACCGGCTGACTCTTCTTCACTGTAAGCAGAGTTAGCTAGACCTTTCAACTCAGGGTCAGCAACCTGCAACTCAACCAACTCTTGACGAGACAAATTATCAACACTACGGGGTACTGCCTCATCTGGTGAGTGGTCCAAATTAGCAAGAAAAGTGTCAGCTAGGATAACATCATCATCATCATTATCCTCTAAATCACCAGTAACTTTAGCCTTAGCCCTAGTGACAGCACATGCAGGGAACACATCAGGGACATCACAATCCTGGGACGCAGCCACTGGCTCACTAGACAACTGAGGAGCTGGACACACTTGACTTCCACCAATATCATTTCCAAGTAAGAAAGTTACACCTGACATTGGGAGTGTCTCAACCAACCCAACCATAACGGAACCATTAACAAAACCAGACTCTAAATTCACTCTGCACAGAGGGACAGAGAAGTAATTATTCCCTACACCTTGTAAGATTACAGTTTCATCAGAGGAATTAACATTAGAGCCTAGAACACTGGTCAGCATAAGGGATTGGCAAGCACCTGTATCACGATATATTTGAACTGATTTCCTGTCATTACTGTCCAGAGGACTGACAAAACCATCAGACAGGAAATTAGCACATGAACTCTTGAGAGTGTCACCCACGTTACTGCTCAAAAGAGGAGCTCCATCATGAGAATTTAAGTTACCCCTCAAAGCAGGTTCAGTTAACTCAGTTAAAGAATTCTGGGAACTCTCAAGAGTGGACACTAGACCAATTGACTGAATATTTAAAGACTCCTTTTTGTTCACATCACGCTGTCTCCTGAAACATCTCTCCGTAGTATGACCAAGCTTACTACAATAAGTACATTTACTTTTCTGAAATCTAGAGGTGAAGCTGGTATTTACTTCCTGAGAAACATCATCCTTATTCTCTTTCCTGTTACCTGTACTCTGAGTAGAGGCAACGTACTTACTCTCAGCTTTCCCTTTTTCTCTAGAATATCTCTTGTGAGTGAGAACATACTCATCAGCTAAAACTGCAGCATCAGACAAATTATCTATTCTTTTTCTCATCAAGATATAGGCTTACATCTTTACTAATACACCTTTTGAAATCCTCCAGCAAAATCATCTGCTTAAATTTACCAAAATCAGAATCCACATTCTTAGAATTTAACCACTGCTCTAACAGATCTTCTTTGATTTTTGCATACTCAACATGGGATTGCTTATCTTGCTTATAAGTTGTCCTAAATTTTACTCTATAAGCTTCAGGAACAAGCTCATAGGCCTTAAGAATCAAGCTCTTAACTACATCATAATTATCAGACTGATCCTGAGGCAAAGATGCATAAGTTACTTGAGCTTTACCGGTGAGAACAGTTTGAAGGAGTACTGGCCAATACTCCTTAGGCCAATTAAAACCTGTAGCTACCCTCTCAAACAACTGAAAATACTTAGTTAAATCAGATTCATTAAAAGGAGGGACAAGTTTAACATTTTTAGCCACATCAAAATCATCAGAGCTAGATGATCCAGTTCCACCTTGTTTCATGCGATACTCATGGTCTGCCTGAATCCTAGCAAGTTCAACTTGTGCGTGAAACTCAGCCTCCTTAACATCAGCCTCCTTAGCACGTGCTTGAAATTCAGCTTCCTTCACATGAGCCTCCTGCAGGGCTAGCTGTAACTTAGCTAATTCAATCTGCGTTTGCTCATTTGGAGGAGTTACATTAAACAAGCTTTTATTAATCATGCCAACAATTTGATCTTTAGAATGATGAGAGTGAACTGCAATTCCCAATTGTTGAGCAACAAGCTTAAGTTCATTCTTTGTTCTGTTTTCTATATCACACACTGTTTGCACATTTGACAAAAAAATCTTTGGCTTCATCAAGTGTAGAAATAGTAGCCATCATGAATATATCACAGTCACAAAATATCAAACAATATCCTTATGATAATATCCTGAATATCCTGATATGAGGTCGCCAAATTTATGTTACGGAACAGAGAAAGATAATGTACACTTTAAGTGAGAATACGAAGAGTCACTACTGTCCCGTAAAGTTCCAGGTTCAAAACAAAAGAGTTAGGTAAAATTACAAGTTAAAGTTTAATGCTTAAATTAACAACAAAACATTCAGGACTCATAAGGATAATGTAATGGCAAAAACAGGTTAAATATATGGTTAACTGCAATAGCCTCTATTAACACGAAATTAGCGAGAGTAAATTTATCTAAGTCAGCCCTGATAAAATGAGATACCAGATAATACTCAGTGAATGCCAGATAAATAATTACAGAAACAAACTATTATCAAAAATGACTGACATAAAGAACCCCACACGAATTACAAAAACTTCACTAGGCCTACAAATTAAACTTATGCTACACAGTACAAGAAAAAATACAACAGTTATACTCAAATTACACACAGCTGTTAGATGTTTGGAGATTTCTTGAGCACTCACAATAATAATAATATCTGTACGGGGGAGGACAGAGATGTGAACAAAATGAGAAGCAGATCTAAGTGGCCATGATGCAGAGACTGAGCTCATTATATAGGGGCTGGCAGAGCTTGATACAACTTGTAAGAGGGACGCGCAAATGAAGCGATGGGGACAGAGAGCTGAAAATCCCGCAAAGTATAACAGAGAGAACGACTTACTCTACTATAACGGTAGAAGGGGGGGACTGTGGCAGAACACGCTCGTGATCAAACATGCAGCAACTGTGCGTTAAAATTACACAAAGGATGATGAAATCATAGGCTATGTAACACCTCCCCACAAAGAAAAAAGAAATTTACAAAGGAAATTTCTTATTACTCTAAAACAATCCGTACATGGCATTACAGAACATGCAAAAGTCTTTCCTAATTTTACAAAACATGAGATCTCCCTAGCACGTTCAGTCATAGGTACTTGCCAGTATCCCTTTAACAAATCAAACTTACTTATGTACCTAGCCTTTCCGATCTTGTCTATGCAATCTTCCACACGAGGAAGAGGGTAAGTGTCTGTTTTGGTTATCTGATTAACACGTCTGTAGTCAATGCAAAGCCGCTGTGACCCACCTGGCTTAGGGACCAGAGTGACAGGAGAACTCCACTTGTAGACTGGGGTGGAACAGCTACAGTGCAGACTGGATTATTTTCGTCCCGCCTGTGATATAACTTTAGCATGTTGATGTGACATAGTTGCTTGCTCTTTCTACGATCTGGTGTGGCGATGACATAGTTGACCTCACTGAGTTTCTTCTCCACGAAATAAGGGCCACTAAACTTGGCTTGAAGAGGTTGCCCATGAACTGGTAGCAGAATCAAAACCTGATCTCCTGGCTGAAAGTGGCGTAACCTAGACTTCTTATCATACCAAGTCATCATCTTCTCCTGAGCAGCTCCTAAATTCTCTCTCGCTAGCTGTAAAGCAGTGGACAGCCGTTCTTTGAACTTCATCACATACTCCAGCAGGTTGACGTCATCTTCCTCCGACAGCCAGCATTCCTTGAGTAACTTAAGGGGTCCTCATACTTCATGGCCAAACAGTAGTTCAAAAGGTGAGAAGCCCAGTGATTCATTTGGAGATTCTCTTGCAGCAAACACAACGAATGGAAGACCTTTATCCCAGTCTTTCTGATGTTCCAAACAGTATTTCTTGAGCATCGATTTGATTGTTTGATGATATCTCTCCAACGCTCCTTGGGTCTGGGGATGGTAAGCTGAAGACGTGATCTGGGTGATGCCCAACTCTTTCAGGGACTGCTTGAAAACGTTTGACATGAAATTACTTCCCCGGTCTGACTGTACCTCCTTGGGCAGACCAAACTTTGTGAAGAACCCTAGCATTTCCTTAACCACGTTCTTTGCTGAGATGTTTCTAAGTGGAATGGCTTCAGGATAACGAGTAGCCATATCAATCATGGTCAACACATAAGAAAATCCTGAAGAAGTCTTAGGAAGAGGGCCCACAATATCCACCAACACACGGGTGAAAGGCGCCTCAAAAGGAGGAATGGGAACTACAGGTGCAACCTTTTCGGTCTGATTACACTTCCCCACAACTTGACAGGTGTGACAAGACTTACAATACCAGGAAACATCCCTGAAGATACCTGGCCAGTAGAAGTGTTTCAAAATGCGTGCCACAGTCTTCCTCACTCCAAGGTGTCCTGCCAAACTGGAATCATGAGCCACTCGAATGATATCCTCCCTACAAACACGAGGGATGACAACTTGATGTACAACCTCCCATTCACAGTCGGCTGATGCTGTTGGGGGTCTCCACTTCCTCATAAGTACTCCTGACTTTACATAATAACAAGTAGAAGCACCGGCTGACTCTTCTTCACTGTAAGCAGAGTTAGCTAGACCTTTCAACTCAGGGTCAGCAACCTGCAACTCAACCAACTCTTGACGAGACAAATTATCAACACTACGGGGTACTGCCTCATCTGGTGAGTGGTCCAAATTAGCAAGAAAAGTGTCAGCTAGGATAACATCATCATCATCATTATCCTCTAAATCACCAGTAACTTTAGACTTAGCCCTAGTGACAGCACATGCAGGGAACACATCAGGGACATCACAATCCTGGGACGCAGCCACTGGCTCACTAGACAACTGAGGAGCTGGACACACTTGACTTCCACCAATATCATTTCCAAGTAAGAAAGTTACACCTGACATTGGGAGTGTCTCAACCAACCCAACCATAACGGAACCATTAACAAAACCAGACTCTAAATTCTCTCTGCACAGAGGGACAGAGAAGTAATTATTCCCTACACCTTGTAAGATTACAGTTTCATCAGAGGAATTAACATTAGAGCCTAGAACACTGGTCAGCATAAGGGATTGGCAAGCACCTGTATCACGATATATTTGAACTGATTTCCTGTCATTACTGTCCAGAGGACTGACAAAACCATCAGACAGGAAATTAGCACATGAACTCTTGAGAGTGTCACCCACGTTACTGCTCAAAAGAGGAGCTCCATCATGAGAATTTAAGTTACCCCTCAAAGCAGGTTCAGTTAACTCAGTTAAAGAATTCTGGGAACTCTCAAGAGTGGACACTAGACCAATTGACTGAATATTTAAAGACTCCTTTTTGTTCACATCACGCTGTCTCCTGAAACATCTCTCCGTAGTATGACCAAGCTTACTACAATAAGTACATTTACTTTTCTGAAATCTAGAGGTGAAGCTGGTATTTACTTCCTGAGAAACATCATCCTTATTCTCTTTCCTGTTACCTGTACTCTGAGTAGAGGCAACGTACTTACTCTCAGCTTTCCCTTTTTCTCTAGAATATCTCTTGTGAGTGAGAACATACTCATCAGCTAAAACTGCAGCATCAGACAAATTATCTATTCTTTTCTCATCAAGATATAGGCTTACATCTTTACTAATACACCTTTTGAAATCCTCCAGCAAAATCATCTGCTTAAATTTACCAAAATCAGAATCCACATTCTTAGAATTTAACCACTGCTCTAACAGATCTTCTTTGATTTTTGCATACTCAACATGGGATTGCTTATCTTGCTTGTAAGTTGTCCTAAATTTTACTCTATAGGCTTCAGGAACAAGCTCATAGGCCTTAAGAATCAAGCTCTTAACTACATCATAATTATCAGACTGATCCTGAGGCAAAGATGCATAAGTTACTTGAGCTTTACCGGTGAGAACAGTTTGAAGGAGTACTGGCCAATACTCCTTAGGCCAATTAAAACCTGTAGCTACCCTCTCAAACAACTGAAAATACTTTGTTAAATCAGATTCATTAAAAGGAGGGACAAGTTTAACATTTTTAGCCACATCAAAATCATCAGAGCTAGATGATCCAGTTCCACCTTGTTTCATGCGATACTCATGGTCTGCCTGAATCCTGGCAAGTTCAATTTGTGCCTGAGCCTGTACCTGTGCCTCTTCAATACGAGCATTTGCCTCATTAACACGAGCCTCCTGCAGGGCAGGCTGTAACTTAGCTAATTCAATCTGCATTTGCTCATTTGGAGGAGTTACATTAAACAAGCTTTCATTAATCTTGTCAACAATCTGATCTTTAGAATGATGAGAGCGAACAACAATTCCCAATTGTTGAGCAACAAGCTTAAGTTCATTCTTTGTTCTGTTTTCTATATCACACACTGTTTGCACATTTGACAAAAAGTCCTTGGCTTCATCAAGTGTAGTAATAGTAGACATTATGACTAAGTAACAATCACAAAATATCAAGCAATATCCTTATGATAATATCCTGAATATCCTGGCGAGGTCACCAAATTTATGTTACGAAACAGAGAAAGATAATGTACACTTTAAGTGAGAATACGAAGAGTCACTACTGTCCCGTAAAGTTCCAGGTTCAAAACAAAAGAGTTAGGTAAAATTACAAGTTAAAGTTTAATGCTTAAATTAACAACAAAACATTCAGGACTCATAAGGATAATGTAATGGCAAAAACAGGTTAAATATATGGTTAACTGCAATAGCCTCTATTAACACGAAATTAGCAAGAATAAATTTATCTAAGTCAGCCCTGATAAAATGAGATACCAGATAATACTCAGTGAATGCCAGATAAATAATTACAGAAACAAACTATTATCAAAAATGACTGACATAAAGAACCCCACACGAATTACAAAAACTTCACTAGGCCTACAAATTAAACTTATGCTACACAGTACAAGAAAAAATACAACAGTTATACTCAAATTACACACAGCTGTTAGATGTTTGGAGATTTCTTGAGCACTCACAATAATAATAATATCTGTACGGGGGAGGACAGAGATGTGAACAAAATGAGAAGCAGATCTAAGTGGCCATGATGCAGAGACTGAGCTCATTATATAGGGGCTGGCAGAGCTTGATACAACTTGTAAGAGGGACGCGCAAATGAAGCGATGGGGACAGAGAGCTGAAAATCCTGCAAAGTATAACAGAGAGAACGACTTACTCTACTATAACGGTAGAAGGGGGGGACTGAGGCAGAACACGCTCGTGATCAAACATGCAGCAACTGTGCGTTAAAATTACACAAAGGATGATGAAATCATAGGGTATGTAACAATATATATATATATATATATATATATATATATTAGGAACCAAAGACCGGAGCCAGCAAACCATTCCTTCCAAGAATAAAAAACAGTACAAAAGAGAACCAAATTCAAGATCCGTTCATTTCGAGATGCCTGTACACACTGCGTTTGAGAAACCGGAGATCATAGGAAGTACGAAATACAGACAGAGGGAGACAATTCCAGAGCTGACCTGTTGCAAAAAGGAAAAACTGGGAGTAACAGTTAACTCATGCATTAGAGAGTTGGACGGAAAAGGGATGAGAGTTTGTTGCTAGACGGGTGCTACGCACCCGTCGCAGAGTTGGAGGGATGCAAACAGACAGTTCAGAAGAGCAATGACCATGGAAGTAACGATAGAAAGAGATAAAGATGCAACAGTGCGGCAAAGAGACAGAGGTTGAAGGGAGCCAGTAAGAGGAGGAGAGTTGATGAAACGAAAAGCCTTTGACTCCACACTATCGAGAAGAGCTGTATGTGGGGAGCCTCCCCACACATAAGAATTGTACTCTAAACAGGGGCGAATAAAATCCGTGTTTAAAGTCAACAACTGTGCAGGGGTAAAGAAGGTACAAAGTCGGCTTAGCACACCTAATCTCTTGGAAGCAGATTTTACAAGAGATGCAATATGATCTTTCCAAAATAAGTCCCGTGTGAATGAAACCCCGAGCATGTTCAAGGATGATGCAGGATTGAGCTGGATATCATTAACCCCTAAACCGCAGGGTTGTTTTGGCGCTCCTTGCGTGTCCCGCGGGGATATTCGTGCTCCGACAGACTTTGTAAAAATATTTGCCAAAAATCAGTTATTAGTCCTAGAATATTATAATTAAATATGCCTATGGCACATACCTTTAGCTATCTCCTGGGATGTTTGTTGAGCCTTCGTCGAGTACCGTAGGACTTGTGGAGACTTCTGAATTTGGGTAATGAAGTCTCTACATTACACTTCCCGACACTCCGTAATATGATTACCACAGCCTGATATTATCACTAGAAACACTATTCTATGATTTTCAGTTAGTTTGGAATCCATACTCAGAAAAAAAAAAACACTGTGAAAGCAATGAAAATTACAAGCGCGTACCAGCTTCCCACTTGCGCTCGTTCATATTGGTATTCTGTCATTAATTACTCATAAAAACACTCATACTTTATATTTCTATTACTATATCTATCTATCTATCTATTGCCAGACGCCTCAATCCCGTTTGGGGTGGCCACAAACAAATCGCCTCCACGTCACCCTGTCCCCCGCCATTTCACTGCCCTGCTCCCAACTCACACCCCCCTCTCCCTTATATATATCTGCAGTCTTTATTCATAAGTTTCCTTCGGTAATAGTAGTTTATTGTCATTGTGGGCATTCAATTTCTCTTTCAGTAAAATATGTAGCATTCACTTTCTCGTCCTGTATACTAGCATTGAGAGCGAATCTGTCACTTTCACTTTCACTTTCATAACTCATAGTATTCATACATGCTAGAGTGAAACTTTCACTTTCATTATTCCTAGTATATATATTTGTATTCTTATATTGCTACTCATTTACATTTCTATTTACATTCTCTATTTTATTTACATTATTTACATTTCTATTTTATTTACACTGTGTTATGCACTGTCACTTGCAGTAACTTATAAAACTATTTTCCAGTGTTTAGTTATATTTACATTCATTGCTTTCACTTGCTGTTTACACATTATTTACACATTATTTTCATTTCCACTTGCACTGTTTTAGTCACCAGAAAGATCGTAGTCACTGTCCATCATTATCATTGATAAATTAGCCAGTTCACATTCCACAGCTGTCACTTAGCCCTTTAACACGAGGTTTAGTAGGGGTAGAGGTCACAGGGCCCTTTGCATGGGGCTAAAAAGCGGCAGAATTGGACAGGCGCGAATCCGACATGGTTTAAGCTTGAAAGATGAGAGTAAACTGAATGCTGCTGCCTAGGGGTAGAGAAGGGCTGCCAATGTCAGCGTGGTGACGGCTGCTAATATATACGGTATGAAATGATTGGCAGGAAACCTAGACAATACATAATAAATTAGGTAGTTCCAGGTGAATGTAAATATTACTTAGGCTTCTCCCTTCCTTTCATATATATATTTTTATTACGAGAATAGATTATACGGCATATTTCAAGGGGAAATTACCGGGGGAAATTAGCGAACGAGTGCACATGAGGTGTTGTCAGGTGATCATTAGCCAATTCCAGATGTATGTCACTATCACTTTATTTCTTTTTTGTATATATTATTTTGTATAAGAATAGGGCATAGGACTTATTTCAATGGATGAAATCATTGGAAATTTCCGGGGAAGATTTGCTTAGCACAGCGTGGCCAGGCAGGCGAAAGGAGAGTGTAATGGAGGGGAGGTAGGGAGGGGAGTCAAGAATGGGGAAAAATGGCTAAATTGTCAACAATGGATGGGAGTACAGATGTGATAAGGAGTGCTGACTAGTGTTGGACATTGGCAGTACTGATAGATGATACAAGCCACCACTTGTAAGCCCGGGAGAATTCAAAATAGCACAGAATCACAAAAGTGACGCCCTGTGGTATGATCCATTGTGCCTGAGCATCACGAAAGTGACGCCCCGCGGTTAAGGGGTTAACCTGCCCTGTCCCGACCGATTTTCCACCACCGACTCCCCCCAATCCCGATCAATTTTGGAAAAAAAAATTTCGGCTGAAACCTCCGCTTTTGGTGAGAAACATCGATAATTCATAGAGAAATCGCTCACCTGAGGTTTAAAATACTCAATACAGGTAGGAGTACCCCTTACCTTACTGGGTTTTCTGTCAGGCTGTCTTCAAAGAAAACGAGTTCTATGGGAGGGTAACTATTCCACCACTCATAAATGGTATTTATTTTTTTATTTGGTACGAATTTATATGTAGTAAGAGAGTATATTGGTTTTCACACAGTAATATAGGCAATATAAGCATTGTTTCACTCACCAAACACATCAACATACTTGGCCTTTTTTGGTGACACTACCTGATCATCATTTCTGACTGTTTCTTCTTCTAATGCTACGTAAACTTTGTCCTCCACATTGTCATCGATAGGAGTATAACTCTGGCCCTGAATTTCGTACCGTGGCATGACATGTCATTACTGGCCAGGTCACTGGTAACAGGTGAATTGCTGAGACAATGGCGTGCGGGGGGGGGGAGGTTGTGCAGGGTGAGGCATTGTCCCTGCCTGGCATCTTGTAGAGGAAAGAGTCCCATGTATACATACCAAAAATCACGTGCGAAAAGTGAAAAATGTGCAAATTAGGGACCTTGGAATTGATGCGCGTTTATATATGTCAACGGGACTGACAGTGACAAAACGTGTGGACGTATATCTTCATCAACGGGACGCGGCGGGTTAAACATTAGTGGGTACTCCTGTGGAAGATTGTGTCAGGTTGATAGGTGAAAAAGCTGAGTTTTTGATGCATTAAAAACAACAACATTAGTTTTACTCCAGTCAGACATATGAGTCGAGTCAGACATTAAGTGTGCCATAGCCTCATCCCTTTTTTGTTCAAGTAACTGCTGAGATGGACGTTGCAGGAACCGAATGGAAAGGTGAAGGGTGGAATCATCAGCATACGAATGGATAGGGTTAGATGTACACCCGCGAACCAAAGTTTCGGTACCCCCCTCGATGGAAGGAAGTGGAAGTCAGGGTTAGAGAGAGGGCAGGTGAACGGACAACCGTGAGTGGTACTTTGGAACTGAGCTACGAGGCGAATAGTGAGAAACCTAATGACACTGGATTCGAAACATTTCCATGCTATTCACCTGCAAAACATTATGCATTCATAACATACATATTGTAACATATAACATAGACTACTGTGTTATCATGGTGTCCTGTGATACTGACCCATCTGTGTCGGATCATCACCCAAATAAAGCACCGAGCCAGTTGTATATAAGTTGCAACTTGTCATTATAACTGCAGTCATAATGTTAGTGAATGTTATCCCTGGATTGTCTATAGCTATAATAAAGAATGGTTGTGAATTTAATGTTGATTTTCACAGTAGTTGTGCGGATGGTTATAAATGTGGCAATTATTTTATGGGGATGACTAAACCACATTGTGATGGACAGCGGAGAGCATTCGCCAATAATTTACTATAACCAAATGAAAGTAGATGCAAACAACACAAAATATTATGAGACAATGAAGACACAGCTGTGGTATCCTGCTCCACCTTGTTATCAAGGCCTTAACTGTGGCTTCACCTCATACGTGCATTATTTTCCTTCAGAGTCTGCCTTTTTTCCCAGTATCCTCTTACTGCGAGTCGTCATATTCCTTGGAGGGTTACTTGTCGTCCAGTCCTATAACCCCTACTGTATTACATTATTCCTCGCATCATCACTCCCAGACAAACAACGTTAGCACAAGACTGCTGAATCTGTTAATACCATTATTGCCACTGCCACTACTACTATAATCCCTCTTTTCCTATTGTGTCTAATTTCCCTCACAGTACTACTACTGCTGCTCCTATTACTACTCCACTATAAATCTGTATAATAATAAATATGATTGTCCTTATGTCTGTGTATCTGTTAATCATAATTATTATCCCTGTCCCACGGTCGACAATTCGTCACTGACCCGGCACCGCAACCCCAGTTCCCACCCACCATGGATTCTACTCCTCCCCCACTCCGACACCACATTACCCTTCACCTCATCCTTGGGCCAGAAGGCCTGTTGTTCACCCTTTACCAGTGAATATACGTGGCATGCATTAATAATAAAAAAGTAGGCATTTAAGAGCTAAACGGTAATCACCCTCTAAAATATTCTGTTTGCCAAGTCCAAACTTTAGGCCATATTTTGATACCATGAAGGTTTTATGTTGATACCTCAAGCCATTCATGAGATTTAATGATGCTAAAGGCAGGCAATAAAAACTAGTTGACCTTTAGCAGTTAGTTTGGTGACCTTGACTCTGACCCTGAGTTGCCATTTTCGAACTCCTCCATGATTTTGGCCATATCTTGATACGCTGAAGGCTTCATGTTGATAGCTCAAGCCGTTCATGAGATATAATAGGAACACACACACACACACACACACACACACACACACACACACACACACACACACACACGCACACACACAGATGCAGTTAAAAACATGATCGCTCCGCCTTCTAAAGGTAGGCGATAATAATGTAATAATAACAACAACATGGTAGATGTGTACTGTAGTGTTCCTAACATTACACTTAATAACTGCAGACCCAAACGTGCTTATATTACGGAGCACTGATATATTAACCACAAAACTGACCACAGACCGTTCTTATCATTACCACTGCACCTTCCCTATAGCACTTCACCATGGTAATACAACCCACTGTAGTCCTCTGTAAGATCGCTACACGTGTTTGGGAAAAATAACAGTGCACAACATGCCTACAAACCACTAAAATAAGCATATGATGTTTCACTGACATCCATCAAATAGCCTAGGAGAAGTTAGTGGACAAACAAACAAACGACTGGACACAGACAGACAGAAGCAGAATGTCTTGCATCGGTATGTAACGACCTGACAAAACTCTTGTGATCCTGCATTGCAGGTGTCATCACAGTAATAATAATAATAATAATTAATCACATGTTATTAGGCACGATACTGAGAAGGACAAACACTGGAATAGCATGTGTCGACGCAATGCAGAATCTGTTTGCCATGACAGAAGGTTGGGTTGCGGTCAAACATTAATTTAGTATTATTATAACCCTACCATTACAGCATATTATGGCACTGTTTGGTTTTATATGTCACAGCTGTTTTCACTTGGTTTATCAGGAAGATTATGGTGTTTGTCCTCGTATCATGGATATTAACATGTGATTACTACTACTACTACTACTACTATTGCTACTACTATCACTACTACTACTACTACTACTACTACTACGATTATTATTATTATTATTATTGTTATTATTATTATTATTATTATTATTATTATTATAACTATGATGACACCTACAAAGCAGGATCGTAATAGTTTTGTCAGGTTGTCAAATACCGATGCGAGACATTCGGCCTCAGTCTATGTCCAGCCGTGTGTTTGTTTGTCCGCTAACTTCTAGGCAATTTAATGGATGTCAGTGAAACGTCACAGGTGTATTTTAATGGGTTGTAGGCATGTTGTGCGCTGCTATTTTCCCCGAACATGTGTAGTGATCCCACAAAGGACTTCAGTGGGTTGTATTACTATGGTGAAGTGCTACAGGTAAGGTCCAGTGGCAATGATAGGAACGGTCTGTGGTTAGTTCTGTGGTTAATATATCAGAGCTCCGTAATATAGGCACGTTTGGGTCTGCGACTTGTATAATTATGTAATGTTCGGAATACTGCAGATGTATGTTGTTGCTGTCAAGTTTATAATTATTCTTATTAATGCATGCCACGTATATTCACCGGTAAAAGGTGAACAACAGGCCTGGTGGCCCAAGAAGGAGGTGAGGGTTAAAATGGTTCGGAGTGGGGGAGAGCTCATGGCGGGTGAGAGAGAAGGGGGTGGGGTGCAACTAGGGTAGCGGTGCTGGGTAAGTGACGAGTTGTCGACGGTGGGACAGGGAGAATATGATAACAGATACACAGACATAAGGACAATCATATATATTATTATACAGATTTATAGTGGAGTAGTAATAGGAGCAGCAGTAGAAGTACTGTGAGGGGAATTGCAGTAGACACAATGGGGAAAGAGGGAATAGTAGTGGCAGTGGCAATAATGATATTAACAGATTCAGCAGTCTTGTGCTAACGTTGTTTGTCTGGGAGTGATGATGCGAGGAATAATGTAATACAGTAGGGGTTATAGGACCGGACGACAAGAAACCCTCCAAGGAATATGACGACTCGCAGTAAGAGGATACCGGGAAAAGAGGCAGACTCTGAAGGAAAATAATGCACGTATGAGGTGAAGCCACAGTTAAGGCCTTGATAACAAGGTGGAGCAGGATACCACAGCTGTGTCTTCGTTGTCTCATAATATTTTGTGTTGTTTGCATCTACTTTCATCTAGTTATAGTAAATTATTGGCGAATGCTCTCCGCTGTCCATCACAATGTGGTTTAGTCGTCCACATAAAATAATTGCCACATTTATAACCATCCGCACAACTACTGTGAGAATCAACATTAAATTCATAATCATTCTTTATTATAGCTATAGACAATCCAGGGACAACATTCACAAAAATTATGACTGCAGTTATAATGACAAGTTGCAACTTATATACAACTGGCTCGGTGCTTTATTTGTGTGATAAGGATCCGACACAGATGGGTCAGTATCACAGGACACCATGATAACACAGTAGTCTATGTTATATGTTACAGTATGTATGTTATGAACGCATAATGTTTTGCAGGTGAATAGCATGGAAATGTTTCGAATCCAGTGTCATTAGGTTTCTCACTATTCGCCTCGTAGCTCAGTTCCAAAGTACCACTCACGGTTGTCCGTTCACCTGCCCTCTCTCTAACCTTGACTTCCACTTCCTTCCATCGAGTGGGGTACCGAAACTTCGGTTCGCGGGTGTACAGTTTAGAAAGTCATTGATGAATAAAAGGAAGAGAGTTGGTGATAGGATAGAACCCTGAAGAACACCACTGTTAATAGATCTAGAAGAACGATGGCCGTCTACAACAGCGGCTATAGAATGACCAGAAAGGAACCTATAGATGAAGGCACAGAGAGAAGGATAGAAACTATAAGAGGGGAGTTTGGAAATTGAAGATTTATGCCAGACTTCATCGAAAGCCTTTGAGATGTCAAGTGCAATGGCAAAGCTTTCGCCAAAGACCCGAAAGGAGGATGACCAGGAGTCTGAAAGGTAGGTGAAAAGATCACCAGTGGAGCGCCCCTGACGGAACCCATACTGACGATCAGAAAGAAGGTTTTGATAGAAAAGATGCTTTAAAATTTTTTCATTAAGAATTGACTCGAAATTTTTTGAGACACAGGATGTTAAAGCAATTGGCCGATAGTTAGAGGGTTGGGAATGGTCATCCTTCTTTGGGACTGGCTGAATGAGAGCAAAGTTCCAGCAAGAAGGAAAGGTACGAGTTGATAAACAAAGGCGAAAGAGTTTACCTAGGCAGGGTGTAAGCACTGAAGCACAGTTCTTGAGGACAACAGAACGGACTCGATCAGGCCCATATGCCTTGTTAGTATTGAGGCCAGTGATGGCAGAAAATACATCAGCTGAAGAAATGTTAATGTTAGCCATGAGGAAGTTTTAGGGGGGAAGTGATGAAGGAACAACACCGGAGTCGTCTAAGGTGGAATTGGAGGAGAAGGTCTGAGCGAAGAGATCTGCATTATCAGTAGAAATAGCTATAGAGCCATCAGAATAGAAAAGAGGAGGGACGGATGATGAGGTAAAATTGTTAGAAAGGTTTTTGGCAAAGTGCCAGAAGGAGCGGGAAGAACTCAGGTTGGAGAATTGAGAGCATCTGGTACGGATGAAATAAGTTTTAAAAGAGCGAAGAACAGCCATAGCACGATTCCGGGCAGAAACATAAACTAGATGTGATTCAGGGATGGATTGGCTCCGATGTCTTTTGTAAGCCCTCTCCTTGTTGCAGACAGCATTAGAACAAGCGTGATTAATATATATATATATATATATATATATATATATAGAGAGAGAGAGAGAGAGAGAGAGAGAGAGAGAGAGAGAGAGAGAGAGAGAGAGATTAATAGGTAGATGAGTAGATGGGTAGGATGGATGGATGAATAGATAGGTAGATAGGTATACAGAGAGATAGACACGAAGATAGATAAAGAGATGGATAGAGGAAGAGCTATAGAGAGATGGACACAGGTAGGCAAACTAGTAACCAGATAGACAGATATTGTACATAAAGATAACGATAAATAGATATGGTAAAACAGAATCCCCTAACTTTATTATTCATTATTCCCGCTTCCTCCCTGTTATTTTATTTCGCCTATAAAGCCTTCGAAATGAAAGAGTTATCGGACGTACAGGAAACAGGTGAGAAGCAAAAATGAGAGTGTTTCCCCTCGAGTCATTTTCTTGCTGATTGGCCGCTGAGAGAAAGAGAGAGAGAGTAAAGGGGAAGTGATGAGCATGAATTAGAGAGAGAGAGAGAGAGAGAGAGAGAGAGTAAAGGGGAAGTGAAGAGCATGAATTAGAGAGAGAGAGAGAGAGAGAGAGAGAGAGAGAGAGGATGGGAAGGCAGGTGGAGGAGGGGAAGAGGAAGAAGAAAGGGAAGAAAGAGGCAAAAGGAGAGGAAATTTAGGACGACAGAAAAGGCAAGAGAGAAATAAAGGAAAGGATGAGGGAAAATGGGAGGAAAGAAAAAACAGAGCAAGAGAACAGAGGAGGAGAGGAAATGGAGGAGGAGGAGGAGAGGGAGAGGGAAGGAGGAGGAACAAGAAGAGGGGAGGGGGGTCAAGGCCAGACCAGAGGATTAGGAAGGAGGAGGAGAAGGAGGGTTGGATAGATACAAGGCACAGACGGTGACACAGAAGAAGGTGGTGGTAGACAGTGGTATGGTAGGATAGGTACAAGGCGCAGACACCCTCACATAGGATACCTTGTGTTGGCTCAGGAGATTGGGGGAGGTGCGGGGGGAAGCATGGTCAAACTGTGTGTAGAATCATATTTGTTTGTGGGGACTTTTGATTAGTTTCTCCTATCATTATTTTTTCGTTTCTCTCAGGGCCTTACCTCAACTTGTTTTTAGGTTGAAAAGTGTTCTGGATGATGAGGATGAGGATGATGGTGATGGTGGTGGTAATGATGATGGTAGTGATAATGATGGTGATGATGGTGGTGGTGATGATGATGATTTTAGTTGCTGATTCCTCCTTTGTTTACGTCATTGATGTCTTGTGTTTTGTAACTAATGTACGAAAGATTTTTGTATTGAGGCATTTTAATAATTTGAAATCTACTTACCAAAGTTTAACTGTATTATAATATCCACTAAAGTGTTATAATTTTGTAATACGTGAATATTTTTGTACTGTAAATATCTTGTATTGTAAATGGACATCACTTGTTCCCTTGAAAAATTTCCTGCTGATAAAAGCACTGAAGTAAAATGTGGGGACTGTTGGAGTGCAGTGTGTTAAAGAGTGTGGTAATGAGTTTGGTGTGTGGTGAATGTGGTTAGAAGGTTCACCACACAAGCACCCCTCTCTTCCCTCCCTCCCTGAGACACTGGCTTGATGATGTGTGCCCTAGCTCACTCACACACGTATAAGTGTTAACTGTGCCTACCTGAGTAGTCCCAATATTCCAAAATAAAACGAATTTTTCCTTTGAATTATGTACAGTAATTGAATACTGGTTGCTGATTAATTACTTTGTGGCAGTTATAAGAACCTTCGCTGGTAACAAGTGTATACAGTGTTATGCCTCTTGAATGACTTATTAATCTGTCAGTCAGTCATGTTTATGCTGGCAGTTTTATACTCAGGTATGGATGTGACTGCCAACCAGGAGATGAGAGGCCAGGAGAAGCTGCAGCTGGAGTACGATGTCGGCACCCAGAGGGGGTACGTGCCACCAGGCACCACAAATACTGGACATTGGAGGCTGGCGGCGGCATCCAGGCTAATGCATCTAAGACGTGAGAATCATTCTTACCAGTAGTGATATCTTTCACTGCTTGTTGCATCTTCATCTATCTGTAGCCAGATGCCTTAATTCTGTAAGAGGTGGCCACAGACAAATCGCCTCCATATCGTCCTTTGCCCTGCCATATCTATGCCCTCCCCCCAACATACACCCTCCCTTTCTCATGTACCTCTCCACTCCATCCCTCCATCTCTCTATTTCTTAGAGTTTATATAATTGGTGCTGGAGATGGATGCCATCACGTGGTGGCACTGATGTAGCCAGCCAGCTCCATTGCCTCACCACTCCCTATCCCCTGAAAGGAGGATGGTAGACTGCAGGAGGACAACTTCAGCCTGCAATGTACCAGATTCGCACCTGATGAACCAGCAGCAACAACATTACCAGATTCAGGCTGTCCTTATATCGAACTTATAGTTAATTATATCATAGTCGTAGCCGAGCTGTTATAACAGTGAGTTCATTTGTAGGAGATAATGTGAGTTGTACTTGTCGTCGATGACAAAAGATAAAGATGAGTCTGGGGTTTGATTATAGTTTATTTTCTTCAAAGGGAATATCTCAAGAGTAATATCGTCTCACAAAGCGTAATGAGATGAGAGTTACTCACAAACCTGCGTGCCTGCCTTTCTCCCCACAGTGCCTCTCTCTAAACCCCCTTCTTGCTCTCTCTCCTAACTCCTTCTGCCTCCTAACACCTTCTGCCTCCTAACTCCTTCTCTCCATTATATGAATGGATGTGTCACGTGTAAGGCACTGTTAAATGGAACCTTCTAGAGCCTGGGGACTTCCCGGACAAGCCTCATACCTGTTGTCTATGGAATTCCTGTTAGAGAATGTGCGAATGCCATTTCCTTTTGCCCCAGCCATGACTTTCATCTAACCTCTAGATTACATATGTACGTTACTAGCTATTATGTATTGTATTATGATATTTTAGAGTCCTGACATCACTCAGTTACGCCCTGCTGGCGAACCTACGACAGCAAATAGCAGCTCATTACTTTCTAATCTATAAATACATGGTATTTATTATAATACTCTAGAGACAAAATATCCATAGCAATATTGTAGAGACAATAATATTAAAGAAATATAATACATTGTAGTAATATATTGTACGTATAATGAAGTATGTACATGGTAGTAAAACTGAATACAGAATATTGGATAATATATTGTAGTAACATATTGGCACCAATTTGTATGTACAACAGACATACACAAAAACTTATGTAATAACAGTACCATGTGAAGACTATAGTAAGTCATTAATATATTTGTAATGTATCTATGATATATATTTATATATATATATATATATATATATATATATATATATATATATATATATATATATATATATATATATATATATATATATATATATAATAATTGTGTTATATGAATTGGACACATTTATATCGGCTACCATTAATTAATTATTAGATTAATATTATATAATATGTTACCCCATAATTTTCTCCATTTTTTATAATAAAATTTACACTACATATTTTACGCATTTCGCTCTGGGGGTCTCGCTTGAATGTTTACTCTTCCTCCTGTAAATACTGACTCCAGTTTTGCAATCCCTGCTTGCATTCTGTGCATCACCAATAGTAATACCGGTATACCAAATACAATGGAGAAGATTATAATGACAGTTGGAGCTGGGCTATACACGTACTGTAATATGGATTGAACACACTTATGCTCAGTTCTTCCCAGGACTTCATTGTTTCATTGATTAATTGCATAGTTTCAAACTTAGGTGAAGTCAACTTATTACTTGTGCTCGTGTTCAAACGCATCTCGGGTTGAGGTTGGAAGTATTTGTGTGTGTGATTAAGGATGGCATAGTGATTGTTTGTAGCTGAGGTGGACAAAGATGGTGTAAGTACAGCACAATAGTCAGGTGCTATGTATAATCCTGATGCTGAAGTATGAGATGGTGGTGTATCTAGACAAATTATGAAAACTGATGTGTTATGAGTGAAGTAGAAAAACTGTGAATGCCCGATATGTTGATGATGTGTAAGTTTAGCTGAAGCAAATGTGAAGTTGCAATGTTGATGAATGTCATGATTTCTTATCATAGCCATTTCACAAGCGACTATTCCTGTAGGCTGAAACGTGAAAATGTACACTGGACAAAGGTGAACAGCATGTAAGGATGTACGACACTTTCATTCAATCGTTGATTCACTGGTGAAAGTGACAGTGTACTGTCTCTTGGAGACCATGATGAGTTCAGTGTCGGTGTTGATGTTGATGATGACCAAGGTGTCATTATTCTTAGAAGGAAAAGGTTATTTTTAGTGGCCCGTGAACAGATTATCTCTTATGAATGGTACATACTTCGTAATCTATTGCTGACGTTGGCGTTAGAGTCACCTCTAAGTATGGATAATACAGTATAGTATGAGATTTCTGCCTCAGAATATAGGCTTCAAACCATGTTAATGTATGCCATGACTGATTGTCTGACGTAGATCGTGAACTGGAAGTAGGTTAATGGTGATCTTGCCATTACCAGCATTTGCAATATCGTTCATCAATGATTGATAACGAACTCTAGTGTTGTCTAACTCGAGTATTATTATGTCAATATGTTCCACGATTACTGAGAAGTGTTGAAAAACTGTCATGTTTCCTTCCATTGCATTCATTTTGTCCACAGTCTGGTGAGTTATACTTTCTGCCTTTATGAGATTTTTCACAAATACATGGTAGTAAATCTGAATACAGAGTGCTGTGTTTTGACTGTCAATTAGCTTCTGTTGATATGTCAATACCTGAGCTATCTCATTAAATTTGTGGTTTATTTCTTGAAGATCTTCCTCTGTTGCCAATCCAAAAATATTCCTTAGAATTGCACGACCCAGGTCGAACAAACCGCGCCTCTCGCCTGTATGTGTGATGTTCGTATCCATAAATGCCTCCGTTCCACGAGATGGGATATCCTGGATCATGATGAGCATAGTTGTTTTAGCCTGTTCAAGATTCCGTTTTGCTAACTTCACGATTTCAGTGACTTCCTTTGTGTTATGAGCTTCTGAAACAGAACTTCTTATCTTAACTTCCAGTGTCCTCAGTGGCTTGGTTCTCCAATAATACCGGTAATTCATATAAGATGTCCGAACTAATTTCAGTACGCATCATATCTTTCACGACTGCTGTTGAAGCCATTGGGGCTATGAGGCATTTTTGCTATTACTATTTGTTGAGTGTCTAAGTGATCTGATCCTCTTGCTATATAGATGAGAATCCATGGTATAAATCCCCTCATCGTTACCTACCGAAAAAAATCTATTAATTAGCTAATCCAGTCATGCTGAAGTCGATGACAGTGATGATATGCATTACAACTGGCTCGTGGGGAACAATACCTTTGCTCGGTGTTTCACTCATAGGAGTTTAAATCGATACTTAGCTCATGTAAATGCTGTATTGTGGCATTTGTAGCAACAGTTGCACCTATTTTTGTGTGTTCTTTACGCGATCTTAATATATTTTTGTATGATTTCCTCTAGTTTATTTTCATCGTTAGTGTTCAGTGTTTCAGTTGTCTCCGAGGTTGCATAATTGCTGGCTAAATTCCTTGGGACCCTTTTTAAATGATCAGCATGAATTTGTTTTTCTTCGCCACTCGACAGTGACCTAATTACTACCTTGTTTGCAGTCTTCTTAATTACTCTGTATGGGCTTTCAAATTTCAGTGAAAGTATTGTCTCCAGTGTGAATGATACCATAGACAATGTCTCCTAAGCTGATAGTTGATTCTTTTGCCTTTTTATTGAATGACTCCATCATTTCTTCCTTGGACATCCATAATTGTTTCTTCACCCTTTTGTGTATGTCCTGGAATTCACACAAACGGAGTTCAGGGTAATCATCATAATTGTATACAGGCAGATTTTCACCTAGAATTTTGTATGGTAATTTCTTGTCTGTCCTGTGGATAATGAAATGTGATGTCTTCTATAAACTTATTAAATGCTCCGTTAGTTTATGCTTCCACTCTGGGAATCCAAATGTCCCAGCTTGCATAATTTTCTCTACCAACCCATTGGATGCTGGGTGATAGGCTAAGACATTTACCTTTTTTATATTGTATTGTTTACATATTTCTTGCAAGATTTCAAAATTAAATTCACCTCCATTAACACTTATTAGCCCTCTGAGGCACCTTGACGTGAATCGTGTTCTTTGTGGTTTGGCATATAAATCCATGTAGACGTGAATCGCATTGTTAAGCAGAAGAAATGCCGTCAAAAGGCAAGTTTTGGGCCGATTTTCATCAAATTTTGGTGTGTTCTAGTCGGTGTGTCTCTCTTCCGATGTAAACACTTGGCAACACTGTGACTGCTCTGAAGAGTAAATGCGCAGCAGAGAAACATCAGTATCTCATGACCAGGCAGGCTGAAGGGTAGCGCTGCTGTCAGTCGTCCCTTTAAATCTGCCATTTTCCCCCTCCCACCTGAGGCAGAAGCCATTATTGAAATATTGTGATTGTACAATGTTTTTGACTATAATGTGAAGTGACTGTGTCTATGGAACATATATATATTGTTTGTAAAGCTTTGGAGCCCGTTATCAGCCGTTAGGCATAGAGGCAGGAGTGTGGTTTGTTATAATGGGGTTTCCACTCTGCTTCTTCCTGCCTGTAAATGATGTGAGTATTTTACCTTTATAAAGAAGCCAGTACTTATATTTTGTGAAACATACAGTGCCTGCATTAGTGAAATAACTGACCTACCATAGCAAGCATTATGTATGCCATGGAGATATGCCATAGTTGTGAAGGAAACAAGCAGTCAAGTACGCCATAGAGTCAGGAAGGGATTATTAGAGGAGGTTGGGATATGGAATCATGGGATTGTGTTTTATACTGTATATGGTTCAGTGTGAAATATACGTATAAAAAATAGTACAGTGAGTGTTCGTCGAGAAATATTGCTTGCATTGACTGACTTACCTCAAACCTAGTGCAAGTATCAGAGACAACAATTACGCCAAACAATCACAAACTTCAGTGAAAAGGTATTGTACCAGTCTCAGACAGTGCTATATTGCACATGGTTTTGTGTGAAACATACGTATAAAATGGTGCAGCGAGTGATCACTGAGAAATATCGCGTGCATTGACTGACTTAGCAAAGACCTAGCACAAGGATCAGAGACAAGAAATATGCCACGCATATATACGTATGTCACACAGCGAATGTTCGTGGAGAAATCTATTGTGTGCATTGCATGTGTAGTGCAAGGAAGAGAGAACAAAATACACAACACACACACACACACACACACACACACACACACACACACACACACGCTTACACACTACATAACTCCTCGTCTTCAAACCCATCAAGGTCCTGCCAACATCTCAGCACCTCTGGAGGAAGTGAGTTATCCATATTTTGCTGATTTGTATATTGACCTATTTCTTTAATTCTGTATTTTTTACACAAATAAGTATTGCTTTTTTACATATACACATATGAGATGGAAGAAAGTTCAGTTTCAGTATCACTACCTAGCAAAAAGACTGGTGGTCATGTCGAGTTTCTGAGTGCACAATCAAAAAGCTTGTGATATTTTATGTGTATACTTTGAGTAAAGAAAGAAAATAATAAAACCTAACGAGCGAAAATATGTAGGTGTGGGTGAGGCAGGGAAAGGGAGTGTTTTTATCTCACTCGCGGGTGAGGAGGAGTATTCTATGTTTGTCGTCCATTTACTCAAAAACTATTGGACCTATCAAATTCCTGTAAGAATCATGATAAAGATCAGGGAATTCTACGTATGTACAGGACATAACAATGTAATATCTCTAATGAAATGTCGTTGTTACGTAGGCGGGAATGTAAAGGTTATTGTGCCCACATGAAAGTGCAGCACAGCCATGAGTACCCAGTAGTTTTTTGCGATTTACTCGTAAAGTGTGAGGCCTATCAAAAATTGGCGTGGACCATGAGAAAGTTCATGAAATTCTACACAAGATTACGAAATAAAAACATGAAGTGTGCCAGAAAACTTTTGCGGTAAAGCTCTGCACAATTTTTTTTTTTTTTTCAAAAAAATGGCTTCCAGTTTTTGGCTATTTTCTCGAAAACTACAAGACGTATCATAACCAGACTTTCCCATTACAAAGCTGATGAAATTCTCTATTAAAACTTCTAATAAAATTTTTCTGTATGATGGAAAACATTTGAACTAGGATGTTGGGAAGTGAATTTGACGTTCAGAAATGTTTATTCACGGTGGCCTAATGTACTTTTATTTGTATTTTTTTTTTTTTTTCCGCTTCTCGGCTAGAACAAACAACGGCGAATAAGATATGTAGGTTTCATGGCAGTATACAGAGGCAAGAATACATATTTTCAGCAACACGCGGGGGGGGCTGGCGGGGAGGGGGGTGGAGTAAAATCATGTGTCAGCAAAAGTTATAAAACTTATGCATGCACGAGAGGGTTAATACCTTCAGGGTAGTGAACCTACATATGATGTTATCTATGATTGCCCTTGCCACTTTTTTTGCTGTCTTATCCTTACTGGGGCTAAAATCACATATCTTAAGAAATGGTCTAGCAATGAATAGATATTGATTATTATTGCAGGATAAGGGTAACTTAAGTCAAACGCGACAACATCCCATGGTTGGTTAGGTACACTATATTTCCCTATAGATGCAGGTGTTAAAGTGTAGCCTTTGTGTCTCGCACAACTCGCATATGTCTATATGGGTGTATATATCTGTTTGTAACAATGGCCAGTAGGATAACATCCTGGCTTGTCTAACTGTCCTATCCTTGTCAGGATGTCCTGCATGTGGACTATCTTGTATCATACTTAATGCTTGAGTTATAATTTCATTAGGTACCACTAAATGTGTATTATTTTTTCTATGGTTTGGTTGTCCTGTGTTGATCCTATATGAGGCATTATCGACTATTGTGAATTGCTCAAGTGGTATATGTAGCTTGGGTAATTGTCTATCCTTGCCGCTTCCCAATTTGGATATAACTTTTGACCATGTTGGATCAATTCTCTATGCTTTTGAGATTTCATCATGGTTTGGGATGTTTCCCTTGATACTTAACGTCACGACATGAATTATCGTCGGGTTCCTAGATAGTGCATCAGCAACTAAATTTATTTTGCCTTGGATGCAGTGAATATTTACATTATAGTTTCCAACCTTACATTTCGAACTTGCTCTCCTCCCAGAGAGAAGTTTTTAGTGGAACATGCCCACGAGCGGTTTATGGTCAGTGAATCGGTGAATTTCGGAACCATACACCAAATCTTGAAACTTTTGTAATGTAAAGACCACTGCAAATGCTTCTAGGTCTGTAGTGCAATAATTTTTCTGTGCACTGTTTATTTGTCTGCAAGCAAATGCAATTGATTGATTTTTTCCACGCTTATCTTCTTGCATCAAAACGGCCCCTAATCCTTTAAGAAATGCATCTGTGCAGATTATAAATGGTTTAGTGAAATTAGGTTAGGCCAAGCAAGGTGCACCTGTAAGCTTATCTTTTAATTCATTGAATGCTAGTTTTTTGTTCCTCTCCCCACTGGAATATAGCATCTTTTTTCAGTAGAAGGAAAAAAGATTGTGCTATATGAGAGAATTGATTAATGAAAGGTCTGTAATAGCCCGGAAGACCTAAAAAATTTCTTACTTCATCTACATTTGTGGGTTCAGAGAAATCCCTTACTGTTTGTATTTTGTTCTCAGACGTGTGGAATCCTTCTGGATCTAGTCTGTGGCCAAAGAATTTTGCTTCCTTACAGCAAAATTTGCATTTAGACAGCTTAATTTTCAAACTAGCATCACCTAGCTTGTGTAGGAGCTGATCTAATTTCTGTAGATGTTCATTCATTGTGTGTGTTGCAGTTATGATGTCGTCCAAGTATACAAATATTCCCTTCCTTAGCACTGGAGACAACACATAATTCATTAATCTTTGAAATATGCCTGGCGCTGTCCTTAACCCCATTGGCATTTGTTTATATTGGTAATGCCCTATATTTGTGGAGAAAGCAGTGTATTTGCATGACTCTTGGTCAAGGGATATTTGATGGTAGCCATTAAGCAAATCAATTGTGGATAATACATTGTTTTCTGGTCCAATATTTGCAAGACATCAATTATCAATGGCACAGGAAACCGGTATGGGATTGTGTGTTGATTTAATTTATGGTAATCTACTACCGCACGCATTTCTCCATTTCGTTTGGACACGAATAATAATGGGACATTCCACGGGGAGACTGAGGGCTCAGTAATACCTAGTCTTAGCATTTCATCAACATACTGATTTGCAAGGGTACGTTGTGAGTGTGCTACTGTATAGGCTGGTACATATATTGGTTGTATGTCCGGCTGTATGTTAATCTTGTGTTTAATCGGGTCAGGACACCGTAACTGTTCTCCAGGTAATGCTATAGTTTGTTGATGTTTCTATAAAAAATCTAGCAGATCATTTTCTACATTAAATTTTCCTGAGTGAATCATATTCTCCCTTATACATTCTCTGTCTGTAGATTTTATCTTACTTGAAATTCCAGCTATAATTATTTCCCTCATACGAACAGGACATGTCTGTAAGTTGCATAGACAAGTCTCCTTTTTTATTTGCACTTCCCCATTCATCTGATTAATTAGGAACACATGAGTTTCCCCATCGTTATTCACCTGATATAATGCATTTTCCACCGAGAGTCCTTTCACTCTACATAATGCTTCTAAGACAAGAACATTACTATTCTTCAATTTACTCTTTTTGGTGACTTTCGTGTATGAGCTAGACGGAATACCTACGTCATTGGTGAGATGTGCGGGAAATAGTGTAGTGGTTCTACTGTCACCTCGGTCTCTAGGCAAAGGGGCTGGGGGGGCTGGGAGGGATGGTGTAAGTGCATGTGCATTCTCATCCGTCAGAGTAGTTCTGTTTGGATGTTCGATAGTTCCAGCTCCTTTTGATTTTCTGCTATTTATGGGTGACAGTTCTGATGATAATTCCTCTATGAATTCATTATTGTAATCGCTACCATTTCATGTGTGGGAGTAAAATTATATTCTCTGTCCTCATAGTTCTCAAACCCAATAAATGTTAGCTCTTATTGCTAAGTTTTCTACTGTATAGAAAATAGCAGAGATTGGTTTCATACTCTCTGTAAAACTGATGTCTAACTGTATCATGCCCTATATGGTTAATTGCTTGCCATCTACAGCATATAAGTCAAAATCAGATTTCTCCAATAAAGTTACTTTCTTCTCCTTTCTAAAAATCCTTTCTAATTGCTCTTGTGTTATTAAATTCACTGGAGAGTTTGTATCCAACCATAATGAAATGTTTTGATCTTCACATGAAGCGGGCACCAAGATGCACTCATTCCCAAGTGCCTCCTATGTGCACTTTAGACTTGACTTTATTTATGGTTGGTCGTTTAGTGTCGTGGCTTGCCCTTCCCCCGACTTAAAAATAGAAACCAATTTTTCTGCTGTTTTACAGTCTGAAGTCCAGTGCCCAGAAGATTTTTGGTTCCTACAGTATGGTTCATATCCTTTTGCCTTTTGCTTGTCGTCTATATTCTTAATATAACATTCATTTTTTGTGTGACCAGGACTCACACAATAATAACATAGAGTGGACCTATCTCCCGAATGTGACCCTCGAGATGACTTTTCATATTTAGGTTTTTCTGTAGCATGGTTTCTGTTTGTACTACGTGCAAACTTTTGAGGCTGTCTGTGGCCTGGTGTTTGTGATTGCTGCCTCGATGGTTGTTTGGCTTGTCTGTTTTCGGGTCGCGATCGATTTTATTCTTTGTTTGGGCTAGATGTATTCATGGCTGCCATTGTGTCTATAATTCTCATTCTGGTTGTATTGGGTTGTGATTCACTCACCCCTGCTTTGGTGCAATTCATCTCTACATCATTCATAAAATCTAACAAACACATTCCTCGGGTGTACGGTGCAGTTTTAGCTATCGTTAATACCCTATCATATAATTTACACAGTGCAGCTACATAACCAAGGATGTCTACGACATGCATTTGTGATATCTTCCCATCAGCTGTTACCCATTTTGATTTCTCTATAGTGGTTAACAGTGTCCTCTTAATCGTGGATACATCTGCTCTTATTTCACCTAAGACAAGATTTGTGTATGTTCCCTCATAAGATCCACAATCTTAAGTAATTCTGGAATTATGCCTGGCAAGAAATTTATGCCTCCAGAAAATTTCTTCAGGAATTATATTTTAAACTCATCATATGTCTGGGCTCGTAAGAGTTTATCAGATCTGAGTAGATCACCAGCTGGACATCTTTCTTGGTTAATCCATGAAGAAAAAACAGTAATTTTTTTCACTTTCATCTGTTATATGGCTCTTAAAAAGTTGCTAACACTGATTTACAAGGGACATCACATCGATACGATCCTTTTCTGTGCCTGAGAGTTTTTATCCTCATGATAAACATAGACATGGGGTGGGGAAGCTGGAATTGTGGTATTACCTCCACTAGCCACGTTGTTTGTTTCGTTAAATTCACTTGAAGTCCCTTGTTGTTATGGGAAGGGATAGTTGCATAAGTGTTTCTTGATCTGTGAACCCTCGTGAGTATAATTTCATAGGTGTGTAAGATATAGCTAAAATCATCACTATCTACATCTGAGATAGGTATCAAAGAAGCATCATCATCAGTTTCTGAAGTGTTTGTTTCTTTAACTTTAGTTTGTGGAGAACCATGTGTATTTGTTATGTTTTTCTGTTATTCTACTAAATGTGAATCATCATTGGGTAATTCAGATGTTGTCTCATTTGGCAATAAAACTGGTGGAGTTGAAAATATCCCCATCATAGCACTAAGCACTACAATAAACTCATTTTGCTAAGGAATGTTGCTTTGAATCACTTAATATATGTGTTAACTGTATAGATAACTAAAATGAACATTAATAAATGAAATATATACTGTATATATATATATATATATATACTGTATATATATATATATATATATATATATATATATATATATATATATATATATATATATATATATATATATATATATATATATATATATATATATATAATTGTAATTGTTACTGTTTGTACTAGTAGTCAGTAATGGACTTAATACAAATAAGTAAAGAAGGTGTTTGTACGTAAGGTATTATATAGATAAAATGGTGTTTGTTACTATGTTTAAGCTCTGGAAAAAATAGTATAAAGTATATACACCCACTTAGGAGCCAGAATGATGTCACTCTTGGAGACTCAGTGCCGTGGTGATGGATCAGGGTTGATTGATCTGTTATGATGTTCTTAGCAATGCTAGCACAGCACAAAGAGGACTTCTCACTCTGGTAGCTGTGGTGAGTAAACGAATAACGATGAGTAATGCTGAGCGAGTAATGATGAATGAGAGAGTGTTGAATGAGGTGACTGGGTCAGGGCTATGTGGTATTTGCTGCGTTGTCTGCACCGTCACCCCTGCATCAGCGTGGTGGTGGTGGTGGTGGTGATGGAGAGTGGTTGGGGAGAAGGGTGAGGTCAGGTGAGGGTTGATGCGGTATTGGGTTTGTGAGTCAGCACTCTCCCTACAGCTCCGTTTCTTAACTTGTAGAGGTTGTGGTTACTTGATCGTGGGTTTGTAGGCCTATTTAGGTGATTATGATTTCTTATACAACGTTTAATTGTAGTTTCTTTCAAACTGAAGGTGTTAACTAGAAGATAATATTGGTTATCGCCTCACCTGCTTGCTCCGTAGCAACTGTAGATACTTAGTTGTTTGGTTCGCTGATTGTTGATTGACACAGAAATTGGAAGGTTGGTTGTAACAATATATTGTTAAACCACTGCCAGTATAAAGTTGTGAGGCATCATGTGGCTCGAACTTATAGTATTTTTTGTTTTCTATCTCGATAATGTAGACTCAAATAATTTATCGAATTTGTAGTTTATTATATCATAGCCATGGCCAAGCTGTTATAAAAGTGAGCTCTTTTGTAGGAGATAATATAAGTTGTACTTGTCGTCGATGACAGAAGATAAAGATGAGTCTGGGGTTTGATTATAGTTTATTTTCTTCAAAGGGAATATCTCAAGAGTAATATATTCTCACAAAGCGTAATGAGATGAGAGTTACTCACAAACCTGACTGCCTGCCTTTCTCCCCACAGTGCCTCTCTCTAGACCCCTTCTCACTCTCTCTCCTAACTTCTTCTGCTTCCTAACTCCTCTCCGTTCTATTAATGGATGTATCACGTGTAAGGCACGGTTGAATGGAAGTTTCTCGAGCCTGGGAACTTACCGGTCAAGCATCATACCTACTGTCTATGGCATTGCTGTGAGAGAATGTGTGAATGCCATTTCCTTTAGCCCTAGCCATGACCTTCATCTAACCTCTAGATTAGATATGTACGTTACTAGCTACTATGTATTGTATTACGATATTTTAGAGTCCTGACACTTATTATAATGATAAATATGTTTTAATAATCAGACATTTTCCATGTGATAACACCATAACAGGGGAAAAGGCACACAGCAATGGAAATTTAACGAGCAATATTTTTTTAACACTTTGTGTGGACTAAATAACATCCCTTAACCCCTAAACCGCGGGGTTGTTTTGGCTCGACTTGCATGTCCCACTAGGATAATCGCGCTCTGACAGACTTTCTAAAAATATTTGCCAAAAATCAGTTATTAGACCTAGAATATTAAAATTAAATATGCATATGGCACATACCTACAGCTTTCTCCTGGCATGTTTGTTGAGCCTTCGTCGAGTACCGTAGGACTTGTGGAGACCTCTGAAGTTGGGTAATGAAGTCTCCACTTTACACTTCCCGACAACCCATAATATGATTACCACAGCCTGATATTATCACTAGAAACACTATTCTATGATTTTCAAATAGTTTGGAATCCATACTCCAAAAAAAAAAAACACTGTGAAAGCAATGAAAATTACGAGCGCTTATGACCTTCCCACTTGCGCTCGTTCGCCGCTGGTATTCTGTCACTTATTATTCATAAAAACACACACTTCATATTCCTATTACTATATAACACTTATATATATCTACAGTCTTTATCCATAAGTTTTCTTCAGTAATAGTAGTTTATTGTCACTGTAGGCATTCAATTTCTCCTTCAGTAAAATACATAGAGAGCCACGGTTTCACTTTCACTGTCATAACTTCAAGTATTTGTACTCATATTCTTATATTACTAATTATTTGCATTTCTATTTACATTTTCTATTGTATTTTCAATATTTACACTTCTGTTTTACTTACACTATGTAATGCACTGTCACTTGCAGTAACTTAAAAAACTACTGTATATTATGCTGTTCCATCATATTTACATCCATTGCTTTCACTTGCTATTTACACATTATTTACACTTTAATTACATTTTCCACTTGCACTTTTAGAACTGCTTCAGGCTGTGGTAATCAAAGAAGCAGGTGATGCAGAGGGAAACCTGGCACTCAGCGCACTGCCAAGAGGTGCGTTTGTGCTCAGGTGTGCATTGGGTGGTATGTGCACACACCTGGCACCTGCGGATTACAGCCTTCCTCTTGGTTGTGGCAGGCATTTGCACCAGTCTGTGCCGATCCATGTACGCCCTCTGCTCAAGTCTGTCAGGAAATCTTACTGCATGGGGCCTTGGAGCTGCTGCTGTCACCTTTCCATATCTCTCAAGCAGCTGCTGAACACAAGTCCTGGCAAACAACCTCAGGGAGAAGGACTTGGGTGGCTTTACCTTCATCTTGTACAGGATGAAGGCGTTCAGCATCGTCATGTGTATGAGATGCAGAAAAACTTTCCTGTACCACCTAGTATTCTTAGGCAGGCAATCTCTCCAATCATCAAGTCGGACTTGTCCACCAGCCACATGTTGATATTATAGTCTATGACAGCATCAGGTTTCCTCACAGGTACGCCTGTCCTACGGTCGACCTGTCTTTCATTTCCCCCTTGTGTACGATGGTGAGCAAGCGCACGACCCTCTTGTCATGCCACCGTATTGCCAGCATCTTCTCAGACTTGTGTAGGTGCACGTCTCCTCGCTGCGAGTTTCCTGCCTCTGGGAATTTGAGGAAGTGGGTACAATTGCTCTTCACAGTGCTACAGGAGCCGATGCCGTGCTCTGAAAGATATTTAGCAAGTTTCGGTGCTGTATAATAGTTGTCAGTATACAGCACATGATTCCCACCAAAATACCTTTCAAGCAGCACTTTCACTACACAGCCTGAGAAGCCAAGGGGGTGTGCTTTGTCCAGATCGACAGTGCTGGCTGAATAGATGATGAAGTCAAGGATGTACCCCGTCTTACAATCGCACAGTACAAAGAACTTGATTCCAAAGTGATGGAGTTTGCTTGGAATGTACTGTACAAACCTAACACGTCCTCTGAACAAAACCAAGGATTCGTCTATGATAGCCTTCTGAAAGGGGTGGAAGAATGACATAAACTTATCTTTCTTTCTGCTTAGAATCTCCCGAATCTTCCAGAGTGGGTCGGTTTGGGAAGGTACATCGTTGTTGGCGAAGTGCAGGTTTCCCATGATGTTCCGGAAGCGATCTCTGGCCTTGTACTTATTGAAGGTGAGTGAGGGTAGTAAGGGGTCCATTGACCAGTATTCTTCCAACTCCTGCTTCTTTGAGTGGGGCATGAGAAGCATGAGGGCGAAGAACACATACAGCTCCTGCATT
Organism: Coenobita brevimanus; assembly: GCF_032717465.1. Lineage (NCBI taxonomy): Eukaryota > Metazoa > Arthropoda > Malacostraca > Decapoda > Coenobitidae > Coenobita > Coenobita brevimanus. The sequence continues at coordinate 13,628,154 of NC_137026.1, read as the reverse complement.
CCCAGTACGGTCCACTGTTGCATCTTTGCTGCACCTGCACCACTTGCACCACGTTGTGATTCATAGTTGTTTGTCTCATCACATATGTGCTGCATGACTTCGTCATCGAGGAAGGCCAAAAGGAAGTCTACACACTCAGCATCCTCGTCAAGAGTGAAGGCAGGCTGTATCCCTGAGGAACTCTCGTCAAAATGAAGATGTTCAGGGACGAAATCGGAACCTTCCGTCCACATGAAGGCGTCCAGGATTCCCTGTCGTGGCGGTGTAGGGTGAGTCAGGGTGGAGGGTGGCTGTGAGGCAGACTGAGCTGTTTCAAGGTCACTCTTACTGACCCTAGGTTGCCATGTAGCACTAGTAGCCTTTACTCTAGTTCCTACTCTACTTTTATGAGTCAGGGATTTACCTCGTCCCCTACAGCCTGCCTTCACTGTAGGTGCTGGTGGAGACTCTGACTATGAAGACCCAGGAGAAAATTCCATTGAAGATGAGAAAGAAATTAGTGAAGTGGGGCTGGGGGAGCGGGGAGATGAATCACCTCGGGACTCATGGTGGCCTGGGTCATGCGGGGCCATTGTTCCAGGGTTAACCCGCCGCTTTTTCACTCTCTTCCCAAATTCCTTCCCTCTTTGCACTAATGGCTCCTTTCCCTTTGGAGCTAAAGATAACTTGGGACACTGAAGCACTCGTACTTGGAGTTTCTGTAACGATTTCCTCCCCAGGCTCATCACACGATTCACCCGAAGGATCAAAGTCACTATCCATCATTATCATTGATAATTCTGCCAGTTCACGTTCCACTGCCGAGTCACTAAGTCCTTTACTGCTTCCCGCACGAGTTTTTCTAGGGGTAGAGGTCACAGGGCCCTTTGCAATGGGCACAGAAGCGGCGGAAATGGTGGGGCATGAGTGTGACATGGTTTCACCTCAGAGGACAAGGAACTGATTCCCGCGACGTATATGGGCAAGCAAGGGTTGACAGTGCTAATTTACATGCTATGAAATGATTGGTAGGAAATCTAGACAATACATAAAAAAATAGGTAGTCCCAGGTGAATGTAAATATTACTTAGGCTTCTCCCTTCCTTTCATATATATTTTTTTATTATGAGAAGAGATTATACAGCATATTTCAAGGGGATATTACCCGGGGGAAATTAGCGAACGAGTGCATGTGAGGTGTTGTCAGGTGATAATTAGCCAATTCCAGGTGTATGGCACTATCACTTACCTTATTTCTTTTTTGTATATATTATTTTGTATAAGAAAAGGGCATAGGGCTTATTTCAATGGATAAAATCAGTGGAAAATTCCGGGGAAGATTTGCTTAGCACAGTGCGGCTGGGCAGGCGAGAGGAGAGGGTAATGGAGGGGAGGTAGGAAGGGAAGTCCAGAATGGGGAAACATGGCTAAATTGTCAACAATGGATGGGAGTACAGATGAGACTAGGAGTGCTGACTAGTGTTGGACATTGGCAGTATTGATAGATGATACAAGCCACCACTTGTAAGCCTGGGAGAATTCAAAATAACACAGAATCACAAAATTGACGCCCCACGGTATGATCCATTGCGCCCAAGCGTCACGAAAGTGATGCCCCGCAGTTAAGGGGTTAAAAGGTAATTTATAACATGGATATGCTGTACATCTTGTGAGCTCTCTCATTACAGTACTTACTAGTTTGAGGTGTCTTCTTATTCCCAATTGCCATGACAATGATGACTGCAATGATGATGATGATGACATTGACAGTAATGATGATGATGATGACAGTGATGATGTTGATGTTGCAGTAGTAGAGTAATAAAACCTCCCTTTCTTTGGTTTTAGGACATCCAACACACTCTTCAGTTTCCAGTGGCCGCAGGCAGATGGAACCGTTGCTGTCCAGACCCATATTGCAAGTACATGGCCACCAAAATGTTGGGCCACCTCTTTGTCAATGCTGACACCCCAGACGATGAGAGTGTCAGGTAATCCTTCTACCTCATTAACAGGTGAGGGGATGAGGGTGACGGTGACAGGAATCGTATCATGTTATTTTGCATCATTTATAAAGGCTTCATTATGCTTCCATGCGTCGGCCTTGGTCACTTTATGGTGGCTCTCCATGCTGCTTGATCTCTGACAGCCTACCTATTCAGTTCCTTATCCCTGAGATCTCAGGCACTCTATCACCTTGTTCCAGGTCTTTTTCAGTCTGCCTTTCGCACCCCACCATCGACGTTCTCATTTCTCATTTACTGCACCCAATAATAATGACAGTTTAAATTATCCTTCTTTTTTCTTAACTTGGTTCAGATTTTCATCTATTTTGCTGCTTATTTCATGCAACCACGTGTCATAAAAAGACAATGCTATGACTCTACATCCCTTCCATTACACTTTTCTGTGACTTGGATCATACTTGTGTTAATTTAGTGTTCCAGCTCAGCATTAAAGATCGAAAGATGGCAATTTTAGGCCAAGTTAGAGTAAAAAGCCTATACTGTAGAGTTGGCTCACAAAAAGTGAGAGGGAGGAGCAAAAATGATGAAAGATTATTATTATCTTTACTGTTTTATTATTATTTTATCATTTTTTTTCTCTAAACCTTATCATCCAGACCTCATTTCCCACCTAAGGATGGGTATCAAGTGCTTTAATTATCTAGCTATTCTATCTATAACCAGGCACCATAACCCCATAAGAAGTGGCCATTTGTCTTTGAAATACAGTAATTCACTCTGCGTTCATTGAATTCGGAAAAAAATGGGCTGTTGGTTGTATTTTTTTATCATGGGGGTGGGCTTCAAAATGTTCATATACTGTACTGTACTCCTTTCCACGCCCCACAGGCCAGTGTTGGTGTTGAAGTGAGAGCAGGGCCTCGTGGGCTATAATGCCTCCTCCAGCCTGAAGATAGAGTGGAATAAGGCCAACTATGGGACCATCAAGGTGGAACGAGGAGACCAGGGACAAGTCATCTTCAGAGGCCAGAGACAGTACTTATTGGCTCTTTATTCACTGTTATAGTCTGTTTCGTACTATACTTTCCTCTTGTACATTTCTAATAAAATCTACATAGCAGTCTACTTCTTTTTAGAAGTTACTGAAATGATCTAGATGGCTGAGGGTAAATTATTTTTTGGATACATTAGATAATTTCAGTCATAGAAAATATCAGCCCTATTTCCTTACCGGAAATCCATTTATAAAAAAAAAAATGTTTTACTGTATGTAATTTCGTGAGTAATAAATCTTTTTGAACTGACTGCAGTAAAATAGAAATTAATACTCTGTGTCATGTTGTGTCATACTAACAGTGTACTGTACTTGGCTTATGGTAGGGGGTGGTAGCCATCATTCACTCGCTGTTTGTAGTACTACCTACTTCTTTCTTTGGTGATTATACACGGAGTAGCCTAATGGTTTCCTGTAACCCTGGAAACCATTTACATTGCTGGGTGATAACCATATAACCAAATAATGTGGTGATGTGGAGCCTACTATAGTGCCCCAGTTAACTAGGTGGAGTAAATGTGACATCCACCAAGGAACCAGACCTCCACACTCTTATCCATGCCTTGCTATGATAAGGTGCTATCCGCCACAATGAAACATTGGTTCACTGCACAGGATGACCCTGCAGTGGCAATTGCAGGTCTGTGGTTCATGGGTCTGCTCAGCCAGACAGACTGGGGTTACACTACACTAATGCTTTTACTGTACTTGGCTAATGACATGCATGATGATATCCTGTACTCATATAACTAGAACTCCCTCTCCTTCTGCCTTATTAGCAAACACTGTCATTCTCCCTTCCTGTAATTATATAAACAGATCGGTATTATCGGTCTCTTCTGTCTGTATACTGTATACATTAACCGTCATTTACATTCTCCCTCCCAGGCCAACAGGGAGGCTACTGGCATGCCTGTGGGGACGGCATCATGGCTGACTCTAAGGTGCCTGAGGGATTCTTCACTGAGCTGCATGAGGCCACCCGCATGTGCATCAAGAACGCCTCAGGCCGGTACATCATCACTGAGAAGAACAGAGACTTCAAACTGTATGATGCTGACCTCTCACACGCCATGTTAATGCATGGTGATGTGTGTTTGGGGTGGAGAGGGATGGCAGAGGATGGAACTTACAGGAAAATGAATGAATACAGAGAAACATAGATGGAGAGGGATGGCATAAGGAAAGAACGCGTAAGAAAAGTAATAAATGTAAGGAGGGAGGGTACAATGAAAGATAAAATAAGAAAATTCAATACAGAATGGAGAGACAGAGCGATCTCGCAGGAAAAATAATTAATAATGCAAAAAGTCATGAAAAAAAATACTGTGGGAGTAAACTCTCAGCCAAGTGTAGTAATATAAAGAGTCAAGGAGTATCACTTACCCCATGAGTACTCACAAGCCAAATGCACCAGACTCTCATTTAGATTTTTGAATTAGTACATACTGAGATGTAAGACAGATATGCTAATTTATTGCCATTCTGAGTTAATTTTGTGGGGGGAAGGATAATTGTAAGAAAGAAAAAGGTGTGAGCACTGTAAAACATTAATTTTTCTTAGGGTGAGAGAGGAGGTCTGGACGATGATAATGATGATGATGATGATGTCGCAATGTATATTTTCCAAAGTATGGAAGGTTAGATAAATTATTAAATGTGTAGAATCATCATCATTTTCTCCCATTCTTTCTGTATGAGAAAAAAAAAGACGTTTGTTAGCAGAACACGCTAAAAAGGATATATATATATATATATATATAGATAGATAGATAGATAGATAGATAGATATAGATATAGATATAAAGGAGTAATTATGATCATGATGTTTCTTCCAGATTTGACCTCAATTTCTTTTCTTTTTTTCCCTTATGAGAGGCTTTTTACATTTATTACCGTGTATAATGCCTTGTGTCTCCATTTTATTCTTGAGTAACAGAAGCATGAAGTAAGAAAAGTCAGTCATGTTAAATAGGTGACTCCAAATGCTTGCCATCTTCATCATCATTATCATCATCATTATCATCATCAGTGTAATGCTAGTTGTTTTATGTTCGGCTTCCCTCACTTAAAGCACCTAACGTGTAGCGGGGTCCTCTTTCGAGACTGGGGCTTAGACAAATAGGAGAGAGGCAGGACACAAAATCTCAGGCAATAACCTTACACGTGTATTACTCAGTCAGCCAAAGGGAAACAGCAGATTTTACAGACACAATATTCTGGAGGATCATAAACTCTTACAACTAGGTATGGTGAATAGTATCTCGCAGGACATTGTCGGGAAAATATATTAAAACAATGTTTGAGGCGGAATGTTCTAATTTAGTATAGTCCAGGGTCTTTACGAGCATGGAGAGGCTAGGGCTATTTCTCACAAGGAGGGGGGCATAAAGCACTGAGGTCTAATTGTGATTATAGTACTATGAGGCAGAGTTTGATGATAGCGTGTTCACTTTGTTATTTTCTGCTATAGGGTCACTTTTGGTCAATTATCATTACTTACTCCACGGCCCCGGTGTTGGTCTTATTACCGTATTGCCCTTCACTACGTCTCTCTTTCCGGATCACTGTAAGTTCACTATTCCGCCTCGGCACTTTTGGATCACTATTATTACACAGTCACAGTCACTATAACTCTTCCGGTTCCAAGGGTGCGGCTGAGGGGCCACGCACCTCCATTACTGACGGGGCTGGGCACCACCAGGAGTCCCCGTGCTCAGGGGACATGGGATCACGCACAGGGCCGTCTGCTCTCGTCCGGGGCTGTTGGTGGCAAAGGGGCCCGAACCCTCGAGGCTAGGGACAGGAGTGCGGCCCTCAGGCCTGGGGCCAAACAATTGCCTGAATCGGTCGTTCAGGCTCCTGACGGAGCAGGAGGTCTTCCGCTGTTGATGTGCAGGGAGTTCCCACCCGGGCATTCTGGGGAGAGTCTGGAGTTCCCGAGGACTGCGGTCCCCAGGGCTGGGTGGTGCCAACAGGAGAGGGCTGTGGCACCGGCCTGCATCAGAGTCCATCAGGTGGGTCTCCTCCAGAGCCAGTAGTAGGGAGCGGAGACCCTGGTAGACTATGGGGCCTCTCCAATATTCCTCGACACCCTCTGTGCCGGGGGTCGGGGAACAGGTGTCAAACTTGGGTGACAGGGTGGCTCTTAGCCACCTCCTCCCGTAGGGCCCGGCTACTGGCCGTGACTTCCTAGGGGCGCGGGTACTGGCCGTGGCCTGAGAGGGTGTGTGTCTGCCAGCAGTCCCAGCTACTCCTTTGGAGCAGCTACAGGTCGTCTGACTAAGCTGGGAGCAGCTACAGACCGTCTCCTGCAGGAGGGGTGTAGGGTTGTCATATAAAGACTTTGTAGTTACTTGTAGAGAAGTTATATATATTAGACTTGTGGACGAGCGGTTGTTATACTTGAGTAGCTTTGTAAGTAGATAATCTTCTTTCCCATTTGTCATTCAATGACAAGGAGAGGTAAAGAATAGTATGGGACTATTTTTATTTGTTTTGATAATGTTAACAAGTCTCTCACACAGAGCGAAGTATAAAGTAGAGTCCTGGGAGCTATCTCCCTGTCTCGCTCTCTTCCAAGTTGCTAAGCCCTTCTCCCTACTACCTGCCTGTTCTATGGCTTGCTTCCTTCTGAGCTCTCTTTCCTAAATTCTGGTGTAGCAGGAGTCGTGTCACGTGTGTTCCCTGTGGTTTGAAAGTTCTAGAAGCCTGTGTGTGAGTATGTGTGTATGTGTGTGTATGGTCACTAGGCGCTGTCGTGTGCCTATAAAGCATTCCTTGAGTTAACAGTGTGTAAGCATGTTTAGCATTGCTCGATTCTTGCAGACACAGTACCTTCTCATCATCCGACTTCCTGCTTCTATCTGTCTCTCTATCTATCTATTTATCTATCTATCTATTATGATTTGTAATTATAATATGGAGTCCTAACATATGCTCGGTCACGCGAAAATGGCGTACCATCGACAGTTAATAGTCATAACATATTAATACATATTATATACACATTATAATGAACTTATAAGTTAATTATGTGAAATACATAAAATTGTAAAAGTAACATAATTGTATGAATATTGTATACATATAATATTCATAGTAAATAGCGATTATTCAGTAATATTACATTTTAAACAAGTTGTATACATATTTGAATAAATGCATTAAAAGTAAATTATTTAACTGTAATACAGTATGTACTTGGGTTATTGTAGTGAAATGCATACATGCAAGAAAAAAAAAATAGTTTAAAATTAAGATTATGGTAAGAGTTATTAATATTTCATTTAAAGATAATGGTACTGGTATGCCATACATGGGTCATTCTTCTTTGTATTTTTTTCCTTTATATATATATATATATATATATATATATATATATATATATATATATATATATATATATATATATATATATATAAATACATAATACTATATACAAAATATGTACACTTCATTCAGGGGGGTTAACTTGGATGTTAACTCTCCCCCCACTAAATAATGACTCCAAATTAGCAATTCTTGCATGCATTCTGTGCATTGCGAACAGCAGTACTGCAACTACAATGCAGAAGATTATAAAGACAGTAGGTTCTGGGCTATACACATAATATGGGTTGAACATACTCAAACTCAAATCTTCCCAGGGCTTCATTGTTTCATTGATCAGTTGCATAGTCCCATACTATTCTTTACCTCTCCTTGTCATTGAATGACAAATGGGAAAGAAGATTATCTACTTACAAAGCTACTCAAGTATAACAACCGCTCGTCCACAAGTCTAATATGTATATAACTTCTCTACAAGTAACTACAAAGTCTTTATATGACATTTGGTGGCAGCGGTGGGATACTTTTTAAAAGTTTAGTTTATATTGCACAGGTATTACTGAAAATGATATTATATAGTCTCATATTTTGTTGTTTTATATAAAAAATATATATATATACACTATATACAGTATTAACTATATACACTGACTTGTTCTTCACTTGTACCTATCGTGGGCAATATACTGTATGTGTCAGCACTGTGTGGAAATCATTGTCTTCACGATTGTGTTGAAGATGTTCACTCTTGCTAACGTCATTTGTGTTAGCCATTTTTTTTTCTAGTTTACCTTGTAACTTAATTTATATGTTTCCACTAGGTAGCTTTAATTAATAAATGTTTAATACAGTTCTTTTAATCGCTCACTGAGTAACTGTGATGGTATATTTTCTTTATCACTTTGTAGATATAATAATGTATAGCTGTATGTATGAAACACGTATTTTATGTAGGTATAAATGGTAACACTCGTTGGTAGTAAATAAATGTTATAATAAATGAATTAATATATACAGTGTAGAATATTTATTGTTGGTGATTATTTAGTGTTTGAGTTATGCAGATAACTGAAGTAAGTACGTGTATTTAAGCTGTAACTATACATCACGTTTTATATGTTTGTGCAGAAGCTTATTGTCTATCACTGTGTATTGTATAAATGAAGTAACTATGTAACTCACTAATTTTTACCGTGGTGGGAATTGTGTTAGTGATGGTGCAGGTGGTGAGTTGACTGACGTGGCATCTTTTCAGCAAGCACGCATGATGATATCGACTTCCCACACTGGTAGCTGTTGTGAGTAAATGAGTAACGATGAGTAACTTGAGTGAAGACGAGTGAGTAGGATGAGTTATGAGTCATGTCTCACTCTTCGTTTGTTTGTTCCTTTTTCTTCCTCGAGGTATTCGTGGTCCTTTTTTCTTGTGATTTACTCGTTGTGGGATGAAGACTGCCGCTACTTGTAGGTGCATGTAGAAGACTATACAGACGACTCGTAGAGTTGTTACTTGTAGTTGATTGTAGATGGATGTAGTTCGTTGGTTCGTCGTAGAAATTGCAAGATTGTTTGTATCAGTACTTTGTTAAACTACTTGCAAGGCGTTGTGTGATCACTTCTAAATCAGTGTGATGATCGTGGAAATGGAGGGGGCTGGTTGGAGAGAATACTGTCAGCAGCTGGTTGTAAGTTGTTGGTTGTGAGAGGTATTCTTGTTTTCAATCTTGATATTTTGTAGGAATTCACTGTTGATTCGAAGACGAGGTGCGTTCTTTTCACTGCTACCAAATGTCATATAAAGACTTTGTAGTTACTTGTAGAGAAGTTATATATATATTAGACTTGTGGACGAGCGGTTGTTATACTTGAGTAGCTTTGTAAGTAGATAATCTTCTTTCCCATTTGTCATTCAATGACAAGGAGAGGTAAAGAATAGTATGGGACTATTTTTATTTGTCTTGATAATGTTAACAAGTCTCTCACACAGAGCGAAGTATAAAGTAGAGTCCCGGGAGCTATCTCCCTGTCTTGCTCTCTTCCAAGTTGCTAAGCCCTTCTCCCTACTACCTGCCTGTTCTATGGCTAGCTTCCTTCTGAGCTCTCTTTCCTAAATTCTGGTGTAGCAGGAGTCGTGTCACGTGTGTTCCCTGTGGTTTGAAAGTTCTAGAAGCCTGTGTGTGAGTATGTGTGTATGGTCACTATGGTGGTACCAATCTTAAGTGGCGGTTTGGGTGGGGCACGAACCTCTGTACAGTGGTGCAACGTGTTCCATACCCGCTAAGTGAACGGCTCAGATATATGTAATAGGCATCACAATAAGAGAAACACATAAGAATATACTGGTAACGTGTGTATTATAATATATGAAAGAACAGTAAACCGATTATGCGTAAAATATTTATACGCCAATACAGAAACGTGGCATAATTATTTTACAGTGTTGCTTAAAAAAAAAGCTGTCACTTTTATTGGCTGTTACCGTATTTCTGGGGTTGGTAATAATGTCACAATTATGATTATAAGATAATATGCAGGATTATAAGCAAAAATATGCCAGTTTCTTAGTAAAAAAAAATATATATACATTAAACCCTTGTGAGCGGCAACACTCACACACACCCAGTCCGACCTGGTCATCTGTGAGGGATAGAGGAATAGGCCTGTTTGGGGACACCTCTTAAAAAAAACGCGCCAAGACTTTAACCTCCTGAGTGGTGTGGAAATAAAGTCAAATTTACAATATGTACATTATAACGTAAAAGAAAATAACCAAAATGAATCCTAAAATACCACAGACGAGAGAGAGAGAGAGAGAGGGGGGGGAAAGCAGACCAGGGGCAGTGTTGAGTGCAGCTTAGTGAGAGATGAAGGAAGGGAGGGAAGGAAGGAGGGAGAGAGTGATTGAATGAAAACAAATCATGGCGCCACAACAACGAGGTCATCTGGCGCCATATGTAAAACAATAATATTTTTAAACATAATTAGATATAATAAAAACAAAAAGAAATGAAAGCACAAGTTTATAAGTCACTCATAAAAGAAACAAAATTCCCAAAGGTGATGCACATCTCCCCAAGGAGAGAGAGAGAGAGAGAGAGAGAGAGAGAGAGAAGGCAGGCAAGGGGCAGTGTTGAGTGCATTGTCAAGCTGAGGGATAGATGAAGGGAGGGAAGGAAGGAGGGCGAGAATGACTGAATGAAAAAGCGCCGTAACACCGAGATCATCTGGCGCCATATGTGAAACAATAATATAATAAAAAACAAAATAAAGAAATGAAAGCACAAGTTTATAAGACATAAAAGAAACAAAATTCCTTAGGGTGATGCACATCCCCCAAGGAGAGAGAGAGAGAGAGAGAGAGAGAGAGAGAGAGGCATCGCGAGTATGGAAAACGTGGCAACACTGTACAGAGGTTCGTGCCCCACCCAAACCGCCACTTTAGAATGGTACGACCATAGGCGCTGTCGTGTGCCTATAAAGTATTCCTTGAGTTAAGAGTGTGTAAGCATGTTTAGCATTGCTCGATTCTTGCAGACACAGTACCTTCTCATCATCCGACTTCCTGCTTCTATCTGTCTCTCTATCTATCTATTTATCTATCTATCTATTATGATTTGTAATTGTAATATGGAGTCCTAACAGAGTAGCTACAGGCCATCTCAAGGGGAACACCTTCGGAGCGGCTACAAGCCATCTGACAAAGGCAGGAGCGGCTACAGGCCGTCTCCTCATTACTCTCAGAGTGGCTACAGGCCATCCCCTTAGCGAGGGGTGAGCAGCTACAGGCCGTCTCCGGGGGAATGCCTTCGGGGTGGCTACAGGCCATCTGACGAAGGTGGGAGTGGCTACAGGCCGTCTCCAGCAGGAGGAGTTTGGAGCGGCTACAGGCCGTCTCCAGAAGAACACCTTTGGAGTGGCTACAGGCCGTTTGGTGAAGGTGGGAGCGGCTACAGGCCGTCTCCTTATTACCCTCAGGTCGGCTACTGGCCGATTCCTTGGTGAGAGGCAAGCAGCTACAGGCCGTCTCAAAGAGGAAGACACCTTCAGAGCGGCTACAGGCCGTCTCCTGAGGAAGGCAGGAGTGGTACAGGCCGTCTCCTCTGGGGTGCTGGCAGAAGCTGGATAGGCAGCTCCACCCCTTAGCTGGTTGGTAAAGGCTCACCCGGAAGGTAGTGCAGGATTCCTGCAATGGTGACGGCAGGCGGGCTCCGGGTCATAGGGTCGCGCAGCCTGGGCTAACTTTAAGCCATTGTCGCCTTGAATCCCGGCGTGCTGCTGCTGCTCCTCCGTGGGTTCCTTGTGGGGGTGTCTGGGAGTTCCTGGGGGCACTATGCTGTATTCCTGGTGGGGGTGGCTGGGTGCTCCAGGGGGCACTATGCTGCATTTCAATCAGCCTGACATTTTTCTGAGCGTGAGATCACTTCATTACATAATTACCGTCATCAACATCATCATCATTATCATCAACATATCATCCTGACCTTTCCTGGATACTGCTGCTGCTGCTGCTGATGATGATGATGATGATGATGTCTTTCCTAGACGCTGATGATGAATGATGGTGATGGTGATTGATGATAATGATGATGATCCTGGAACAGTGAATATTGCCATAATAAGCTGGCACATCAAGTGAAATGGTTGTATACACCGGTAACTCCTGTTCTTTAGTTAATAAATGAATGGAGCTCAGAGAAGCCTTCAGTTAACTGCCATCAGATGTAAGTCAAGACTGAAGTTGATTTAGAGTATCATAATATAACACAAATTTCCTGAAGTTCCTTTACCGATTAGTCTCGTAAAGTAACACAGTTGCCTTAAGTTTATCAATCGGAGTCTGGTAAAACATGACAATTTTCTTTAGTCCATTTATCGACGAGAGTCTCATAACACAAATTTCCTGAAATTCATTTATCAATCAGTCTCGAAAATAACACAATATCCTGAAGCTCATTTATCGACCGGGCTCGTAAACAAGCACAATTCAGTTATCGGAGGCTCATTAAATAATGCACTACCTCACAACCAAAAAAACTTAACTTGGCAAATATAATTGAATTCATTTGAAGCTTAAATCTTGATTAGAGTTTTGTAAACTGTGTGATATCCCTTCTTCAGAAAAAAAAAAAAATGAACTCGGCCATCATTAGCGGATAATTTAAAGCCATTTCCCTTTGTAGAGTGCCATATAATAATATTGTTTTTACTCCTTGCAAAATGAAATATTGAACTTTGCTACCATTTGGGATTTATATTTGACACGAACTGGTCATAGTTACCTTCTGTCACTCTAGAGATATTACTACTTTAACACTGGAAAGACTTGCTCATAGGTGTCGACTTTAACAAGATGGAGAATCACTGTACAGTATTATCTCTGTACACAAGATGGAGACCCACAGTGTTATCTCCATCCACCTAATCTCTTGTAAATTTAACTCGATAGGATAAAGACATCGGATTTAGTTGGAAAAAAAAAAAACTGATGGTGCACTTTTACATCAGTGCTTTAACAGAAATAATTCACCTTTTTAGTTAACTTCGCTCTGCAGAAATGTTTAGTTTGTGATAGTCACATCGGTAATGATGTCAGAATGTATTTTTTAGTAATTTAACTGAACATCCACTACCTTAGGTATCACAGAATTTTAAAAATCTTAAATAGTTTCCATGTAACTTAAAAGACTCTGAATTTAGGTTTTATTGATCTCTTTAGCCCATGAATATCATGTTGAAATTATTCCCACTGTCTCCTGTTCATTTTAATCAGCTTGAGATGTATTTTCCAAAAGGGATATATTGGTTGCAGCCTCACTGACCCCTTCACTAGTAATGCAACTCTCCTAAGTTAAATTAAATTGCCTGATAACAGTGGGAATAAATTACAGGGAGACATCAGACAGTTTTATTTCTCTTAGGAGAGAATGTACAAAATGAAGAATGTACAACCTTCACTGATTCTTTCACTATTAAAGGGTTCATCATCATCATCCTAACCTCTTTTTCCTGCCTAAGGATGGGATGGGGTAGGGTCCAGTAAGCAAGAAATATCATGATAAGAGGTGAAACTAACCAGAAGTCCGTCCAGTTACATGGGCCACCATTCTCGTTCATTTCCACTGCTGAATTAATAGTTATCAATGAAGGCTGGTATAATGGTAGAATCAGTGTTGTTCTCTGGAAATTAGTTAACGATGACAGATGTATCCTATTAAGGCAGTGCAGGTGTTGGGAAAGCAGTTGTGAGCATACAAGACTGATATTTTTATTGTTACTAACTGGATATGCTTTGTTCCATGGAATGCTGGATTCAATGTAGCTGGCTAATCATTTTTGGCTGACATAAGTTATATTATAAAATGTCATTATTTTCTGTACTTCCTTCTGTCTTACAACATACCATGAAGAGTCAGGTTACTTAGGCTACTTTGATATGTTCTTAATTTCTCGCAAATTCTGTATTACTTAAACCAAGCACTCCTTATGCCCGCCGCCGCCATCATGCGCAACCCGGGAGTCACTCCGCCAAAACACACCGGTTCTGAAACAACATTTTTTTTTTTGTTGCTTGGACCTATTCAGACCAACCATGCAGCATTTGAAAACACAATAGCTATGCTTCTTGTGCAATCCTTATTTAATTTAAATCATAATCCAGCCATCTCTTCAAGCACCTCATCTCCCACATACTGTATCCTCAACATTTCTTCCTGTTTGTCTATCCATTGTTTTCTTGTTCTGTTGTGTTCGATGCTGATAGTTTTGCGTGTGTATGCGATCAGCAGCACTAGTGGTGAGGTGGTGTTAGGGCTGGTGTGGGTGGCGCCGGTGTGGTGGGGTCAGGTGGTGTTAGGGCTGGTGTGGGTGGCGCCGGTGTGGTGGGGTCAGGTGGTGTTAGGGCTGGTGTGGGTGGTGCCGGTGTGGTGGGGTCAGGTGGTGTTAGGGCTGGTGTGGGTGGCCCTGGTGTGGTGGGGTCAGGTGGTATTAGGGCTGGTGTGGGTGGTGCCGGTTTGGTGGGGTCAGGTGGTGTTAGGGCTGGTGTGGGTGGCGCCGGTTTGGTGGGGTCAGGTAGTAACACATGTTAATGTTACATATCTTCAGCCACAGATGGTAGCCCAACACGGTTGCCAGGCCAATCTGACTTAATATCATCTTGGCCACCGTCTTTGGCAATATCTTCTCAGAGTTGATGGTAAAAGCGGTGGCGTTCCATGTCAGCACCGATGGTTCTGTAATATTAATAGATTTATAAATATCTTCTGGTGGCGTTCCATATCAGCACCCATGGTTCTGTAATATTAACAGATTTATAAATACCTTCTAATACCATTTTTTCGTCATTCTTGCAGCACGGCTCCTATTATACTCTGAAGGTACACCTCCCGACAAAACACTCACACACCTACACGCCCACTACACACAAGCACTGCCTCGTTTCTAGCTGGCGGGTTGGACTGTGGGTAGAGGGTAGTGATGGCTGGGTGGGGGTAGTGGTGGCTGGGAGGGGATAGGGGGTAGTGGTGGCTGGGAGGGGGTGGGGGTAGTGGTGGCTGGGAGGGGGTAGGGGGTAGTGGTGACTGGTAGTGGGTAGGGAGTAGTGGTGGCTGGGAGGTGGTAGGGTACTGGTGGCTGGTAGAAGGTAGGGGGTAGTGGTGGCTGGTAGGGGGTAGGGGTAGTGGTGGCTGGGAGAGGGAAGGGGTTGTGGTGGCTGGGAGAGGGTAGGGCGTAGTGGTGGCTGGGAGGGGGTAGGGGGTAGTGGTGGCTGGGAGGGGGTAGGGGGTAGTGGTGGCTGGGAGGGGGTAGGGGGTAGTGGTGGCTGGGAGAGGGTAGGGCGTAGTGGTGGCTGGGAGAGGGAAGGGGTTGTGGTGGCTGGGAGGGGGTAGGGGGTAGTGGTGGCTGGGAGAGGGTAGGGCGTAGTGGTGGCTGGGAGAGGGAAGGGGTTGTGGTGGCTGGGAGGGGGTAGGGGGTAGTGGTGGCTGGGTGGGGTTAGGGGGGACGATGACAAAGTTCTTGTAGCCGGGAGGGAGAGAGGGGGGTATGGGATATAATGAAGGGGCTGGTGAGGATAAATGGCATAAGGGAGGGAGGGAGGGAGGTATGGGGCACAATGGAGAGGTTGGTGGAGAGGGCACAAGGGAGATGGTAGGGGAGGGGGGACTGAGGTAGAGGGTACACAAAGGGTGGGAATTGGGAGTGGGTAGCTCCCTGGCATAATATATTTTAAGTAGATTATTTAGCCCCAGTGGTAGGTGGTGGCGATCATCATCCATTCACTTGATGTAGCGCTGCCTACTTCTTCCTTCGCCTTTATCATTCTTTTTCTATATCTGCCTCTTTTCTCCCTGTTTCTTTTATCTTTCCTCTCACTTTTTATTATTCATCTTTGCTTTACACTGAGTGACAAGCCTAATGATTTCCTGTAAACCAGGAAACCATTCGTAACGCTGGGTGGTAACTTTATAACCAATCCACATGTGTTCCCTACATTTCATCAAGTGGGTTGGTGGAGGGTTAGTGTCCCTCCCCATAAAACAACTAACTCAAAGTCAAACGGCCACCCCTTCCAGGATTATAGCGCCTGGCTATAGATAGATCGATAGATAACACCCATTGTGTAGAAAGCGATTTAAACATTTGCATGTGTCATAAATTAAGGTATTACGATGTACGAAGTAAATCATGGAACAACCCAGCAGTACCACAGGTGAACACACAAGAAGGGATTTGTCGTCTGCCTCAGGCTATACAATCTGGGTATGCTGGTATCTGTAAATCTAGGTACAATAAGTATGGCCAAATATCACAGGGAATTGAACACACCGCGTGGTTCACTAATTGTTTTGACGATTTATTGACACAGAATATCAAAGAGGTAAGCTGTATTAGTGGGGAGGGGGCACTATTGTACACAGCACAGATCAACACACTGCTGGCACCAGGAGACTGCACTCACATTCCACTCTCTACCTACCTATCTGTGTATCTATCTATCTATCTATCTTTCCTTCTATCTGTCTATCTGTCTTCCTAGCCTTCCATCTGCCTATCCCTCTGTCTGATTACCTTTCTATCCACCTATTTTTTGGTCTAGTTATCTATCCATCCACCTCTCTCTCTCTCTCTCTCTCTCTCTTTGTATGTAGAAAGATGGACAGACAGACTGATATGATTAATTTATTACGCCCAGAAGCGACAAACCTAGTACAGTGCCATGCGGCCATATGTGAGGTGAGTACAGGGGAACTCGTGCCACGCAGAACATGCTGTCTAGCTATAACAAATTAACACCCACCAAAGTGTGGATGACACATGAGAATAACATCTATGTTATCATCTTCCAATAAATATTTACAAGTGTCCACTAATGTGAGTCCGTGTGGTATTAATTCAGAGACAAGTGGACACTGCAGGCAATAATGGTCAAGGGTGTTGGCACTGGGTGCATCACACAGCTAACAGGAGGAGAAATGAGGTGTGTTGGCCACCCCAGCCACCTGCCACACAGGTTGGTAGCCCAGTCTGAGGTGGGCACACACCACCACTGCGACGATATCTATGGGGACAAGAGAGAAAGTGGTCATAATGTTGGATGGATGCACTGTGAGCCCTATCAGCATTTCTACAGTGGAGAATAGCAAAGCAGGCTGCTCTGCATATTATCTGCTTGTAGCAAATGGAGAAGGCATTAGTAGCATCCACAGCAGGCAGATCCAGTCCACAGATAGTCCTTGCAAGGAGATCAGTGGTGTTGTTAGCTGTGAAACCAATATAAGAGGGAATCCACAGAAAGTGCACTACCAGCGAATGATCGCGGGCAGTGGCCCATTGACGGAGTATCTGTGTAACGAGGTGTTGATATGCAGGCCTGGGAGAGGAGAGGGCATGGAGGGCCGGCTGTAAGTCACAGATGATCAAGCTGATGTTGTTCGTCCGTATTAATAAAGTAACTGCATCCAGGAGTCCATGTAGTTCACAATACATAGAGCTTGACGAGGTTGGCAGTCGACGGCCCAACCAGCCCCCTTGAGTTGGGTCCAGATTTGGGGAAAATACAGCACAGCCAGCACTGCCATCCTTCTGCAGGGAGCCATCAGTGTAGATATGGTGGGCTGAAGGGGGAGAAGATGACAGCCTGGTGATGGTCTCCAAAGCTAGCTGATTCTGAAGCTGAGGCAGGTCAGTCTTGGAGGTGAGAGTGTATGAGACAGAAGACACAGGGGTCTGCCAAGGTGGAATGCCATAGTCCACTTCCTCAGCAAGCACCAGTACGTTGATGTTTAGCTGTCGGACGTTTGAACAAACAGTATTAACTAGTGTGCAGCCACCAATGCGAGGCAGAGGCCTTGGTGCAGTGGGATCAAGGAAAGTCTGAATGATGTGAGAGTAGTGGGAAGAAAGGTGAGGATAATGCAGGCATTTGACGCTGAAGTATGTAACCACAGAGTATATTCTCTCAACAAGTGGTGGAAGGTTGAGTTCAAGTTGCATGTTGACAATTCTGGTTGAGCCAGGGCAGCCCAGGATGAGTCTCTTTACTGCATTTTGGAACTTCTTAAGAGGTTGTAAGGCTGTTCTGTAAAGGTGACAAAGAGCAGGGGAGAGATAATCAACAACTGATCGAATGAACGCTATGTATATGGTTCGTGCTACAGAAACAGACACCCCAGCAGCATAATTAGTGAGCCACTTGAGAGGTTTTAGACACCACTGTAGCCGAGTCAGCAGATCCTGAAGAATCGGATGGACGCATTGTCTCACAGAAATGGAGGGAGAAATCTGTACAGGCGGCCCCAGATAAAGGTACTGTGTGCACAGAGGGATAACACAATCCCCGACAGAGAATACAGGCAGTGTTCATGCTGGAATGGAAGTGAAGATTCTACTCGTTTCTGGAGAGATAACGAGTCCGCATTCGGAAGCTGACTCGTGAAACAAGTGAAGGAAACGTTGCAGATCTGCAGGGGAATTTGAATGAATGCAGATGTCATCAGCGTAGCAAGTAATCGTGGTACCAGGGATGTCAGGAAGAAGGGTGCGTAGACGATGTATGAGGATTTTAAACAAAAAAGAACTAAGGACTCCACCTTGTGGAGTACCAAGCTCGAAATCCTTAGCAGTGTTGTATGCACTCTTAAAAAGAACACAAGAGGACCTATTAGACAGGTAACCACGTATCCATCGCAGCAGGTTTCCCTTAACTCTAAAATCTACTAACTGGTCGAGGATGATGTCTCTGTTGGCGACATCAAATGCACTCTTTATATCAATGAAGGCCACTACACTGGTGGGGGATGGGAGGGTGTATAGCTCCATGAGGAGTGCTGTGTCCTTTGCTGTGGTAAAAAACCGTATAGTTCGGGCGAGAGCTTGTCCTGTAGCCTAAACAAGAGTCTGGTAAGGAGGTTAGGTTCCAGTACTTTACTGAAGCAGGAGGTGAGGGAAACAGGTCTGAATTTTATCAGTGCCAGGTTTAGGAATAGGCACGATTGTACTGTAGGTCCAGGCTTGTGGCACGTATCCCAGACAGATGCAAAGGTTGAACAGCTGGAGAGGAGGATTACCAGGGACTTTCAGGAGGACATGGAGGACAGAAAAAGTGATGCCATCATCACCTGGAGCCGTTACCCTACCCGTGGTGAGGGCCCATCGCAATTCATCGTCAGTTATAGCCGCACCATCCTCATCGTCTGTCCTCAGTAAAGCGGTGGTGAGACGGAGTGTATGAAAGTTTTTCTGGGTGGAAAGCACTGCCTGTATGTGCGCAGGAAGGGCGCAAACCCATGACTGTGCAGACCAGGCATCTACAGGATCCTGTGCATACTGTGCTGGTCAGTGGTGGAGGACACTAGGGGGCTTCTTCTTGACAACCTTGTTGATAGGGCGCCATGTGGAACCAACAGTCGTTTGATGGTTGATGCTAACGGTAATAAACGGTATAAACGCAGTGCTGGAGAGCAACTAGATCATCCCCCGACAATGGATACCGATGGAGACTCTCGGGGAAGGTCGTCTTTGAAAGGCAAAACCATCTTCCACCGCCTTCCTCTCTGCCTGAGCGATGCTATTATCTAGTGTCCGGGTGTGTGCATCATGATGGCGTGTAATGTCTGGCCTGGTGACATAATGGGTGTAGAAGTCATGTGTGGAGCTGACAAGTGATGAATACAACTTTTTGGGACAATGGAGGTCGAATGTGGGAAGAAGGTTGGTCATATAGAAGATGTATGTAAGGCAGTACTTGGGTGGGATTGCAATGCAAGTGCATCTTTGTACAGGAGAAGGTGTAGCAAGGAAGGAATAATGAAGGCTGAGAGCAATGTGATCAGGGAAGAGCGCAGGGATAGATGAACACCTGACCCAGGATGCCACAGGGCCAGATGTAAGGACGTGATCTAGTTTGCCTCCTCGAGAGTGTGTGGCCCCACTGGTGCCCAGCGGATTAGCTGATGATGATGAATATACTCAAGAAGTTTAGTCCCGTTATGGTTAACGGTGGCAGAAAGGTCCCTTAAAGCAGGGTGTTGGGCATTATAAGCTCCCATGTATATCATGCCATGGATGGTGGGAGCTGGGAGAGCAGCTGCATTCAACCTGCCTGGTGCAGAGTATACGTTACACAACCTAACTGTGCCACTTCCAGTGGTGACCTCAAGAAGCTGGAAGGTTGTCTCGTCTACAGAGCTTTGGAGGAAACGGTGCTGCATGGAGGAGTGGAGATACGTGACAAGTGCATTCCTAACTCATTGTACGTGCGAAACATAACCATTGAGAGTGGGTGCCTCTACCCTGAGTAGCGCACGACCAACAAAGGATTCCTGAATGAAAATTATATCAGGGTGGCGACTGTATACATACATATCCTTTGAGAGCAGCAAGTTTAGACCAGTTAGTAACACCACAGGCATTCCATGAGATGACATGCAGTTGTGACATGTTACCAAACTTTGCCATGACGTTTGTGAGGGCCAGATGAGGAAGTGGTGGTGGCATGAGAAGTGCTACGTGGCGTGCCACGAGGGGAAGACTCCCTGGGGGGAGCATTCAGGCGTCCAATGGGAGTGACAATGGAGTCCAGCTTCTCTGTAAGGGTGGTGAAAGTCGTAATGATGACTTGTTGTGATTCAACCAATGAATTTAATGTTGTCTTAAGTGTGGCTTGCTTGCTAACCAAGCCATCAATGAAGGCTTCCATTGCATTGAAACGTGCCGTAAGTGAGCTAATCTGAGTCCTGAGAGTGGCAACAGCATCGCGAAGTTCAGTGACTGCAGCTGAGTCCAAACTGACAGTGGAGGCAGGGGTAGTGGCAGGGGGAGGCAGGGTGGTGACGCTAGTGAAGCCCCACCTTTCGCAATGGGAGAAGGGTTAGCCCAGCGTCCAGTGCAGCCATGCCAAACGTTAACCCCTTCTTGATGACACTGGGGACATTTCCAGTGCAAAGTATCTGCAGGCGGTGGGTTGGGTTGCATCGAGGCTGTATCAGAAGCAGGTGGAGGGGGTCGGTGAGGACATGTCCGAGAGTCATGTTGGCCAGAGCACCACGCACACGGTTCTGGTGCAGAGCAACACCAGGAGATGTGACCAATGCCCCAGCATCGAAAGCACCACGGTTGCTCGTCCTTTATCTTGTGAAACTCACAACATGGGAGGCAGTGAACGAAGCTGAAGGTGACAGTTGGTGGTGGTGGGTGAGGAAGACTCCAGGTGACTACCAGCTGGTTGATAGGAGTGCCACTCTGGTGGGAACGTAGGACTGAGTAGATACCTGGCAGCTCCTTGACCAAGTTGGGATCAATGCAGACAGGATAACGTGTAAGGAGGCAAATAGGAAACTTGCTGGGCCTCTCAGGTGAGTCTTGAATATCCAAAGAAAGGGATAGGAACTCTGCTTTAGTTAGGCTATCTATAATGTCCCTGCAACATCTGGAGATGTAGACAAAACGGAAAGACATCTTGACCTCCGCTTGGGTGCAGTCAAGGGGAAAAGCACAGTTGACCTCAGACAACCATCAAAGTTTGATGTCCACAGTTGGGTTGTCTTTGAATAAAAGTTTGATATAGTCAGCACTGAGCATGAACATCAGAGGCATAGAGGCAGGAAGCAACGGCAAAATTGGGGGGGGATTGAACAAGCTGCAGGAGGCGAGGAGTGTTGGTTCTAAGGGTGGTTGCCTTCTGCAGAGGATCAGAAGTTTCCTGCCGCTTGAAGGATTTGGTAGCAGGGGGTGAAGGCTCACTGTTGCTGTACGAGGTGTTATGCACGGGGTGTTCGGCAGAGGAAGATGCCTAGCTGACGAGGTGAGGTGTGGGAGGTACAGATAGTGCTGGTTCTGTAGCTACTTCCCCAGCTAGCGAGACATTGCTACTATTTTGTGGTAGCTGTGGCCAGTCACTCTGAGTCATTTCATCCTCGTCACTCAGCACCAGGTCAGCTTCAAGGTCCTCGAGGGTGGCAGGGCCCAGGTACTCCATGCTGCACACCTAGGCAGGTAGCAGGGTGAGTGGGATGTTAGCTTCACCAGCACGACAGAACAGACCAATGGTAGCAGGGGAAATGGAGTGACTCGTCCATGACATCACACAGGTCTTACTGCACATGTGCAGAAACGAGAAAACCCGACCAGAGGGGCCCCGTCTGCCATACTGAATTTTCCCTCAAAACTACAGGCTAAGTCCAAACACCAGAAAAACTCAACCAACGATGAAGTAAGCACTAGACCTTTATGTTGCTCTCTACAACTACAGAAGGGTGATGGAAGGCAAGGACCAGCGGAAAAACCAGGAATATGAGCCACACACAGCAATGATTTGTTTATGTCCAGCCCTCTGGTGGCGAAATCCGGAGACAGATAGATAGATACATAAATATGTACAGTATGTATATATCTATGTATGCATTTCTGTTTATGGAAAGATAAATTGATATAAAGAGATAGAGAGGGTGATGCACTGAGTGATGAATAGATAAATGGTTAGGCGTGGCAATGGACTGGTTAACACGCACTGAGTGATGGATAGATAAATGATAGATAAATGATGTGCTGAACTCTCCTATGATATAGTTAATTCGACAATCCAAACTAAAAATGTGGATATAAGCCTTCAAAGTTGCACAAAAAGAGGTTGATGGCAGCGCGAGCCTTGAGTGGCTGTGACGTCATAGGTCGCCAAGCAGGGAAACAAAACGACTGTGATCCCCAGCTAAGTTGTGTGATTGTGGTTCTGCTGATTAGCCAAGCTTTGCTTCGTCATGGCCAGGTCAGCAAATAACCACCACTGGTGCCTTGTTCCACTGTGCAAGAACACAAGTAGAATCACATCAGAGAAAAAGACTCATCACTGTTTCTAGAGATGAAAACCAAGCAGCTGTGGTGGCGAGCAGAGCGTCGGCAGTACGCCATCACATGATCACAACTGGCAACTCTGGGAAGCGGTGCGAAGAAATACCGAGTCGGCACTTTTAAATGGAAAATATTTTAATTTTTATCATCATATAGATTCATGCACACCTAATTATCTGAAATCTGGTAAAAAAAAAAAAAAAAAAAAAAAAACGTGGTTATGACAATAAAAAATCAGGTTTCAGAGCTGAAACGTGCTAAAGTTAGAGGATATTTCACCTCCAGATCGTCAACATGCATTGAGAGACCTCCATTTTGCATAAATATTGGTTTAAAGCACAAATAAACGTATTGACATTATAAGCCACTATGTATAGAAAACAGAAGTCTGTCAAGGTAGATTGTCAAGCTAGAGGTGAAACACCTGGTATGTTTAGCAAATTTTTGTTCTGAATCCTGAATAATTTTTATTAAGTCAAATTAAACACAAATTTTTGACTGGATTTCAGATAATTATGTGTGTATGAACCTATATGGTGATAAAAATTATAATACCCTAATATATACAGCCAAACCTTACCTAACAGTCACCTGTCAGGCAAAACTAAGCCAAACTTTGGCTTAAGTCATTGGTGGGGATGTGAAAATCTTATTCGCCAGATCAGACTGGCTGTTACTAATAAGACGTTCAAATATCACCAGTGCATAAGTCCAAGAAATCAGATAACTAAATATTCAATGGAGGTCTAGTTGTCTATGGTCAGGCCTACCTAGGAGGAAAAAACATTGAAATATTTCGGTCTTTGTTCATCTTCCTTGTGTATTCCTGCCCACTTTCAGGTCTATGTGCCCATGGAGTCAGGAACTATCAATACTTACACTGATTCAGTTCATAAATCACTTCATTACGACTTTATCAAATCTAATCTTGGTGCTACCGATTTGTCCTACGGGTACTGTACCTGATTATCGCAAGGTTCGTCTTCACTACTAGTCTCTCTAAAACCAACATAACTCTTACGACGTTATCGAATCTAATCTTGGTGCTACCGATTTGTCCTGCAGGTACCTCTTTCACGCAAGGTTCGTCGTCACTACTAATCTCTCTAAAACATCCATAACTCTTCACTAAAGCACAAACTCAGCATGCTTCATCTTTAAGAGAGCTATCACACTGTCTTACGTGATTATCGTGATAATAACAGCTGAATATCACGGAAGTCTTCTCTTTACTGGAGTATGATTCCCGGACATGGTTGTGAGTGGCAGTCAGCTGTGACCCTGGTATGGGTTGTGACGTCACTGCGAGGGTGCATGTTTTGCACGAAGTACAGTCTCCAATTTTAACTAACTAATCTATTTTCATAAATATTAAATCGGGGAGAAAAATGAATGATATTTCAATGATTACGAGTGACCATTTTATTACTTTATGTAACGTGTACACGACCGTCAACCAGTCCATTCAGTAATAATGCCTGGTAAATACTGAATAACTGTACATATGGAAGGATGGAACCTTTTACCACACAAAAAAAGTCAAAATTTTAATATTGCATAAAGACAGTACAGTAAAGGTAGGTATAAAAAATGATGAAACTAACAGAACACAGTTTTTGCCTCCTACAAGGAGGTTATGTTTTTGCCTACATTGGTTTGTTTGTTTGTTTGTTTGTCCATTTGTTTGTTTGTTTGTCTGTCTTTTAGCAGGATTACTCAAAAAGTTATGAACTGATTTTGATGACATTTTGTGGGAGAGCCACGAACCAAGGAAAAAATTATTAAATTCGGAAGTGGATCCAGATCAGGAGTATCCTGCACAATATCTCCAAAAGTTCTCTATTAATTTCAGGGAAATTTTGTGTAAAGGTGGACAATGGACCAAGCAACTAGCTAAAACAAACTTTCTTCAAACTTTCAAACATCAAAACTAATTAACAACCCTAATGACAATAGAATATTCTGGTCAACTCTTTATTCTTTCAATAATAATTTTAACAAGTCATCTTCCATTCTCCCACTAAAATCCTCAAATGGCAACATTACAAATAACCCGCGTGGGAAAGCGGATATTTTTGCCAGTATATTTAACAGGAACTCTACCATAGACGATACCTGCCAAAATGTCCCAGTGCCAGAACTTGATTCTCCCGAAATTGCCCCACTTAAAATACAGACAAGATACGTAAAATCCATCCTAGACAATTTACCTACCAACAAAGCTCCAGGCCCAGATGGAATTCCGCCAACTTTTTTGAAAGTGTTTCCCTGAACTTGCCTCTGTTCTAGCTAAATTATTCAGACTATGCATACGTCCTTCTTTATTCCCAAATTCATGGAAAGAAGCCAATATCCATCCAATTCCGAAGAAAGGAAGTTCCTCTGACCCCTCTGATTACAGACCAATAGCTGTCACATCTTCTCTTGGTAAGGTATTTGAAACTTTAATTAATAAGCACATTGTAAAACATCTTGAATCCAACAACTTAATTAGTGACAGACAATATGGTTTTCGGCATGAAAGATCCACCATTAACATACTCAATCTCCTAACTCATACCATCCATCAATCAATTGATATACATGGAGAAACTCATGCAGTAGCTCTTGATATTTCTAAAGCTTTCAACAGAGTATGGCACCGTTCCCTGCTGTCCAAACTCCCTTGCTATGGACTAACGACTTTTGTTCCTTTGATTTCTTCATATCTTAGTGTCAGGAAAATAACAGTAAAAGCAGATGATGTATAATCCAATTTTCACTCAACGCCGGCGTGCCGCAGGGGTCAGATCTGGCGCCAACCCTATTCCTGGTTCATATTAATGATCTCTTATCTGTCACCCACGATCTCATCCACTCATACACAGATGACCCAACACTACATAGTTCATTCACACTCAGACACCCATTTACAAAGTCTAATATCATTACCTCTCAACTCAGTACAGCCATCTCCATGAATCAAGACCTATCTACGATCAGTGAATTGGGACAAAACAACCTTGTCTCATTTAATGGTGGTAAAACTAAATATATACAATTTACTAATAGATAGATATTGCCAGGTTAGTACATTACCTTCAGTGCTGCTAATTTTCCCATCTCCAAACATGTTGAAATTCTTGGTGTCTCACTTCACAATGCCCTCAGCTGGACCTTTCATGTTAGATCACTTGCTAAAACCTCCTCAAAAAAAACTTGGATTATTGTACAGAGTCCATAACTTCTTCGCTGATGAGCAGTTAGCTATAATTTATAGGAGTCTTGTGTGCTCACAGCTTGAATATTGTTCACCGTTGTGGAACGGATGTGGAGAGGTTGCATTAAAACACCTGGACAATATTCAGAGCAAAGCTGTTATAATTATTAATAACCCTGCCATTACAAATAAACTACCTTCCCTGCAAGTAAGAAGGAATGTTGCCTCCCTTGCATTATTTTACAGATGTTTTTATGGCAAATGCTCAGACGAAGTTGCGTCCATGGTGCCACCTATCCATGCCTTCCCTCGTGCTACACGGGCATCTGGTAGCGCTCACGACTGGAATGTCATTCAGCCATATTGCAGAACTTCTGCCTGTCAGAATTCTTTCATTCCCCAAACTGCATCTCTCTGGAACTCGCTTCCCCAGAGTTGTTTTCCTCCAAAATTCAACCCACAGCTGTTCAAGTCTAACTGTTACAGATATTTTATGAACAGAGGACACCAGTAGTGTGGTGTATGGATTTTTTTTTTTTTTTTTTTGTATTCATTTGTTTTTCCTTCCTCTGTTCCAATATAAAAAAAAATGGTTAAATTTGGGGGCGGATCCGGATCCTATATCCACGGATCCAGATCCTTTTTAATGCCAATGGCAGTGGCGGAGGTATGCGCTCTCTGAGTCCTTTTTAGTTTCTGTATGTCCTCAATAGAATCTTGAGTCTAACCTTCCTTGCAGAAAGAACTAAAGATCCTACAGTGACGGACACCTGGACATGCTGCACCCAGCCACAGTTCTGGGAAGTCTTCCAGATCTTGACTGCAGTTCTGCTGGCCTATGACATTCGTCTGTCCATAAGTTTTTTCATACAGAGCAATCCATTTCGGGCCCACCTGCAACATCAAAGTACTCATGATCATGGATAAATGACAAACACTTTAAAATGGTGGCCTATCAACGAGGAAGTGTGGTTAAGTTAAAGCTTATCGAGTAAATTGCGGTTATTCAGATGGACAGTTTTGCCGAGTGCCAGTCTTCTTTAACAATTTGACCCACAACAGTCAATTTGCAATGGAGACCTCATATTTACTGCTGGATAAACAAACAAAAACTGCAAAAGTGTCGGACTGGCACAAAAGTTAAACTCAAGTTCTCGTATTTTCGAATTAAATTTGCTAACCAGTGCATCACCAGCTCCCCGTAATTTTGTCAAGTACCAGGAGCTTACAAAATGCTTTGAATAGGAGAGTTCACAAACTCCCAGAAGCTACCAATCTGCACCTAATAATCTGAAAAATTAAAATGAGGCTAACTTAACTATTGTTTTGTGTTTCCTTTATCGCTTTGTTCATAAGTACAAATTTTCAAACATATCTACTCAGTAAAATGAGGAAAAGAAGCTTCATTATGATAAAGTTGAAGGGAATCACTAAACTAACAAAACTAACCATCTACTCTTCGGGACAAATATTCTTCTTAGTTTTAAACTGATTACTTACATTCCCAGCCATGTTTTAATCAAATAAAATTTCAGACCTATATATCTACGTATAATACTCACATGAAGTGTTTGGCTGCAAAATATTTATAGAAATCAGATGAAGAGTGTATGCACATGCCCGCACCAAGTTTTGCTGTTGTTTTCCTGGAAACATCGGTATTTGCATGTGGATGGTGAACTAAGTGAATTTTTCTCTTTGAAGGTTGGGTTGAAACAGGGATGTGTCATGTCTCCATGGTTGTTCAATCTGTACATGGATGGGGTAATAAAAGAGGTACAAGGTAGGGTAGTGGATGTTGGAGTGGCCCTGGTGAGAGAGGGTAGTGTTTGGAAAGTCCCTGTACTGTTGTTTGCAGATGATACTGTGTTGTTGAGTGAAGACGAAGGGGAGCTGCAAGGCTTGGTGGATGAGTTTGGGAGAGTGTGTAAGAAACGGAATCTAAAGGTGAATGTAGGGAAGAGTAAAGTGATGGTCTTTGAGAGAGGTGAAGTCAGTGAATGTACAGCGAGGTTGGATGGTGAGGAATTGGATAATGTGAGTACGTTTAAGTACTTGGGTAGTGTGATGAGTAAGGATGGAGGTTTGGAGGGTGAAGTGCTTGAAAGGGTACAGCAGGGAAGAAAGGTTGCTGGTTCTCTGAAAGCAGTGATAAGAAACAGGGAAGTGAGCATGGAAGTGAAAAAGTTACTACATGACGGTATTGTGATACCAACTCTAACATATGGAAGTGAAGCTTGGACGTTGTTGGAAGGACACAAGTCAAGAGTGAGAGCAGTGGAAATGAGTTATTTAAGAGGAGCCTGTGGAGTCACGTGGAGAGACAGGCTGACGAATGAGGATATGAAGGAGCGTTGTGGTGTGGATGAGGATGTGATAGGAAGCGTTATGAGGAACACACTGAGGTGGTTTGGCAATGTGGAGAGATGGAGGGTGAAAAACTGACGAAGAGAGTGTATGTGAGTGAGGTGGAGGGGGGAAGAGGGAGGGGAGGCCGAAGATGAGATGGAGGGATGGGGTGGAGAGGTATATGAGAGAGGGGGGTGTGAGTTGGGAGCAGGGCAGTGAAGTGGCGGGGGACAGGGCGACGTGGAGGCGATTTGTTTGTGGCCACCCCAAACGGGATTGAGGCGTCTGGCAATAGATAGATAGATTAATATTATTATTATTATTATTATTATTATTACTGCTAGTATTACTACTACTACTACTAATACTACTACTAAAGCTTATTCAATCTGTTCTGAGAAGAGACTAGCATTAAGCTTGTGCAAGGTGGTAGCTGACTGGTTGCCCAAGTGCATTCATTATCAACGATACATTTAAATATTTTCATAAAAAGAGTTACAGTAGGCGTTATACGATAAGATTGCCAGTATGAAATATGTTTTTCTGAATTGATTAATTAAAAATGAGGCCTTACAAAGGTTATCAGATGGCCCAGGTACGTGTGAAATTTTGAACTCTCAGGACAAACCAAAACGGGTCCAGGTAGTTTTAACGAGTACCTTGCTTTCCCCCCCTTCCCCCTTTTATAGAAAAATTAAAGTAAATTATGTAATTCCTGTGAAATTATGTAAAATCTAACCTGGTAAAACATCGGAGTTCCAGTGAAAAATAACATTCCCTGAATTTTGTTGAATAGTAGACACGGAGAGGGGGGAAGGGGTAGTGTAATGCTAGGTGTAAATAGGCTCGACTTCTCGTTCCTAAAACACCTAACGTGGAGCGGGGTCCTCTTTCGAGACCGGAGCTTAGTGCAATAAAGAGAGGCAGGACACAAAAACTTCAGGCAATAACCTTTACACGTATATTACCACAATCAGACACAGGACAATTCAGCAGATATTACAGCACAATACATAGCAAGAAATAAAAACCTTATCTAGGATATGTGTATCTCGCAGGATACTTGCTTATCTGATATTAATGCCAACACAATTATAGTGTATTCAGGGTACAGTGAATATAGGCGCACGCGTGAGGCGCCGCGGGGAGAAAGTCTCACAAGGGGGGGAGGGGGGGTGCAGGGAGTGACTTGTGACGGCTAGGAGGGAGTTATGGTAATACTGGAGAGAGGCAAGTATTAACAATGGGAATTACACGTTTTCCAATAGCAAAGGGACTTTGGTAATTGATTCTATTCCTGGTTTACACTTACACTAGATACTGGGATGAGGGAGTGTCGTACAGGATTTACGGGTAGCGTGAGTGGGGGAATATCATTAACACTTCCTCGTATTATTTCTTTAGAGTTTACAGCAGTGGGGGTGTATTACTACGGAGGAATTTCCCGGCGGCACAGTCTTACTAATTGTATATAAGGGACGTCACTCATAAATATAGTTCATCAGATCTTGGTTCACACACTCGTCCTTTATCCTCTCACTGCGATACTTACTTGCTCCGATATTCACTATATTAAGTCACTGCACGATATTACACTAGGTTCGGCAAAGTCACACTTAACCTAAATCACTTGCACTGTTTCTGGACAGCATCACACGTATTCATCGTGGGGGCAGGGGCGAGAACACGCCGTAGGCAATCCTGCCGGGCTAGGGGCACCACCAAGGGGAGGCGTGCCGAGAGGGCACGGGACGACTCGTAGGGGCGTCCTCTCGCGTCCTGGGCTACCCTTGGCCTCCGGGCTGGGCTCAGGGGTGTGACTCTCGGGATTGGGGCCGAATAGCTCCAGAAACCTCTGGTGTAAGTCTCGGCCGGAGGTGGGAGCCTTACGTCGTCGTGGGGGCGTATGGAGATCGCGCCCGGGTGTCCTGGGGAGGATCGGGAGAGACTGCGGACTGCAGTCTCCAGCGTCTAGGGGCGCCGACAGGGGAGGACTGTGGCACCGGCTTACACTGGGGCCCGTCAGGTGCGTCTGCTCCAGAGCCAGGCATAGGGAGCGGAGGCCAGGGGAGGCTGTGAGGCCTGACCGGGCTGCTCCGGTACGGGAGGCCTGGGCTCTCATCTCCTGCCAGGGTGACGTCTCGCTCCTTGCCCCCTTTTGTCCGAGGGGCCCGGCAATTGGCCGTGGCTGCCCAGGGGCAGGGCTCTCAGGTGTCGGAGCCCAGCAATTGGCCGTGGCCTGAGTGGGGGAGTCAGCGCACCTCTGTGCACCTTCGGAGCGACAGTGAGCCGTCTCACGAAGACGGGAGTGGCAGTGGGCCATCTCCTTCTGCAGGAGGGGGGAGCGACAATAGGCAGTCTCTACCAGGGCACCTTCAGAGCGAAATAGGCCATTTCACGAGGGCAGGAGCGACAATAGGCTGTCTCCTTCTGCAGAAGGGGGGAGCAACAATAGGCCGTCTCTACCAGGGCACCTTCAGAACGACAATAGGCTGTCTCACGAGGGCGGGAGCGACAATAGGCCGTCTCTACCATGGCACCTTCGGAGCGACAATAGGTCATCTCACGAGGGCGGGAGCGACAATAAGCCGTCTCGACCAGGACACTTTCGGAGCAACAATAGGCCATCTCACGAGGAGGGGAGCGACAATAGGCCGTCTCTACCAGGACACTTTCGGAGCGACAACAGGCCGTCTCACGAGGGCGGGAGCGACAATAGGCCGTCTCAACCAGGGCACCTTCGGAGCGACAATAGGCCGTCTCACGAGGGAGGGAGCGACAATAGGCCGTCTCCTGAGGGGCGCTGTCTGGAGTGTCTAGAACAACTCCACCCCTAGCTGGTTCAACAATCCCACTCTGTGAAGGTAGTGTCCTTCTCCTACGATGGCGACGGCATGGTGGCTGCGTGACAGGGGCGCACGGCCCGGGGTGACATATGCCGTTGTTGCTGGGGGTTGCTCCGACTGGTGGCGGCTACCCCGTGGGGTCCGTGTGGGGGTGTCGGCCTGTTCCCGGGCATACTGGGCTGTATCTCACTTGCCCCGTTGTCGGGGGCACTACGGTATTCTTCTGTTTCCATTTCGGGGGCACTACATTGTAAGTCACGCATTTTAGGTAGGCTGATCATGGGATGTCCGACTTGATTAAGCAGACAATTCAGTTTTTTTTTTAGAGCATTTTGCTGTCACATCAGTTTACATTATGCATTCTACTTTCGCATCATCAGTAAGTTTTCCATCTTTTTAGTTTCGAATTTCCAGTTACAACTTACAACCGAGCTGTGACAAGGAATGAGCTGTGGGATATTTAAATGACCGTGACATACAGCTTCTTCACCCTTGCCTACCTGTCATGATTCATTGGAACTCCGATGTTTTACTAGGTTAGATTTTACATAATTTCACAGGAATGCATAGTTTACTTTAAATTTTCTATAAATGGGGGAAGGGGGAAAATCAAGGTATTCGTAAAACTCTACCTCGACGCGTTTTAATTTGTCATGAGAGTTCAAAATTTCACACGTATCTAAGCCATCTGATAAACTTTGTATGGTCCCATTATTAAATTAATCTATTCAAATAATGATATATAATATTTTATTTGGGCAAACATATCGTAAAACGGTTACTGTAACCATTATTATAAGTATATTTAAAATACAGTACATCATTATTACTGAATGCACTCAGACAACCAATCAGCTGCCAGCTCTCAAAAGCTTTAGGCTCGTCTCTTCACAGAGCAGATGGAATAAGCCATACTATTATTACAGTTCCTGCTGCTGTAGTTAAAACAATATCAACAATAAGAAGAAAACAACAAAAATAACAATAACAACTATTACTACTACTACTACTACTACCACCACTACTACTACTACTCCTACTACTTCTACTATTACAACAATTGCTACTGCTTCTACTTCTACTGCTGCTGCTACTACTGGTACTTTTACAACAACAACAGCAGCAACAGCTACAACTACTACCATTATCACTACAATTTCTGTCAATAATAATTATGCATATTGTTGCATCCCCATCCCACACTGCCACAGGCTCCAGCAGTGGTAGATCAGTATAGGAAGGACGTTGCCCAACGAGCTATTCTTCCTGGAGGCAGCCATTCGGTGTACAACACACAAGACCGGCCTAGGCGTTGTAAATAAACACTAACTTCAAATGTTCACTGTCTTTAATTTCCAAATTATTACACTCATTGCTTACCAACTTCACTTCACTGTTTCCACAGGTACCAGAAATAATCTTCGCTAACTGCAATTACACTTAATGCTTGCCAACAACACTTCACTATTTTCACAAGTACCGAAGATATACAAACTGCACTGACACTGAACTACACTCAAACTGAACTGACAACTGACTGAAGCTGCTCTTGTCTCTTCCCCAACCATATATAAGCTAGCTTTTCTCTCAAAACTTTAAGTACACTCTCGGGGGACATCCAAAACATATCAGAGTTTTCTTACACTACTTAACACTCTAAATTATTTGGCAAGCAAATTAAGATATAATTACATAATTTAACAACAAGTAAATAAAACATTATAAAGGAAAAGAGCACAAAAATTAATGTACATCTTACAAATAACTACGCTCACAAACAGCAAGCTAACTGACAACTCTGACTCGTAATGGAACTATGGTACGACAAACATCGGGAATTCCCCAGCACAATCTAGCTAGCAATCTGTATAGATATGAAATATTACCATGTTGCCACTACAGTGTTGCCATACTATGTACTGTGTCTTGATGTCTCTATGATTCTTGTATATATGTCCCATGTGTCAGTTAGTTAGACGTGACAACGCCACATCTAGCTAGCCAGCCCAGTCCTAGTCAGTTCCTCATCAGCTTTCGCCATGTTAGTACACGCTGGTACCCTGTTCTCTGCCCTGCCTGTATCTTGAGTAATAAAGTCGCCCCAGTCCTCTGCGTTTCTCCAGAACCTTCCCTTCAGCCTTACCCTCCCTGGAACCAGTTAGGAGGTTCCGTGACATCATACCATGGCGCAGTGAGGAGTTTGAGTGACAGTGCAAGACTGGGGACGTGAATGACTGCCGCCATTACCAACGCCAGGGACTTCGAATTGGACCCCTACAATGCCACCCCTGGATCTAAAGTGTTTTGTGCAGTGACAGTGCAGTGTTTAGGGCAGTGTAGTGTTCAGTGCAGTGTTTAGTGCACTGTAGTGTTCAGTGCAGTGTTCGTGTGGTGTCGTGTGCGCTTTAGCATGGCAGAGAGACGCACCCTGGCCCTCACGTCGCCTAAACCAAATAGAGAGAGAGAGCGGACACCCTCCCACTCAGACCACTACCGGGTGACTGAGGAGAGTTGACAACCCTCGCGCCACCGCCACTGCTTGCCCGCACATGTGCACACACACACACAGACGTACGTATACCCCACCCGACTGACTACACTCGCGACACGCCACACTGCCACGCCAACCACACCGCCCTACTGAAAGCACCTGCGTGTGACAAGGCACTGCACATCCTCCAGCACATCTTCCCAACTACGACGACAATGAATCCAGAATGGCAGAGCAACCAGATCCACAGGGAGACACCACTGAGGAGTATGAAGACAGTGCTACATCTTCATCACTCCCACCGCTCACGTCCAGTTCGCCCGACACACCTCCCACACAAGCCGACAGTAACGACCTACTCCGCCTCGCTTACCACACACAAGATATATTACATCTTGTACAGTTCCTGCAAGTATCCCGTCAGCAAGAAGAAAGAAGAAGACAACAAGAGGAGGAAGTCAGATGTAGAGAAGAAGAAAGAAAAAGACAAGAAGAGGACAGAAGAAGACAAGAAGAGCTCGCCTTTCATCTTCACCTGGAACAGCAGAGGAAAGAGGATAACCAAGTGTTCATGGATTTGATCGTATCATTGGCAGCAAGAACATTGTCACCAGCCCCAGCACCTGAACCCCAGCCCCTACAGAGTTCGCCTGCTGTCCCTCCAGCCCCATCCTCTGACCCTCAGCTTCCTCAAAGCCCACCTGCCAACCTTCCTCCCACAGTCTTCAACCCCGGACTGCCTCAGAGCCCACCTGCCTACCACCTGCCTGCCCAGGCACCGCGTCTTCCTGACCTCCCCGCACCTCCTCAGCCCACCCTCAGGACTACTCGCCCATCCCCCGTCTGAGTATCAACCCTTATCAACCCCTCTACGCCCCCTCCACCGTCTATTGGCAACACTACGCCTCACCCCGAGAACAAGCCCGCAGTCTCCAGCCCCCCACCTTTTCAAGCCGACGCTACTTTCCAAGTCTACCGACAATGGTGCCATCTATTTGAAGACTACGCACTCATGACGGATCTCCACCAGATGCCCCATTATAAGCAGCTTATTCAGCTACGATCATGCATTTCCTTAGACATGCAACGCATCTTGGAACACACCCTCGCCATTCCCCCTGACTCTTACACCCCTGTGACAGAGATATTAGAGGCCCTGCAGGGACACTTCCGAGGCCTCCGCAACGAAGCCTTCTGCCGTCGGGAACTACTCTCCTGCAAGCAAGCCGCCGGGGAATCAATCTCAGACTATTACACGTCTAATGGATTTAGCTGCCGAAGTAGACTTTTGCCCTGGAGACCCAGTGACATATGCCGAGATCCAGCTGAAAATGGTAATGTTAATGGAAGTACACGACAAAGACTTGCTGCAGAAGCTTGTTCTCCTTGATCCTACCGCATCGCTTACTGACTTTGTCACCTGCTGCTGGTCACACTAGGGCATGAAAGCGGCAGCATCAGCAATACTCACTGCACCAGGGCAAATACAAGCCGTCTCTGTGTACAAGAAGAACTGACGAACGTCAAAGACAGAAGCCCCACAGCAACCTACAACAACAAGACCCTCGACCAGCAACTCCTGCCGAAGTTGTCAATGCCAGCACGACACTGGGAAGTGCCCTGCAGTAGACAGTATATGTGCGAATTGCGGATTTCAGGGACACTGGACCCGCGCACCTAGATGTCCCGCCAAAGAAGCCCAATGTCGATCCCGCAACAAACGCGGTCATTATGCCAAATGCTGCAAGACAAAGAAAAACCAGGGAAAAGAACCAGACAGCTCTTTCAACAACGACAGGCCTTCCTGCTCAGACAGATCTTCTCCGCCACCCCCTTCCAAGACTAGAACTTGAAAGTGTGTGGTTGACACCTCAAGTGACAAGTCCCCCATGCCCATCAGTGTCTGCCTATCCCACAGCAACACATCCTCCAGCCTACTGATGTTACCAGACAGGGGTGCGGAGATAACGGTGATTGGCCCGCAGCACCTGGACTCGCTTGACATCCCCAGGAGCAGCTTATCACCCCCTCCCTTAAAAGACGTGCTCACAGCAGACGGTTCCCCGATGTCTCCAGCCTTGGGTTGTTTCCAGGCAATGTTACAACGTGGCCCCAAGTCTTGCCTCACGACAGTGCAAGTGCACGAGGGCGTCCAGACCCCCCTCTTGTTGTACGGTCACTGTCAAGAGCTGGCCATAGTCTCATCTGAGTTCCCTAAACCCATCCTCGCCATGACACACATCAACAGATGCGCAGAGCTGCCTATCTCCACCACGACATCGCCCGAAGCTGCCAGGGAGTTCTTCCTACAAGAGTTTGGCAACGTCCTTATCTCCAAGGCCGACCTAAAGATGATGCCACTCAAGAAAATGACAGGCCCCCCGATGAGAATTCACCTCTAGCCAGACGCGACGCCCTTTGCAATTCACACGCCCAGACCCATCCCCTTCACCTTCAAGGACCAGGTAAAGGAGGAACTCGACTCTCTCGGGCAACAGGGGATCATAGCACCTACAGGTGATGAGCCTCAGAGTGGTGCCACCCAATGGTCCTCGTGCCCAAGCCCAAAGGCATCCGCATCACGGTGGACCTCACCTGCCTTAACTCCCAAGTCTCACGTCCCATATATCCCTCGCTTACGCCCATAGCAGCAGTCTGCAGTGTCACCCCATCAGCTAGATATTTTACCACCGCCGACGCACTACACGGATACCATCAGATGGAGTTAGCAGAAGATGATCGCCACCTCACCACGTTTATCACATCCTACGGCCATTTCCAGTACTGCCGCTGACCAATGGGCTTTGCAGCAACTGGCGATGCCTACTGCCTCCGAGGTGACATGGCCTTGCAGGGTGTCATCAACTGTGTAAAGGTGGTGGACGATATTCTCCTCTTTGATGATGACCTCCCTGCCCACTTGAGGAGGATTTATCACATGCTGACCAGATGCCACGCCTAAGCATCACTTTGAACAAGGACAAGTTTGTGGTTGCCACACCACAAGTCAACTTCTGTGGGTATATGATCTCACCAGAGGGCATCGCAGCTGACGAGGAGAAAGTGAAAGCCAGCAGAGACTTCCCTACACCGACAAACCTCACCGACCTTCGATCGTTCATGGGCTTAGTCAATCAACTCGCAGACTTCACTCCCGAGATAGCTAGGACAGTGCAGCCCTTACACCCGCTAATGAGCCCCAAGCACTCATTCATATGGACACCAGACCACGAGCAAGCATTTAACAACGTCAAGAAGGCACTGGTTGCACCACCAGCACTAGCACCTTTCGACCCGACATTGCCCGTAGTCCTCCAGACAGACGCCTCCCATCTCTATGGCGTTGGATATGCCCTCCTGCAAGATCATGGTCAAAGCACACTGCGTCTAATTCAGTGTGGTTCTCGATTCCTGACTGATGCCGAGACCCGCTATGCTACAATCGAGCTGGAAATGTTAGCAGTTACCTGGGCCATGGCCAAATGCCGACTTTACTTGTCAGGATTACAGCACTTCACTCTCATGACCGACCATCGACCTCTTATCCCGATCCTGAACCACTACACGTTGGACGCCATCGAGAATCCTCGCCTCCAACGCCTCAAAGAGAAGGTTGCACCTTACATGTTCACGGCTGTGTGGCACGCAGGGAAACAGCTGTGTATACCAGATGCACTCTCCCAAGCCCCAGTCAGCTGCCCCATGCCTGACGATGAAGAGGACTGCACTGCGACTACCGCACACGTCCGGTCCTTAGTCGCACACACCACCACTTCTTCAGATGACTAGACAGCGACATCCTTCATCGACACCAACAGAAACCTCCAGGAGGTTTGCACTGCCGCCACTCAAGACCCAGCCTACAGTCATCTGCTTGCTTACGTATCCGCCGGATTTCCCACCAACTGCTACAACCTGCACACCTTCGCCCTACCCTACTGGAAGCTACGAGCCAGCCTCTACGCGGACGGAGAACTTGTACTATACGGCCCTCGGATCGTCATTCCTCCTGCCCTCCGACGACGTACCTTAGCCCACCTCCATGACAGCCACCGAGGTGTTGAAGCCACCAGACGTCAAGCCAGACAGACTGTCTTCTGGCCTGGCATCGATTCAGACATTAAAAACATCATGGAAGCCTGTGAGGCTTGTCAGCAACTCCGACCCAGCCAGCAGCAGGAACCATACAGGAACGACGACCATCCGATGAGGCCTTTTGAGTCTGTGTCAGCCGACTTTTTCCAAGTAGCCGGGAAATCGTTCCTGGTGATCGCTGACAGGCTGTCTGGATGGCCAGTAGTCATCCCCTGTGGCCAAGACACCACCGCAACCAGGATCATCCGGATGTTCTGCGGATACTTCCAAGAAGTGGGAATGCCTCTCCGCCTCAGGACCAACGGCTGACTCCCATTCTCGCATCGACATCAGACAGTTCACACAATGATGGGGTGTCCATCACCTCATCACCTCACCACACTACCCCAGTCAAACGGCCACACTGAGGCAGCTGTCAAAGCTGTCAAGTACCTCATTCTCAAGACGGCACCGATGGGGAACATCGACACTGAGGAATTCGACAGAGGCCTACTTGAGTTACGCAACACCCCAACCCCTGCCGGACGCTCTCCTGCCCAGGTCTTGTATGGCCCCCCTTTTCACACCTGTGTACCAGCCCACCCCGAGTCCTTCTCTGAAGAGTGGCAGGCCAAGGCTGAGGAATGTGGTCACCGCGAAGCAGCCCAGGCCGACCAAGTGACCAGTCGGTACAACACGCACGCCCGACCTCTTCCCAGTTTGACCATAGGACAGCGGGTCAGGATTCAGGACCCGACTTCACACCACTGGGACAAAGTCGGGGTCGTTATGGGCCGCAGCAGGGCATGACATTACGAGGTACGCCTGCCTAGTGGTCGTGTGTGGTGGAGGAATAGATGTCATCTCCGCCCGGCGCCTCTCCCAAGTGACAACGCTCTACCCCAGTGCACAGTGCAACCCGAGAGTGTCAGTGAGAACCACCCACCCCAGTCCCCTGTGGTCCCTTGCTCAGGCCAGGAACCAAGGCCCTCACTTGACCCCTCCACTGCCCCTCGCTGCTCTACTCGTCTTGTAGAAAGGAGACTAAGATCTGCTCGAGAGTGATCTACGAGCATGAAGGGGGGGGAGGTGTTTAGATATGAAATATTACCATGTTGCCACTACAATGTTGCCATACTATGTACTGTGTCTCGCTGTCTCTATGATTCTTGTATATATGTCCCATGTGTCAGTTAGTTAGACGTGACAACGCGGCATCTAGCTAGCCAGTCCAGTCCTAGTCAGTTCCTCACCAGCTCTCACCCTGTTAGTACACGCTGGTACCCTGTTCTCTGCCCTGCCTGTATCTTCAGTAATAAAGTTGCCCCAGTCCTCTGCGTTTCTCCAGGACCTTGCCTTCAGTCTTACCCTCACTGGAACCAGTTAGGAGGTTCCGTGATATCATACCACAATCCAGCTTCTCAACATAGCCCCCTCCCTAATTCTTTGTTGTCCCAACACAACAATGTACACAAACATAACCCTTAATCCACACTAACCATTTAATTATACACAAAGTAATCCCTCAACTTATCAGGTCTTCTCCTATGCCACTTCCTATATGGTCTTGCTCCTCCACACAGTCCACTCATCTTGGAAGGTCTTGGTCCCCTTCCTGATTCACTTCTTCCCTCATGAAACTGTTACCATCCTCTTGCACTTCAGCCTCTCGGTCCTCCTCAACATCCTTGGCTGTGGGAGTGCATGATTCCTCAGAGACGTAACAACTGTACTTTCCTGGCCCATGGTACTGCCACATACAATTCACGTGTACCACCTTTGGACGAGATTTCCTGCCTCCCCAAATTTGGTGTGTTACATCTGATAGGTGGTCCAAGTCAGTGTAAGGCCCATTCCACAGGCTCTGCAGCTTCGGTGACTGTCCCTTCTTCCACTGAGGATTGTATAACCAAACTTTGTCACCATCCTTGAAGTTCACCTCATTTGCCTTGGCATCATACTTACACTTTATCACCTCTCCTGAAAACTTAAGGGCTCCTCGCAATTGATAATGTACCTCAGCCAGCCTTTCCTGAAGATGCTTCACATAGCTGGAGGTCTTTGTAGGCAGCTCTTCACCTGGTGGTCTTCCCACTAACAAGTCAACAGGCAAGTGTAACTTGTGGCCCAACATCAATTTTGCAGGTGTGTAGCCAGTAGACTCATGGGATACAGAATGACATGCCATCAGCAATGCAGGTAATTTCTGGTTCCATTCCATTTGTTCCTTTACGCGGTACTTGGCCAGTTCTTGTCCCAGGGTCCAGCTGAATTTCTCCACCATCCCATCTGACTGTGGCCTTAGTGGGGTCGTCCTGGTCCTCTTGATCCCCAGTAACTTGCAGCACTCACAGAACACAGCAGACTCAAAGTTTCTACCCTGGTCTGAATGTAGCTCTTGTGGTATCTCAAAACGACAGAAGAACTGCTCAACCAATATCCGAGCAACAGTTGCAGTCTCTTGATTGGGGATGACATAGGCTTCTGGCCACTTTGTGGAACAGTCCATGGCAACATATATATACCAGTTTCCTCTTTCAATGAGTGGCAGTGGTCCAGCAATGTCCACCACGACTCTTTTCATAGGTGTGCCCACTTGATACAGCTGAAGAGGGGTGCAACCATGTTTCTTGGATCCCCTCTTGGCTCAGCATGCATCACAGACCTGACACCATTCTTCAACATCCTGATGCATGCCAATCCAGTAGAACCTCTGTCGCAGCTGACTTAGCATCTTCTTCACTCCCAGGTGCCCACTAGTGATCTGGTTATGGAATTCATCCAAGATCTCAGATCTCATCTTCAGAATCACCATTTGCCAATACTTGCTGAGGCCATTGGGTGTCTCCCATTGTCGTTCCAGTAGACCTTTGTTCAAACGAAGAAGGTCCCACTGACTCCAGTAGCTCTTAGTCACAGGGCTGAACCTGGAAACCTCTTCCCAAGATGGTTGCACTGTACTCTGCTGCAGCCACTCTAGCACTGGTTGTAAATCTGCATCCTCTTCAGGTCTTCTTCATCTGATGCTGGCCCTGTCACTGCAGTATGGCTGCATTTCTTACTGTGATATTCTTTTTTATTACACTGCGAGCACTCTGGGTCACAAGGCTGATGACACAGACTGTCAGCATTGCCCTGTACCTTCCCAGGATGGTGCTGCACCTCATAATTGTGTTGGTCTAGCTTCCTAA
This sequence comes from Coenobita brevimanus, assembly GCF_032717465.1. Taxonomy (NCBI): domain Eukaryota; kingdom Metazoa; phylum Arthropoda; class Malacostraca; order Decapoda; family Coenobitidae; genus Coenobita; species Coenobita brevimanus. The sequence goes on along the minus strand of NC_137026.1, from coordinate 13,587,333 downwards.
GCCAGCATGCAAGTTGTCCTTCCGGATTCTTCAACGCCTTCAGCCACTTGAGTCTGTCCTGATGATGAAGTAGGACACATACAAGTAGGGATGGAAGAAATCAAGGTTTTTCATCACTGCCAAGAGCTGCGTTTCTTGCTGTAATATGCCACCACATACTCCTTGTCATCCTTCTTCTGTTACAGTACTCCACCAATACCATGGTCGCATGCGTCACTGTCCAAGATAAATGGCTGGCTCTGATCAGGGTACGACAGTACTGGAGAGCTTTTCAACACATGTTTGAGAGTGTCAAAGGCTTTCTGAGTCACTGCTATCCACACAAACTTTTGCCTCTTCCCCAACAGCTTGTGCAGAGGTGCAACTAACGTTGCAAAGTCCTTGACAAAACTCTGATAGTAGCCTAGGTACACAAGCCCAGGAAACTCTGGAGCTCCTTCACACAAGTTGGAACTGGCCAGTTTTCCACAGCTGCCACCTTCTCTGGATCAGTGCAGATACCACCTTCACTTATGTGTCCCAGGTACTTCACTTCCTTCTGAAACAGTAACACTTCTTGGGATTCAGCTTGAGGTGTGCCACTCAAATTCTGTTGAGCACCTCTGACAGCCTCACCAATTCCTGGCTGAAAGTTCGTCCTGTCACAATTACATGATCCAGATATGTGAGAACCGTCTGCCAGTGCAGGCCTTCAAGTACATGATCCATGAATCGCTCAAAAGTACTGTACATTGCATGGACCAAATGGCATCACTTTAAATTGCTATAAACCCCGCCCATATGAAAAGGCTGTTTTCTCCTTGTCCTTCTCTGCACCCTTAATCCCTTAACCATGAGGTGTCACTTTTGTGACGCTTGGGAGCAAGGGATCGTACCGCAGGGCGTTACTTTTGTAATTCTGTGTTACTTTGAATTCGCCCGGGCTTTCATGTGGTGGCTTGTATCATCTATCAGTACTACCATTGTCCAGCTATACTCAGTTCTGCTAATGTCACCTGTACTCCCATCCACTGTTGACAATTTAGCCATTTTTCTCCTGCCCTTGACTTCCCTCCTCCTTACCTCCCCTCCATTACCCTCTCCTCCCACCTGACCAGCTGAGCACGCTACACAAATGCTGAACGGATTTTTCCACTCATTTTATCCATTGAAATGTGCCCTTTGCCCTATTCTTATACAAAATAATATATAAAAGAAAGAGAAAAGGTAATTGATACTGCCATACATCTGGAATGGGCTAATTATCACCTAGCAACACCTCACGTGCACTCGTTCGCTAATTTTCCCTGTTTATTTCCCCTTGAAATATGCTGTATGACCTGTTCTCATAATAAAAATATAAGAAAGGTAGGGAGAAGCCTAAGTGATATTTACATTTACCTGGAACTACCTAATTTATTATGTATTGTCTAGATTCCCTGCCAATCATTTCATAGCGTATATATTAGCAGCTGTCACCACGCTGACACTGGCAACCCTTCACTGCCCCTAGGCCACAGCATTCAGTTTACTGTTGTCTTTCAAGGTGAAACCACGTCGGATTCGCGCCTGTCCAATTCCGCCGCTTTTTAGCACCATGCAAAGGGCCCTGTGACCTCTACCCCTACTAAACCTCACGTGGAAAGGGGTAAAGCGCTAACTGACTCTGCTGTGGAACGTGAACAGGCTAATTTATCAGTGATAATGTTGGACAGTGACTACGATCTTTCTGGTGACTAAAACAGCGCAAGTGGAAATGTAACCAATGTGTAAATAATGTGTAAACAGCAAGTAAAAGCAATGAATGTAAATATAACTGAACAGTGGAAAATAGTTTTATAAGTTACTGCAAGTGACAGTGCATAACAGTGTAATAAAAAAGAAATGTAAATAATGTAAATAAAATAGAGAATGTAAACAGAAATGTAATTAAGTAGTAATATAAGAATACGAGTATATATACTAGGAGTAATGAAAGTGAAAGTGAAAGTTTCGCTCTAGCATGTATGAATACTGTAAGAAAGTGAAACTGACAGCTTCGCTCTCTATGCTAGTATTCAGAACGTGAAAGTGAATACCTGGACTGAAAATAAATTACTAGTACTGAAAGAAACTTATAGATAAATATTGCATATATTAATAAGTGTAATAAAGTACTAGGAATATAAAGTGTGAGTGTGTTTATAAATAATAAATGACAGCTCTGCCTCAGAATACTATCGGGGAACCAGCACGGGAGGAAAGCTCGTATGCGCTAATAATTTACATTGTTTTCACAGTGGCTTTTTTTTTGGAATATGGATTCCAAACTACTTGAAATTCATAGAATAGTGTTTGTAGTTATAATATCAGGCAATGGTAACCATATTACGGGGTATCAGGAGGTGTAAAGTGGAGACTTCGTTACCCAACTTCAGAAGTCTCCACAAGTCCTACGGTAGACGACGAAGGCTCAAAAAACATCCCAGGGGAAAGCTGAAGGTATGTGCCATACCCAGCTGTAATTTTAATACTCTAGGACTAATAACTGATTTTTGGCAAATATTTTTAAAAAGTCAGTTGGAACAGGAATATCCTCGCGGGACGCGCAAGGAGTGCAGAAACATCCCCGCAGTGTAGGGGTTAACCTGGTGGTATCCTGCTTTCATATCTAGGGTGGAGAACCACTTGGCACCTGACAGAGCATCCAGCATGTCATCAATCCTCAGCATGGGGTATGCATCTCTCACTGTCACTTCATTCAGGGTTCGATAATCTATTAGGCAGGGAACCAGCCCCTCAGATTTTGGAAAAAGCTGCCCTGAAAGATAGACTTTTGTTTCTTGTATACTTCTAATCAGTTACATTCCACGAGCACGGGAAAGTAAGATACTAATAAAAATCTCATTGCAAAATCCATAAAATGAAGCATAGTTAGAAGTGACTTCGTGTCAAAAGCGTTCAGGTAAGAAACACTTTATTTGCAACACAGTAGTGCCATAACCTCATAGTATTAATTCTGCAGCTTGAATGCACTAAATACCCCTTCATTAAACTCGGTGCAACGTGGTAGTTCTGTAAAAAACAGATACATTTTCAAATATTATTGACAAAATACATACGGAAATATGAGATTTGCTGAACATTATATACATGTTTCTGACTAGTGTGTCTAAAATAACTACCATGTACATTGTATCACTTGTTTCGTCCAAAAAAATGTCAAACTACTGATGTTCTTCGAACAGCAAAATACATTAGTAATTATATCCATGGCAACACAGGCTCATAAAATGAATCAACTGACTATTGTCTCAGACCCAGAACTTTGCTAACTGTAGCCTATAACTTGAACTGACTTTTCCATGATGGGTGAGTTTCTTTGTGATTATCATGATTGAAAACATAACTGAATATGAAGAAATATAATGACATTACCTCAAATAACAGACACTCAAAAAATGAATCATAATATGACTATTGTCACAGACACAGAACGTTATCTGTATAACTTGAACTTGCCTTTACCAAACGGGTGAGTTTCTTATGTGTTTGTTATGGTTTGCTAAATACATAACTGAATATGGAAAAAAAAAAAAAAATGGTAATGACATCATCACAAATCAGCCTTGGTAAAGCAGATAAATGCATAAGCATTTATCAGCTTTTACCAAGGCATGTACAATGTATATCCTATACAGCAGGGTACCTGTGCTTTTGTGCATAGTCAATTACTTAAGCACTTTGATACTTTGCACTTGCAAGAACCTGGTTTTGCTGATGTTGGTTTTGATGGTTTGGTCATCATTATGGGTTGTAGTATGCCATTTACAACTCTTCTGTCATACTGGGTGACAGGTGGCAGAGACAATTTGCACATGTGGGCTTGCTTGTAAACTATAAGTTGGTATACAGTAGTGCACGAAATAAATTCTGATGAAAATCATCTTCAGTAGGAGGTAAGTTTCGCAGATCTGTTCTGCTTGATGCAAAAACATGTTCCCTTAACACATTTAGGTCTTCAAATGTCTCGGCAACATAAAGACTGACCATAAAGCTCTTGCTTCTTTAACAATGCCGTCTGTTAGATCCAGTTCAGCACCACTTTCACCGTAACATAACTCTGAAAGCTGCCCAGCTTTCTGTAAAGCGATCTTGGCTGCCTTCCTTTTTCCACGACAGTAAATGTAGCTCACGTTATCACCTCCAAAAATCACGTGAGCGAATATCAGTCACGTGCAAGGGTCTGTTTTTCTGTTTGGTATTTATGTGACAACTGTAGAAGTTGATAAATACTTATCCAGCTTCTGGACCCACATTTCTGTCACAGACTGTAGAAGACAATAGTGGTACATGGACAGGACAACAGTGTCTGTGTCTGTTGCTTGGACTACAACAAGTTACTGTTCATGAAGTCTAGTTGCATATGCAAGATGAGCTATTATAGGGTATCTGCTTCTCTGTGTTCTTGACCTCTGAGTTCTTCAGTTTCATGAACACTGCCTCTACTAATCCCTACAGTCTTATCTTTGATGGAAAATATACCACCAAGGACAAGGGAGATACTTTTTGGTATAAGGGTGTCTTTCTTGGCACAAATCATCCGTGATATGAAATCCAGCAGACTAGCCTTGTTCCTAGAACTTTTCATAAGGACTTTCCAGTTGGGAATGCTAACATTTTCTGCTTGTATTTTTCTAGAAGTTGTGTCAAAGACAATGCAGAGTGATGGACTAGCAGGGGATCTGAAATCTCAGCACAAAGCTGTTCTAATGCAGAGTTGTGTGGGCTAGAACCTGTTGAAGATCCTCTTCCTTTTTCTGATTTAGAAAGCGTGTCATACAGTCTGCGATACCTAAAAAATTTAGCCAGCATGTCAGCTATGGAGTCGCCATGCCCTTCTATCCTCATCAAAATGGATTCGTCATCCAATTCCTTTGCTTTTTGGTGAATTGAATGTTGCATATCAAAAGAACTTACTAAGACAAGTATATGCCTGCCTTTAGGATCATGACTCTTTTCAGAAAGAAAACAGCACGTTTTGGTATATATTTTTGTTGCTCGACTCGTTACACAACCAGTTGTATCCATTGGCAACCTGCCACTCGGTTCTCCTGCCTTTTGTTCCTGTCTGCCTCAGAGAGTTTCGATCTTACAATATTTTTAGCCGTACATACACTTTTTACATTATTTGTGACACTTAGGATCATTCTTGAGGAAGCCCTCTTCATCATCAATATATTGTGATAATCTGTAGTAAACAACATCATGCCTGGTGAGCAAAGCAGACCTAAGACTTGGAAATCCTCTTGCTGTTAATTTTGTGAGAGGTTTTGAAGATGTTCTCTGGTATATCAAACATTCCTTAAATGTGAAGTCAATACGTGTTTTGGGGCTGGTTTCTGCTTTCCAGACAGGATCCATTTTGACTGCAGTCAATTCTGACGTAGTTGTTTATTCTGAAATGAGAAGGGTATTTTTTATAGTTTGTTCCTACAAGTCTTGTCATATATATTTTGATTATCTACCCACAAATCCGAAACATATGAAAAAAAATAATAATCTATCAGTTGAGGTACAATTAGGTGAGAATAATTCTGAAATGTCAGTCTTTCCATATTTCTCCCTTTACAAGAGTAATTTTTGGGCAAAACTTGTGTTGTAATTCATATATCCTTTTGCAATTTTATATGTCGTATCTACAGCCCAATCGGCGTTAGAGGACCAAATTTGGGCTTAATCTGATAATTCAAAGTTAAATTTTTAGCAAATTTGTAATTTTAGGGGAAAATCGAGATTTTCACATTAAACACTTCAAAAAATAGTTTTGCAGTGCGATTTTGAAAAGCATCTTACTTTTAGATACACCTTCGATATCCTTAACAGCTAAAGCACTGGAAAAAATTTATCAGTTGGGTCCAACAACCCCCCCTTCTTCTTTTTTTTTTTTTTTTTTTTTTCACGATAGCCTCAAGTGGCTTCCTGACTATATACAGCACCTTACTGAGCCATGCTTTTTTCTTACCAGAACCACTGCTGATGCTCAAGGACTACTGGATTTTTCTATCTCTCCTTGACTTCAGAGATTCTCCATCACCTTCTCCATTTGTTGCTGTTTGTCTGGCGCCATCCTCATCACTGGCAGTTTAATTGGGTGGTGATCCCCAGTGTCTATACAATGCTCCACCAGATCAGTGCACCCTGGGTCTAGGTCTCTGGTGGAAAAGACTTCAGCAAACTTCGTCAGCAACTGTCTCAACTTCAGCACTTGTGAGTCATTAAGATATTGGTAACTCCTTGAAAACAGGTCTTGTACAGTAAGTGGTTTGGCAGATACTCACCTTCTTTTACTACACTCCTTTTACAGGCCTTCCTCTGATGCCAGTCAGGGTCCACTGCCTGGCACAATCCAACAATTTCTCCCTCGTTGATCCTCTGCAGCTCACAGGAGAAATTGTCCACCACAACCGGCACTTCGCCTACACCTGTTTCCACCAAATTTCTCCCCACCATCACTCCAGCCTTCGTCTTGCACCATACATCAGGCTCCACTACCCCTAGACAGCTGTCAAAGGAGCCACTCACCTTGCACTGGAGCAATAGGTCTGATTTTGGGGGTATAACTGTAGTACAGAGCGCCCTCACCTCACCACCAGAATTGGTATGTCTCACTGCTGTGACAGGAACCGACTTTCCTCAAACCTTCAACTTCATGGAGCAGAAGTCCAGCTCACATCCCATGGACATCAGATAGTCCAGACCAAGAAGACAAACATCCTTTATCTTGGCTACATAGATTGGAAGCGTGCCCTCTTGCCCTGCCACTTCAGTCTGGGCATCCAACAGTCCCCTCAGTTCTGCGCAGTGCCCAGTTATGCCACACAATTGTTCTGATGACTAAGGCAGACACTGATGATGTAACACATCATGCCTCACAAGTTTGCTCTGAGGCTGACTCAATCACAAAGGAACACTTCTTGCCTTCTATTCTTGCGTCTACTCACACACTGTTGGTTGCAATTCTCTTGCATTTCGGTGATGAGGCTACTTGCGAAAAGCCGGCTGGTGGTTGCCTCTTAACACCAGCCTCCACTAGTTTTCCTCATCTTTCTGGTCTTCTGCAACCCACTTCTTATCCTCTTTTTTCTTAACTGGACACTCAGAACTGAAGTGTCCCACCTCACTTCATGTCCAACTCGCTTTTGTTACACTTGTAGCTTTCCTTGCACTGTTCTGTTCTTGCTCTTTCTTCCATTTTAACAATCCTCCTCCTTGTGTCCCAGCTTCCCGTAGAACTAGCAACCTCCTCCGGTCTTCTCGTGTTCCCTCTTCCACTTGTAGCAGTTCTCTTTTCTATGTCCTGGCTTTGCACAGTACCAGCAATTTCCTGCATATTTTTCTGCTTCACATACCTGCCCCTTTCTTACCTTGAATCCTGCACTACAACCAACTGAAAAGTGAATGTACTGGACCTGATGTAGGACTCAGATTCTAGAGCCCTGCTTCTGGGTTGTGCCAGCTTTACTTGTACTTTCAACTCTGCACTATCAAGAGCATCGATGAACTGGTCCCTCAGAAGAATACCCAACAGGTTAGGTTCTGCTCCAGGGTACACCTTGTATGCCATATTCTCCAGGTCATGAGCAAGCTGCTGTAGGGATTTGCCTCGAGCCCGCACACAGCTCTGGAAGCTTGCTATGTACACCTCAGTCTGATACATGCTTCCATATCTGCACTCCAGCACTTCTACTAAGGACTGCTAACTGTTCCTCTCCTCTACTGACATCTGGCCCAGAATTCCCATTTCAGCACCCTTGAGGCTCCTAGCAAGCTGCACTGCCTTCTGCCTATCATCCCAACCATTCTGATCTGCAAGCAACTCAAACTGCACACGATAAGCTTCCCCAAGATACTTTGCAGTCAAATTCCTGAGGTTTCTTTTTAATTGGATCCCCATTATAGCCATGCACTTCACTGGTTTGGGGCCTAATAACTGGGGCATCATAATTAAGTCCAAGACTTAAATCTCCTACATTCTGATTATTCAACCCTGTAATGCTACCTTCAGATGCCTGGGACCCGTCAAGATTCACCATGCACTGTCCATTCTTTTCATATGGTCCCTGTACATTACCCTGAGGCTCAGCAGTGCAATATTTATCTACAGCCTCAGTTTTCTCACTAATTAACTTCACTTGGTCTACTACATGCTTCAACTGGCTATCTACAAATGTTTGCACTCCATCACAATTCTGTCACTAAGTGTCTTCAACTGGTTGTCTACATGCTGTTTGCACTCCATCACAATTCCCTCACTAATTGTCTTCAACTGGTCGTCTACATGGTGCTCTCACTCCATCACATTATTGCTTACCTCTTACCTCTGCTGCCAGAGCTCAACATATACTTTCTCCTTCAATGGCTCCTGTTCTTCCTTCATTTCCCCCATGAAGCATCTAGCTGTCCCTGCATCCTCAGTTGTAATTCCCTTTGTTGCTCCTGTAATGCCGCTTGAAGCTGTTCCCTCTGCGCATGCAATTGTTCTTTGATTCCTTTATTTGATGCCTGTAATTGTCCCTTGAGTTCTTTCTGTCATTCATTCCATGCTTGTAATAGCTTCATTAATGCCAACAGGGACACTTCCTCCTTCCGTCCAGTTCGGAACCTTGTCTACACACCTCCTTGTTGCATGTCGAAGGTTTGACTCACTGCAGCACATAATTCACACTCCTGACAACAGTGTTGTGTCCCCGTCCCACATTGCCACAGGCTTCAACAGCAGTAGATCAGGATAGGAAGGATGTTGCCCGGTGAGTTGTTCTTCCTAGAGGTAGCCTTTCGGTGTATAGCACACAAGACCAACCAAGGCGTTGTAAATAATCACTGGCTTCGAAAGTTCACTGTCTATATTTAATGCTTACCAACTTCACTGTTTTCACAAGTACCGAAGATATACAAGCTACAGTGACACTGAACTACACTCAAAATGAAGTGAAAGCTGACTGAACCTACTCTAGTCTCTTCCCCATGTAAGTTTGCATTACTCACGAAACTTCGAGTACACTCTCGACGGGCAACAGTTGCCAACTCGGAAACATCCAAAACATACCAGAGTTTTACACTACTTAACACTAAATTATTAAGCATGCAAAGTGATATAATATATATGCACCCAACTCTGGGCATAGGCTTTGCAGCCTGCTTCCAAGGCCCAGTAGTCCTCCTACGTACCATACACCTCTGCATGTCACCACGTCGGCGCTAATGCCCACCATCCATACTGAATACATGCTAGGGCTGTCTCATACAGGACTGTTGTATTGGTATTAGAGGGAGTATTTTTACGACATGTCGGCGGGTCTTCTGGTAGATCAGTAAAGTCTGCTCTTATGAAATTCTAATCCTCTAACTGTTTCCTGTCCCAGTGGAGATTTGAGCCTCGGTCTGGTGGGACTGCAGGCTACCTCTCTACCGACTGAGCCACCGCCTCCCACAGTTTAACAATCACATAAATAAAACATTAAAGAGAAAAAGAGCACAAAAATTAATGTACAACTTATGAAATAACTACGCTCACAAACAGCAGGCCAACTGGCAACTCTGACTCACAACGGAACTACGGTACGAGAAACATTGGGAATTCCCCAGCACAATCTAGCTATCAGTCCAGCTTTCAGCGATATTCTTCTAAATATAGGCCAGTGCTGCAGTGTTCATGCCTTGTAAAAATATATGAATGTCACATTGTATATACTTTAACATTAAAATTGCACTTATACTGTAGACAGTGTTATGTGTGGCCAATAAAATTGCATATATTCTTATGTATCATTCAGAGTATTAATTATCTTCCTCTGTTGGTAACATCATGCTTAGCATTTGCATGAATAGAGAAGTTTTATAAATATCAGACCAATGGAAACAGCCTGACCAGCTGCTTGTAGGAGTTTTTTGAACTGTATTATCATGTGAAATTTACCAGTAAGAGTTTCCATCCCTGTGACTGATGTGTAATTCTGAGCCTTACCGATGGGTAAACTGCTACACACATATGTTTCTGGAAATGTCCATACTTGTGTCAGTATTGCCATTGGAACTACTTTCCCATATCTGCCCATGTTTATCTCGACCTTGTGAGTATCTGTTTTTTTTTTTATGCGAGGATGAAGGAACCAAAGGCCATGAGCCCGCAATAACAGTTCCCTCCAAGAGAAAAACAAAATACAAGAGAGAGCCAAATTCAAGATCCATTCATTTCGAGATGCTTGGACACACTGTGTTTGAAAGACTGGAGATCATAGGCAGCAGGTAATACAGACAGAGGGAGACAGTTCCAGAGTTGACCTGTTGCATAAATGAAGGACTGGGAGTAACGGTTAACTCTTGCATTAGAGAGTTGGACAGAAAAGGGATGAGAGTTTGCTGCTAGACGGGTGCTATGCGCCAGTGACCTGTCGTAGAGGTGGAGGATTGCATGCAGACAGTTCAGAGGAGCAGTGACCATTAACCCCTTAACTGTGGGGCATCACTTTCGTGATGCTTGGGAGCAAGGGATCATACCACAGGGAGTCACTTTTGCGATTCTGTGTTATTTTGAATTCGCCCGGGCTTTCAAGTGGTGGCTTGTATCATCCATCAGTACTGCCAATGTCCAACACTAGTCAGCACTCCTAATCTCATCTGTACTCCCATCCATTGTTGACAATTTAGCCATTTCTCCCCAATCTTGACTCCCCCCCCTACCTCCCCTCCATTACCCTCTCCTCTCGCCTGCCTGGCCGTGCTACGCTAAGTAAATCTTCCCTGGAATTTTCCATTGATTTCATCCATTGAAATAAGCCCTTTGCCCTATTCTTGTACCAAATAACATATACCATAAAGAAATAAGGTAAGTGAGAGTGCCATACACCTGGAATTGGCTAATTATCACCAGACAACACCTCACGTGCACTCGTTCGCTAATTTTCACTGTTTATTTCCCCTTGAAATATGTAGTATAATCTATTCTCGTAATAAAAATATATATAAGAAAGGAAGGGAGAAGCCTAAGTGATATTTACATTCACCTGGAACTTCCTAATTATTGCAGGCCACCACACTGTATTCTACGCTAAGTAAATCTTCCCTGGAATTTTCCACTGATTTCATCCACTGAAATAAGCCCTATGCCCTATTCTTATACCAAATAATATATACCAAAAAGAAATAAGGTAAGTGATAGTGCCATACACCTGGAATTGGCTAATTATCACCTGACAACACCTCACATGCACTTGTTCGCTAATTTTCGCTGTTTATTTCCCCTTGAAATATGCCGTATAATCTATTCTCGTAATAAAAATATATATAAGGAGGGAAGGGAGAAGCTTAAGTGATATTTACGTTCACCTGGAACTACCTAATTTATAATGTATTGTCTAGATTTCCTGCCAGTCATTTCATAGTTATATATTAACAGCTCTCAAGAGGCTGACGTTGGCAGTAATGCATTCTCCCTAGGTAGGCCACTCCGCCCTACCAATATCAGTTTACTGTCGTCGTCAAAGGTGAAAGTAAGTCGGATTCGCTCCTGCTAACTTCCGCCGCTTTTTAGCCCCATGCAAAGGGCCCTGTGACCTCTACCCACTACTAAACCTCGTGTGGAAAGAGGTAAAGGGCTGACAATTGATAGAGAATGACTACGATCTTTCTGGTGAGTAAAACAGTGCAAGTGGAATTGTAAATAATGTGTAAATAATGTGTAAACAGCAAGTGAAAGCAATGAATGTAAATATAAGTGAACAGTGGAAAATAGTTCTATAAGTTATTGCAAGTGACAGTGCATAACACAGTGTAAATAAGATAGAAATGTAAATAATGTAAATAAAATAGAGAACGTAAATAGAAATGTAAATGAGTAGTATTATAAGAATACGAGTATATATACTAGGAGTAATGAAAGTGAAAGTTTCACTCTAGCATGTATGAATACTATGAGTTATGAGAGTGAAGGTGAAAGTGACGTTCACTCTCAATGTTAGTATACGACGAGAAAGTCAATGTTACGTGTTTTACTGAAAGAGAAATTGAATCCCTACAGTAACAATAAACTACTATTACTGAAGGAAACTTATGGATAAAGACTGTAGATATATATAAGTGTTATATAGTAATAGATATATAAGCTGTGAGTGTTTTTATGAATAATAAATGACAGAACACCAGTGGCGAACGATGTCAAGTGGGAAGGTCATATACCCTCGTAATTTTCATTGCTTTCACATTTTTTTTTTTTTTTTTTTTTTTGAGTATGGATTCCAAACTATTTGAGAATCATAGAATAGTGTTTCTAGTGATAATATCAGGCTGTGGCAATCATATTACGGGTTGTCGAGAAGTGTAAAGTGGAGACTTCGTTACCCAACTTCAGAGGTCTCCACAAGTCCTACGGTACTCGACGAAGGCTCAACAAACACCCCAGGAGAAAGCTGAAGGTATGTGTCATAAGCATATGTGATTTTAATATTCTAGGACTAATAACTGATTTTTGGCAACTATTTTTAAAGTATGTCGGAGTGCGAATATACCCGGGGGAGCTGCAAGAAAAAGCAAAACAAGCCCGTGGTTAAAGGGTTAAAGTAGCGATAGAAAAGAGATAAAGATGCAACAGTGCGGCGAAGAAACAGAGGTTGAAGGGAGTCAGTAAGACGAGGAGTGTTAATGAGATGAAAAGCCTTTGACTCTACCCTATTGAGAAGGGCTGTATGTGGGGACCTCCCCACACATGAGAGTTGTACTCCACAGGGGGGCAGATAAAACCCCTGTATAGAGTCAACAATTGTGCAAGGGTAAAGAAAGAACGGAGTCGGCTCAGCACACCCAATCTTTTGGAAGCAGGTTTTACAAGAGATGCAATATGATCTTTCCAAGATAAGTCCCGGGTAAATGAAACCCCAAGCATGTTCAAGGATGATGCAGGATTAAGCTGAATATTATTAAACATTAGTGGGTATACCTGTGGAAGATTTTGATGGGTTGATAGATGTAAGAACTGAGTCTTAGATGCATTAAAAACAAGATTATTATGCCCTTCTTGCTTCCATGAGTTTTTATATACAGGCTGGGCTGGGACTGTCACAAGAGCTACCAACTGGAGATAATCCGGTGTTGATGGTCTCTGCTTTGGGATTTTGTTTATACAATTAGTTGTAATATCTGCCACACGTGAGAAAAAATTTATTAATTAAGAGTGTCGTCAAGTGATCTACTTAATAGGTTGTGCTTAATGATATTTCAATTATTTACTTTATAAGACCTGGTCATTTCGAGCCATTCTAGTTGCTTTTGCTAATGTCACCCATTATATCCGAGTGTCAAGAGTCTTTTTATTTCTATACCAGCTTTTCCCCTGCCGCTTTATTTTGTTTATGCACAGATTTTGCCACTCTTTGTTGCGCTCTCAGCAGTTTCACAACCCAGGTGCTTGTTTCAGTGTTCTGGTTTACTTATATTATTATTGTTTGGAACTTAAACATAATTTGGCAAATCTTAGTTTAACAGTCCTTTTCGATCTTGTTCTCTTTGTAGCTTTTGTGTGTGTTAAGTAAAGTATTTTTATTGCCTATTTCATTCCCTCTTTTTTATCACTGCTATTTGTTTTAGGCTTTATTACTGTTTTTCCCTCTTTGAGTTTACAACGTGGTGTGACTAGCTGCCCCCTTTGTACTCTAAGATTTCCAGGATGTCAGGTTGGAGCAAGGTGAGTGGGAACTCGAGAATCAGTCAGAGCAGATGAAGGTGCAAATAGAGATAGCAAACAGAGCAAGCTAGAGAACAGAAACAGGTAAAGTTAGAGCAGGCCCGAGAACAGGCAAAGTTAGAATAGACCAGAGAACAGGCAAAGTTAGAGCAGGCCAGAGATCAGGGTAAGACAAAGATAACATTGGAATGAACGAAAGTTGATCATGAGTATTGTATGAGATCTTCGGAAGGCCAGACAAACTCTTCCCATTCTTTCTCAAGTGTCATACCTACTGATCCCACTAAATTAGTACCTCCTATTGACGATATTGTTTTAGAGTTCTCATGTTTTGAAAAAATTACTGTTGCAAATAAGTGGCCTAAAGCCCGATGACCTACCCTAGTTCATACTGTACGTGTGCAGCACGACAAAAAGCCGCCCACCCACACGGAAGGAAACCCCCTATCAATGTAAAGAATGCAAGGTCCCACTATGCCCTAAATGCCGCTGCGAGTATCACTCTGAATATGATTATTGAGAGAGTGTGTGGGAAACAGCACAAAGTGAATACAGGTGCGCACATTTTTTTTTTTTTTGGGGGGGGGGTTGAGCTAAGTGATAATGAATTTTTTATGGTAATATGTGATGCAGTGATTGACAATATCTTGAGTAACCCTACCTGATGTATGAAAGAAAGTCACAAGTGCAGGTAAGAAAATGACTTTATTGTGTAGAACTGCATTTTTTTTAAATACTTACTCTTGAAATATTTGCGAAGTTGTGATATAAAGTGTATTTGTGAGCTGAAGTACAAATATTACAAGTTCTTTAGAACATAAGTAATATTTTCACGATGCCCAAGAGGAGTTACAAAAATTATCCCTGTGATGACTGCACACTTGAAATGTAACTTATTTGACGGGCCAGCACACCTCGGGCTAGTTGACTCTCTTCATCTTCAAGGGGTTGACCTGCTGCTGGGCAATGACTTGGCAGGTGAGAGTAAATGTATTGCCCCTGTACTGGACAAGATGCCTGTTCCTGTTCCTGATGATCGCCCACAGGTTGATAAAAAGGACACAGATGTGTTTCAGGTATGTACTGTGACCAGAACTATGGTACGGGCAGAGCAGAGCAGAGACAACGTGTCGCCTAGCAAAGGGGAGTCTGGGGATCCTGCGGCCATAATGGAAACTTGCCAGGTGACGGCGACTGAGGACACTGATGAGGGAGGCTCCAATGACTGCTGTTCCCCGGAAGATACATTCACGAATTTACCCAATGACAACTCTCGCATTCCAGTTGAGGTGGTCAGTGTTCAGAGACTGAAGGAGTTGGAAGCAGGTGACCTAGAGATTCAGAAGCTGAAGTTAGTTGCAGTGGAGGATTGTGCTGCCAAGAAAGGTGGTTGCTTTTATGTGAAGGGAGGAGTATTGTGGAGGCACTGCCATCCCCTGTATGTTAGTGCTGATGATGGAGTGTGGGATTGTCATCAGATCTTGTGCCCAGTGCCTGTACAGTAGAA
Organism: Coenobita brevimanus; assembly: GCF_032717465.1. Lineage (NCBI taxonomy): Eukaryota > Metazoa > Arthropoda > Malacostraca > Decapoda > Coenobitidae > Coenobita > Coenobita brevimanus. The sequence continues at coordinate 13,572,130 of NC_137026.1, read as the reverse complement.
AGGATTTGTTGGAGTTGGGTCTCTGTACCCACTTTACAGGTCACATGGGCATAAGGAAGACCTTTGAGTGGCTGCTTGTAGAGTTCAACTGGCTGCGCATGGCTGCAGGTATGGCCCAGTTCGTGTGATGCTGCCATATTTGCCAGCTGATGTGGAAGCCTAATCAACCAATACCTAGGTTGCCTCTCATTCCCGTTCCTATCTTTAACCCTCCATGTACTCATATTGTAGTTGATATGGTGGGACCCCTGTCTCCTACGTCCTCTGATAATAAGAACCTGTCAACTATTGATTCTTCCACTAGATACCCCAAGGCTATCCCTGTTCATTCCCCGAAGTCTAGAATAGTTGTTCGGGCATTGCTTGATTTCTTTACTAAGTTCAGGTTGCCGAGGAGAGGGTCTAATTTTCTTTAAAATCCCTTCCAGCAGTCCAGCTTTGTATCATCCATGCGAAGCATCAGGGTGCCCTAGAGAGATTCCTCCAGACCTTTAAGACGATGCATTGAAAGTGCTGCATGGAGCACTCAAAGGACTGGGATTGAGAAATGCCATTCCTCTTGTTTGCCACCCATGAAGTTCCTCAGGAGAGTTTGGGTTTCTCCCCTAATGAACTAGTATTTGCCCACAAGGTATGAGACCCATTATCCATCATTAAAGAGGCTTGGTCTAGTGATTCCACTGCAAGTCGTATTGTAGTTGAATTTGTTAATGATTAAAAAAAAAAGGATGTTTAAATGCTTGGAAGTTGCTAGACAGAGCTTGAAACAGGCCCAAGACAATATGAAGAGGTGGTATGATAAGAAAGCTCGTTTGCAAAAATTTAAAGTTGGTTTTAAAGCATTAGTGCTATTGCCTCCTCAAGGACAGCCTCTTGCTGCTAAGTTTTGTGGCCCTTATCCTGTGGTGCTTAAAGTGGGTAGTACTGATAATTACATAATGGAAATCCCAGACAAGTGTAAGAGACATACAGTTTATCATGTTAACTTGCTGAAACCTTATTACCGTGCTCTAGAGGCCCCTGTACCTGTGCATCTAGTCTCGGTTGAACAGAGTGTGGAGGTTCCCAGCGGTTTGATAACCCAGGAACAAAATGAGGAGGACTTTGACTTCGATCTGCAAATGCCTGGCACAGCAAAGCTGAGGCCAGATTGTCCCTTGGTAAGAAGGTTTCACATTTACCAGAAGATCAGATTCAACAACTATTAACATTTCTTTCTTCATTTAAGGATGTCTTTGTAGCTTTCCTGGGCAGATGACTTGCATCGAGCATGATGTTAATGTCGGTTACGTGCTCCCTGTTAGGTTGCTGCCTTATTGTGTCTGCCCCCAGTGCCTAGAGTTCACTGCCAGGAGTTGAAGTACTGGTACATGCTTTTTTTAATTTTTATCTCCCCCTGTGAGAGTCCATGGAGCTCCTCCTTGACCCTGCAGCCCAAGCCTGTTGGGACAGCGATATTCTGCATTGGCTACCGCACAGTCAATGTTCCTACTAGAACTGACACATATCCTCTGACTCAGTTAGAAAACTGTGTTGACTGCATTGGTTCATCTGCTACATTACTAAGCTGGATCTTAACCCATGGTGTCCAGTGTTTATTTCCGCTAACCCTTCCCTGAGCCATGGAAATCTAGAAAATCACCGTTTTATTTTAACCAAAATATCTCAGCTAATACTTGGCCAAAAAAAAAAAAAAAAATGTCATATACTCATCAATTCTTCGACTTCAACCTGATGGCCTCAGATAGTCCTGGTAGTGCATAAAGTCAGAGAAAGAGCCTTCAGAAATGGGGTAGCTTTTCATATTTTTTGTGGCTGTGTCCATATGCATGGCAAAAAGAAGGCTTATACTAGACTTCCATAATAATAAAACACTTTCACAATACTGCAATCAACCACAAACACCATTTCTGTGTAGACTTTGAGAAGTGTGGTGTGAGTATGCAGTGGTGTGAGCAGGGGAGTGGGGTTACTATGGCAATGCCCTTGATGCAAACTAGCTGATATTTCACCAGACACAGGAATAATTTTTGTGTAGGTCTATCCATGACAGAGGGAGCAGGTAACTGGAGTGTGACCGGGATGCATCCAGAAGGGTAGCCAGTGTTTGCCTGTGGTGGTAATTACCTGCGAAATATTCAAATAATGCTACAAAACACTAGATCATGTATACTGTACATGCTTCCCAGATGTCTCCAGGCAGTCACATATACATGACACCCGGATGCCATGGGTTAAGGATGGCTTTTGTCCAATGCCCTCGGTGGAACAGGCAAAAGAAGTCTCGTGCTTTGTGGCAGATTGTCAAACTTATCATTGTAATCTGATGCCGTATGGGTGAAAAATGCCCCAGCTACCTTTCAGAGACTTATGAACTGAGTCATTAGTAGGCCTCCAAATTGTATAGTATACTTGGATGATGTAGTAGTGCTCAGTGATAACTGAAACAATTATATAAGTTGCATTCCAGGCACTCTGAAGCTCACTTGCTAATTCAAAGAAGTGTGAATTTGTTCATGCTCTTAGTTCAGTACTCTGGCTACGTGGTTGGTCAATGTTATTTCTGCTCCCCTTCTTCAAAGGTGGAGGCCATTAAGAACTTTGCCGCACCTAAAACCAGGCATGAGTTCTGGAGGTTCTTAGGCACTGTTTGTTGTTGCAGCTGGTGTATTAAGAATTTTCCAAGTGTTGTGGTCCCACTGACAGACTTGTTAAGGAATGAAAAGAAATTTTGTTGGCCTGGGGATTATGGAAAAGATTTTAAGTCTGCAAGTGAATTTTGTTTTGTTACCCTATACTGCTTGCTCCTAATTTTCCAAAGCATTTCAAACTGGCCGTAGATGCCAGCAATGTAGGAGCAGGAGCTGTACTCCTGCAGGATGATGATTTGGGCATAGAGCATCCTGTTTGCTATTTCAGTAAAAAGTTTTCTAAGGCTCAGTGTAATGATTCAGTTGTTGAAAAGGAACTACTTGCCCTGATCCTCGCCTGGCAGAATTTTTCTGTAAATAAACTGCTTTTGGACCGACAGTCACTGTATAAACTGATCATCAACCCTTGAAGTTTTAAAACAAGCTAAAGAGTAAGAATCAAAAGCTTACCAACTGGAGCCTCTTTCTGCAAGAGAATAACCTGAACATAGAGCACATCAAGGGGGTTAAGAACATGATTGCTGAATACCCGTCGTGCTATTATGAATGAAATTTCACCTGGAAAATTGTTTCTTAGGTGTGGGCGTGATAAAATTGCTTTTATTCTTATGTATCATACAGCTTATTCATTATTTGCTTGTGTTAGTAACATCATGCTTTGTACTTCCATGAATAGAGAAGAGTTTTGTATATATCAAGCCATGAGAAACAGCCTGGCCAACTGCTTGTAGAAGCTTGTTGAACTGTAATATCATGTTGTTAAATTTACTAGTATGTGTTTCCGTCCCTGTGACTGACGTGTAATTCTAAGCCTTACCGATGGGGAAACTGTTGTGCACATCTGTTTCTCAGGATGTCCATACAGTTTCAGAATTACCGTTAGAGCTGCTTTCTCAAAACTGCCCATGTTAATTTCGAACTTGTCAGTGAATTTCTCTTATGCCCTTCTTGCTTCCTTGGGTTTGTATATATAGGATGGGCTGGGAATGTCACAATAGTGGCTGGAATTAAACCAATGTTGGTGTCCTCTGCTCTGGGATTATCTATATACAATTAGTTGTAATATCTACCACACGTAAATTAATGGTTATTAACCCACGGACGCCGGGCTAAAATCTGCTCGTCCCTAACCTCAGTATGGAAAAAAAAAATGGCTTTACTTATAACCATAATATCTCAGAAGTATAGCAGTTAGAGATATGAATTAAAGATCATATTACTCAACAACTCTTCTTCTTGCGAATGATAGTATCCCCAGGTCTGTAAGTCGATGCATAGATGAGTAATGACGTGGGGAGAGGACTAATTCCCCCCCCCCAAACAGAATGTGTTCATGCATCTGCCTGCGGCCCTGACTATGACTTTACTCTCAACGTGATGACTTCATTACTAGATAAACTAAACACAGTGGTGTCCAAGGCATGCCCTGTGGCACTATCACTAAGTCCTTTCCTACTATCCTTGGAAAGAGTCTTGGCAGGGGTGGTTGAGGCAAAAGTCCATGCGAGACGGGAACGAAATCAGATGAGAAAGGTTAAGAAACGATTGTTCTACACCCGCTAAAGCCACAGAGACGACTGAGGTATCATTGGGCAGGTTGGTGTGAGTCTTCCCCGAGCTTTTGGTGACAAGATAAAGTGGCGGTTACTTCAAACTGTGCCAGGAAAACACGTGCGGTTCCTACCAACACCCGGTGCTGCCATGACACCGATTTCTTTTTTACGGTTCCGACCAACACCCTGCAGTTAGGGGTTAATTAAGAGTGTCATCACATGATCTACTTATTAGGTTGAGCTTATTGATGTTGCAATTATTTACTTTATGAGATCTGCTAATTTTGAGTCATTCTACTTGCTCATGCTAATGTCAGCCATTTTATCTGACTGTCAAAAGTCTGTATCATCCTTTTTATGTCAGCTTTTCCCCTGCCACTTTATTTTGTTTGAGCACAGATTTTGCCAGTCATTGTTGCGCCCTCAGTGATTCCACAACCCAAGGGCTAGTTTCAGTGTTCTGGTTTACCTTTATTATTGTTGTTTGGAACTTTAGGATAATTTCTGCAAGTCTTAGTTTGACAATCCTTTCAAGCCTGTTTGATTTTGTTTTCTTTGTAGCTTTATGTTAGTGTTAAGTATCGTATTTTCATTGCCTATTTCATTACCCCTTTTTAATCACTGCTATTTGTTATAGATTTTATTACCGTTTTTCCTTTTTTGAGCTTCAACTTGCTGTGACTAGCAGCCCCCACTGTACTCAGTTGTGCACTTTACCTTAATCTTCAGGCAGTCAATAATGCCATTTAGCTTCACTGCATGCTAACAACAGATTGTATTTTAGCCAGGATTATACCCACAGATACTTGTCTAATATTGAAAGAAATAGTGAAAAAATATACCAGTGATAAAAATTGCACTACTGCCACTTCCACTGACTTAAAACAAGCCTTTGATCAAGTTAACCATTTCACTTTAGGTAGAAAACTTATACCAATAAATATGGCTTTAGACATCATTATATATATATATATATATATATATATATATATATATATATATATATATATATATATATATATATATATATATATATATATATATATATATATATATATATATATATATATATATATATATATATATATATATATATATATTGTTACCTAGCCTATGATTTCATCATCCTTTGTGTAATATTAACGCACAGTATGCTGCATGTTTGATCACGAGCGTGTTCTGCCTCAGTCCCCCCCTTCTACCGTTATAGTAGAGTAAGTAGTTCTCTCTGTTATTCAGAGCGGGATTTTCAGCTCTTTGTCCCCATGGCTTCATTTGCGCGTCCTTCTTACAAGTTGTATCAAGCTCTGCTGGCCCCTATATAATGAGCTCGGTCTCTGCATCATTGCCACTTAGATCTACTCCTCATTTTGTTCACATCTCTGTCCTCCCCTGTACAGATATTATTATTGTGAGTGCTCAAGAAATCTCCAAACATCTAGCAGCTGTGTGTAATTTGAGTATGGGTGTTGTTGCATTTTTTATTGTGCTGTGTAGCATAAGGTTGATTCTTAGGCCTAGTGAGGTTTTTGATTAATGTTGGGTTTTATGTCAGTCATTTTTTATAATAGTTTGTATCTGTAATAATTTATCTGGCATTCACTGATTATTATCTGGTATCTCATTTTATCAGGGCTGACTTAGATAAATTTACTCTTGCTAACTTCGTGTTAATAGAGGCTTATGCTGTTAACCATATATTTAACCTGTTTATTTGCCATTACATTATCCTTATGAGTCCTGAATGTTTTGTTGTTAGTTTGAGCATTAAACTTTAACTTGTAATTTTACCTAACTCTTTTTGTTTTGAACCTGGAACTTTACGGGACAGTAGTGATTTTTAGTATTCTCAGTTTAAGTGTACATTATCTTTCTCTGTTCCATAACATAAATTTGGCGACCTCGCCAGGATATTCAGGATATTATCATAAGGATATTGCTTGATATTTTGTGACTGTTACTTATTAATTATGTCTACTATTACTACACTTGATGAAGCCAAAGATTTTTTGTCAAATGTGCAAACAGTGTGTGATATAGAAAACAGAACACAGAATGAACTTAAGCTTGTTGCTCAACAATTGGGAATTGCTGTTCGCTCTCATCATTCTAAAGATCAAATTGTTGACATGATTAATGAAAGCTTGTTTAATGTAACTCCTCCAAATGAGCAAACGCAGAATGAATTAGCTAAGTTACAGCTAGCCCTGCAGGAGGCAAAAGCTAAGGAGGATGAATTTCAGGCAAATGCTCGTATTCAGGAGGCACAGATACAGGCACAAATTGAACTTGCCAGGATTCAGGCAGACCATGAGTATCGCATGAAACAAGGTGGAACTGGATCATCTAGCTCTGATGATTTTGATGTGGCTAAAAATGTTAAACTTGTCCCTCCTTTTAATGAATCTGATTTAACAAAGTATTTTCAGTTGTTTGAGAGGGTAGCTACAGGTTTTAATTGGCCCAAACAGAATTGGCCAGTACTCCTTCAAACTGTTCTCACCGGTAAAGCTCAAGTAACTTATGCATCTTTGCCTCAGGATCAGTCTGATAATTATGATGTAGTTAAGAGCTTGATTCTTAAGGCCGATAAGCTTGTTACTGAAGCTAATAGAGTAAAATTTAGGACAACTTACAAGCAAGATAAGCAATCCCATGTTGAGTATGCAAAAATCAAAGAAGATTTGTTAGAGCAGTGGTTAAATTCTAAGAATCTGGATTCTGATTTTGACAAATTTAAGCAGAAGATTTTGCTGGAGGACTTCAAAAGGTGTATTTATAAAGATGTAAGCCTATATCTTGATGAGAAATGGATAGATAATTTGTCTGATGCTAAAGTTTTAGCTGATGAATATGTTCTCACTCACAAGAGATATTCTAAAGAAAAAGGGAAGGCTGAGAGTAAGTACGTTGCCTCTACTCAGAGTACAGGTAACAGGAAAGAGAATAAAGATGATGTTTCTCATGAAGTAAATACCAGCTTCACCTCTAGATTTCAGAAAAGCAAATGTACTTATTGTAGTAAGCTTGGTCATACTACGGAGAAATGTTTCAGGAGACAGCGTGATGTGAACAAAAAGGAGTCTTTAAATATTCAGTCAATTGGTCTAGTGTCCACCCTTGAGAGTTCCCAGAATTCTTTAACTGAGTTAACTGAACCTGCTTTGAGGGGTAACTTAAATTCTCATGATGGAGCTCCTCTTTTGAGCAGTAACGTGGGTGACACTCTCAAGAGTTCATGTGCTAATTTCCTATCTGATGGTTTTGTCAGTCCTCTGGACAGTAAGGACAGGAAATCAGTTAAAATATATCGTGACACAGGTGCTTGCCAATCCCTTATGCTGACCAATGTTCTAGGCTCTAATGTTAATTCCTCTGATGAAACTGTAATCTTACAAGGTGTAGGGGAATAATTACGTCTCTGTCCCTCTGTGCAGGGTGAATTTAGAGTCTGGTTTTGTTCATGGTTCCGTTATGGTTGGGTTGGTTGAGACATTCCCAATGTCAGGTGTAACTTTCTTACTTGGAAATGATATTGGTGGAAGTCAAGAGTGTCCAGCTCCTCAGTTGTCTAGTGAGCCAGTGGCTGCGTCCCAGGATTGTGATGTCCCTGATGTGTTCCCTGCATGTGCTGTCAAAAGGGCTAAGTCTAAAGTTACTGGTGATTTAGAGGATAATGATGATGATGATGTTATCCTAGCTGACACTTTTCTTGCTAATTTGGACCTCTCACCAGATGAGGCAGTACCCCGTAGTGTTGATAATTTGTCTCATCAAGAGTTGGTTGAGTTGCAGGTTGCTGACCCTGAGTTGAAAGGTCTTGCTAACTCTGCTTGCAGTGAGGAAGAGTTAACTGGTGCTTCTACTTGTTATTATGTAAAGTCAGGAGTACTTATGAGGAAGTGGAGACCCCCAACAGCATCAGCCGACTGTGAATGGGAGGTTGTACATCAAGTTGTCATCCCTCGTGTTTGTAGGCAGGATATCATTAGAGTGGCTCATGATTCCAGTTTGGCAGGACACCTTGGAGTGAGGAAGACTGTGGCACGCATTTTGAAACACTTCTACTGGCCAGGTATCTTCAGGGATGTTTCCTGGTATTGTAAGTCTTGTCACACCTGTCAAGTTGTGGGGAAGTGTAATCAGACCGAAAAGGTTGCACCTCTAGTTCCCATTCCTCCTTTTGAGGCGCCTTTCACCCGTGTGTTGGTGGATATTGTGGGCCCTCTTCCTAAGACTTCTTCAGGATTTTCTTATGTGTTGACCCTGATTGATATGGCTACTTGTTATCCTGAAGCCATTCCACTTAGAAATATCTCAGCAAAGAACGTGGTTAAGGAAATGCTAGGGTTCTTCACAAAGTTTGGTCTGCCCAAGGAGGTACAGTCAGACCGGGGAAGTAATTTCATGTCAAATGTTTTCAAGCAGTCTCTGAAAGAGCTGGGCATCACCCAGATCACGTCTTCAGCTTACCATCCCCAGACTCAAGGAGCGTTGGAGAGATATCATCAAACACTCAAATCGATGCTCAAGAAATACTGTTTGGAACATCAGAAAGACTGGGACAAAGGTCTTCCATTCGTTGTATTTGCCGCAAGAGAATCTCCAAATGAATCACTGGGCTTCTCACCTTTTGAACTACTGTTTGGCCATGAAGTAAGAGGACCCCTTAAGTTACTCAAGGAATGCTGGCTGTCGGAGGAAGATGACATCAACCTGCTGGAGTATGTGATGAAGTTCAAAGAACGGCTGTCCACTGCTTTACAGCTGGCGAGAGAGAATTTAGGAGCTGCTCAGGAGAAGATGAAGACTTGGTATGATAAGAAGTCCAGGTTACGTCACTTTCAGCCAGGAGATCAGGTTTTGATTCTCCTACCGGTGCATGGGCAACCTCTTCAAGCCAAGTTTAGTGGTCCTTATTTCGTGGAGAAGAAACTCAGTGATGTCAACTATGTCATCGCCACACCAGATCGTAGAAAGAACAAGCAACTTTGTCACATCAACATGCTAAAGTTATATCACAGGCGGGACGAAAATAACCCAGTCTGCACTGTAGCTGTTCCACCCGAGTCTGCAAGTGAAGTTCTCCCATGCAGTATGAGCCTGAGTGATAGTTTGGGGAAGAATCCTGATATCATGAATGATCTCCAGACTAAGCTTTCTCATCTACCTCCCGAGGAATGGCAGGAGTTTTCGGCATTACTGCAGGAGTACCCGCAAGTGTTCCGTGCTACTCCAGGAAGAACCACTGTGTTGATGCATGATGTCGATGTTGGAGACACAAAGCCAATTAAACTGCCTCCTTACCGTGTGAACCCAGTGAAAGTTCCTCTCATCCAGAAGGAGCTTGGCTACCTGTTGGACCACAAGATGATTGAGCCCTGTCAGAGCGAGTGGAGTTCTCCTGTCACTCTAGTCCCTAAGCCAGGTGGGTGACAGCGGCTTTGCATCGACTACAGACGTGTTAATCAGATAACCAAAACAGGCACTTACCCTCTCCCTCGTGTGGAAGATTGCATTGACAAGATCGGAAAGGCTAGGTACATAAGTAAGTTTGATTTGTTAAAGGGATACTGGCAAGTACCTATGACTGGACGTGCTAGGGAGATCTCATGTTTTGTAACACTAGGAAAGACGTTTGCATGTTCTGTAATGCCATATGGTATGAAGAATGCACCAGCCACATTTCAGAAGCTCATGAATGTTGTAACAGAGGGTTTGGCAGGGTGTGTTGTTTATATTGATGATGTATTAATCTTCAGTGACAACTGGAAAGATCACCTATGCCATGTCAGTAAATTTCTTGAGCGTTTAGTTCAGGCTAATCTTGTAGCTAATTTATCAAAGTGTTGGTTTGGTCAAGCTAAAGTTCATTACCTTGGGTATGTAATTGGTGATGGACATGTTGCACCACCAGGAGCTAAGGTTCAGGTTATAAGAGATCTTCCCAGACCTAAAAGTAGGAAAGAGCTACAAAGATTTTTGGGAATGGTAGGTTATTACCGGAGATTTGTTCTTAACTTTTCAATTCTTGTATCACCACTTACGGACCTACTGAAAAAGGGAGTTAAATTTGTCTGGACCGATAACTGTGAATCCTCTTTCAACAAACTTAAAGCTATCCAATTAAGTCAGCCAGTGCTCGCTACTCCAAATTTTGCTAAGCCTTTTAAGATGGCTGTTGATGCAAGTGATACAGGAGCTGGGGCTGTTTTGCTGCAAGAGGATGATCAGGGTATTGAACACCCTGTATCTTATTACAGTAAGAAGTTCACTCCACCTCAAAAGAACTACTCAACTATTGAGAAAGAGCTCTTGGCCTTGATTTTGGGTTTACAGCATTTTTCATTTTATTTGTGTTCTGGTTTTGACCCCATAGTCATTTATACCGATCATAACCCACTGAAATTCCTTAGTAAGTTTAAAGATAAAAATCAGAGATTGACAAGATGGAGTCTACTTCTTCAGGAGTATTCATTAGACATACAACATGTCAAGGGGAAAGCAAATGTTATTGCAGATTGCTTATCTAGACTTTAGACAGATTGTTTTAGAGTAATAAGAAATTTCCTTTGTAAATTTCTTTTCTTTGTGGGGAGGTGTTACATAGCCTATGATTTCATCATCCTTTGTGTAATTTTAATGCACAGTATGCTGCATGTTTGATCACGAGCGTGTTCTGCCTCAGTCCCCCCTTCTACCGTTATAGTAGAGTAAGTCGTCCTTTCTGTTGTTCAGAGCAGGATTGTCAGCTCTTTGTCCCCTATGGCTTCATTTGCGTGTCCTTCTTACAAGTTGTATCAAGCTCTGCTGGCCCCTATATAATGAGCTCAGTCTCTGCATTATTGCCACTTAGATCTACTCCTCATTTTGTTCACATCTCTGTTCTCCCCTGTACAGTTATTATTGTGAGTGCTCAGGAAGTCTCCAACCATCTAGCAGCTGTGTAATTTGAGTATAAGTGTTATTGCATTTTGTTCTTGTACTGTATAGCATAAGTTGTTAATTTGTAGGCCAAGTGAGGTTTTTGTAATTCATGTAAGGTTCTTATTGTTAGCCATTGTTCATAATAGTTTGTATCTGTAATAATTTATCTTGCTTTAACTGAGCATTACCCAGTGTATTTTTATTTTATCAGGGCTGACATAGGTAAATTTACTCTTTCTAATTTCGTGTTAATAGAAGCTATTGCAGTTAGTCATATATTTAACCTGTTTTTTGCCATTACATTATCCTTATGAGTCCTGAATGTTTTGCTGTTAGTTTGAGCATTAAACCTTAATTGTAATTTTACCTAACTCTTTGTTTTGAACCTGGAACTTTACGGGACAGTAGTGATTTTTGGTATTCTCACTTAAAGTGTACATTATCTTTCTCTGTTTCATAACAATATATATATATATATATATATATATATATATATATATATATATATATATATATATATATATTGTTACGGAACAGAGAGGGATAATGAACACTTCAAGTGAGAATACTAAAATCACTACTGTCCCGCAACGTTCCAGGTTCAAAACAAAAGACTTAGGTAAAATTACAAGTTAAAGTTTAATGCTCAAACTAACAACTAAACATTCAAGACTCATATGGATAATGTAATGGCAAAACAGGTTACATATATGGTTAACTGGAATAGCCTCTATTAACACGAATTTAGCAAGAACAAATTTATCTAAGTCAGCCCTGATAAATGAGAAAACCGGATAATGCTCAGTTAAAGTAAGATATAATATTATTACAGATACAAAATATTCACACACACTGCAAACTCAGCCAGGAGACAGGGTGTGTGTGCTGAGCATTCCCCAGGCCCTGTCTTCTCCCTTACCTCACTCAAGACAACCACCACCAACCGGGCTACAGCAAGGCCCAGTCTCCATTAATGAGGAGAGAATGAACAACAACAACAAAAAAATATTACTAATACTGGCTGACTTTAAAAACCTTACATGAATCACAAAAACCTTACCAGGCCTGCTAATTGATGCCTCAGGCTATACAGTACAAGAAAAATGGTAATAACACTTATACTCAAATTATACAGCTGCTAGATGGCTGGAGACTTCCTGAGCACTCACAAAAATAATAATACACTATACAGGGGAGGACAGAGATGTGAACAAATTGAGGAGTAGATCTAAGTGGCAACTAATGAAGAGACTGAACTCATTATATAGGGGCCGGCAGAGCTTGAAACAACTTGTAAGAAGGACGCGCAAATGAAGCTATAGGGGACAGAGAGTTGACAATCCTGCTCTGAACAACAGAAAGAACGACTTACTCTACTATAAAAGGGAGAAGGGGGGAGTGAGGTAGAACACGCAAGCCTGGTCACTGTAGAAGCCACGAGGCGAATCGTGATCAAACATGCAGCATACTGTATGTTAGAATTATACAAAGGATGATGAAATCATAGGCTATGTAACACCTTCCCACAAAGAAAAGAAATTTACAAAGGAAATTTCTTATTACTCTAAAACAATCTGTCTAAAGTCTAGATAAGCAATCTGCAATAACATTTTCTTTCCCCTTGACATGTTCTATGTCTAATGAATACTCCTGGAGAAGTAGACTCCATCTTGTCAATCTCTGATTTTTATCTTTAAACTTACTGAAAATACTTTGTTAAATCAGATTCACTAAAAGGAGGGACAAGTTTAACATTTTTATCCACATCAAAATCATCAGAGCTAGATGATCCAGTTCCACCTTGTTTCATGCGATACTCATGGTCTGCCTGAATCCTGGCAAGTTCAACTTGTGCCTCAGCCTCCTTAGAACGGGCCTGAAATTCAGCCTCCTTAGCACGAGACTCCGCCTCCTTAGCCTGAGCTTACTGCAGGGCTAGCTGTAACTTAGCTAATTCAATCTGCATTTGCTCATTTGGAGGAGTTACATTAAACAAGCTTTTATTAATCATGCCAACAATTTGATCTTTAGAATGATGAGAGTGAACTGCAATTCCCAATTGTTGAGCAACAAGCTTAAGTTCATTCTTTGTTCTGTTTTCTACATCACACACTGTTTGCACATTTGACAAAAAATCTTTGGCTTCATCAAGCGTAGTAATAGTAGACATCATGAATAAATCACAGTCACAAAATATCAAGCAATATCCTTATGATAATATCCTGAATATCCTGATAAGAGGTCGCCAAATTTATGTTACGGAACAGAGAAAGATAATGTACATTTTAAGTGAGAATACCAAAAATCACTACTGTCCCGTAAAGTTCCAGGTTCAAAACAAAGAGTTAGGTAAAATTACAAGTTGAAGTTTAATGCTCAAACTAACAACAAAACATTCAGGACTCATAAGGATAATGTAATGGCAAAAAACAGGTTAAATATATGACTAACTGCAATAGCCTCTATTAACACGAAATTAGCAAGAGTAAATTTACCTAAGTCAGCCCTAATAAAATGAAAATACACTGGGTAATGCTCAGTTAATGCAAGATAAATTATTACAGATACAAACTATTATGAACAATGGCTAACAATAAGAACCTTACATGAATTACAAAAGCCTCACTAGGCCCTACAAATTAACAACTTATGCTATACAGTACAAGAACAAAATGCAATAACACTTATACTCAAATTACACAGCTGCTAGATGGTTGGAGACTTCCTGAGCACTCACAATAATAACTGTACAGGGAGGACAGAGATGTGAACAAAAGAGGAGTAGATCTAAGTGGCAATAATGCAGAGACTGAGCTCATTATATAGGGGCCAGCAGAGCTTGATACAACTTGTAAGAAGGACGTGCAATTGAAGCCATAGGGGACAAAGAGCTGACAATCCTGCTCTGAACAACAGAAAGGACGACTTACTCTACTATAACGGTAGAAGGGGGGACTGAGGCAGGACATGCTCGTGATCAAACATGCAGCATACTGTGCGTTATATATATATATATATATATATATATATATATATATATATATATATATATATATATATATATAAAATTATATTGTTACATAGCCTATGATTTCATCATCCTTTGTGTAATTTTAACGCACAGTATGCTGCATGTTTGATCACGAGCATGTCCTGCCTCAGTCCCCCCTTCTACCGTTATAGCAGAGTAAGTCGTCCTTTCTGTTGTTCAGAGCAGGATTGTCAGCTCTTTGTCCCCTATGGCTTCAATTGCACGTCCTTCTTACAAGTTGTATCAAGCTCTGCTGGCCCCTATATAATGAGCTCAGTCTCTGCATTATTGCCACTTAGATCTACTCCTCTTTTTGTTCACATCTCTGTCCTCCCCTGTACAGTTATTATTGTGAGTGCTCAGGAAGTCTCCAACCATCTAGCAGCTGTGTAATTTGAGTATAAGTGTTATTGCATTTTGTTCTTGTACTGTATAGCATAAGTTGTTAATTTGTAGGGCCTAGTGAGGCTTTTGTAATTCATGTAAGGTTCTTATTGTTAGCCATTGTTCATAATAGTTTGTATCTGTAATAATTTATCTTGCATTAACTGAGCATTACCCAGTGTATTTTCATTTTATTAGGGCTGACTTAGGTAAATTTACTCTTGCTAATTTCGTGTTAATAGAGGCTATTGCAGTTAGTCATATATTTAACCTGTTTTTTGCCATTACATTATCCTTATGAGTCCTGAATGTTTTGTTGTTAGTTTGAGCATTAAACTTCAACTTGTAATTTTACCTAACTCTTTGTTTTGAACCTGGAACTTTACGGGACAGTAGTGATTTTTGGTATTCTCACTTAAAATGTACATTATCTTTCTCTGTTCCGTAACATAAATTTGGCGACCTCTTATCAGGATATTCAGGATATTATCATAAGGATATTGCTTGATATTTTGTGACTGTGATTTATTCATGATGTCTACTATTACTACGCTTGATAAAGCCAAAGATTTTTTGTCAAATGTGCAAACAGTGTGTGATGTAGAAAACAGAACAAAGAATGAACTTAAGCTTGTTGCTCAACAATTGGGAATTGCAGTTCACTCTCATCATTCTAAAGATCAAATTGTTGGCATGATTAATAAAAGCTTGTTTAATGTAACTCCTCCAAATGAGCAAATGCAGATTGAATTAGCTAAGTTACAGCCAGCCCTGCAGGAAGCTCAGGCTAAGGAGGCGGAGTCTCGTGCTAAGGAGGCTGAATTTCAGGCCCGTTCTAAGGAGGCTGAGGCACAAGTTGAACTTGCCAGGATTCAGGCAGACCATGAGTATCGCATGAAACAAGGTGGAACTGGATCATCTAGCTCTGATGATTTTGATGTGGCTAAAAATGTTAAGCTTGTCCCTCCTTTTAGTGAATCTGATTTAACAAAGTATTTTCAGTTGTTTGAGAGGGTAGCTACAGGTTTTAATTGGCCCAAAAAGTATTGGCCAGTACTCCTTCAAACTGTTCTCACCGGTAAAGCTCAAGTAACTTATGCATCTTTGCCTCAGGATCAATCTGATAATTATGATGTAGTTAAGAGCTTGATTCTTAAGGCCTATGAGCTTGTTCCTGAAGCCTATAGAGTAAAATTTAGGACAACTTATAAGCAAGATAAGCAATCCCATGTTGAGTATGCAAAAATCAAAGAAGATCTGTTAGAGCAGTGGTTAAATTATAAGAATGTGGATTCTGATTTTGGTAAATTTAAGCAGATGATTTTGCTGGAGGACTTCAGCAGGTGTATTTATAAAGATGTAAGCCTATATCTTGATGAGAGAAGAATAGATAATTTGTCTGATGCTGCAGTTTTAGCTGATGAATATGTTCTCACTCACAAGAGATATTCTAAAGAAAAAGGGAAGGCTGAGAGTAAGTACGTTGCCTCTACTCAGAGTACAGGTAACAGGAAAGAGAATAAAGATGATGTTTCTCAGGAAGTAAATACCAGCTTCACCTCTAGATTTCAGAAAAGCAAATGTACTTATTGTAGTAAGCTTGGTCATACTACGGAGAAATGTTTCAGGAGACAGCGTGATGTGAACAAAAAGGAGTCTTTAAATATTCAGTCAATTGGTCTAGTGTCCACCCTTGAGAGTTCCCAGAATTCTTTAACTGAGTTAACTGAACCTGCTTTGAGGGGTAACTTAAATTCTCATGATGGAGCTCCTCTTTTGAGCAGTAACGTGGGTGACACTCTCAAGAGTTCATGTGCTAATTTCCTATCTGATGGTTTTGTCAGTCCTCTGGACAGTAAGGACAGGAAATCAGTTAAAATATATCGTGACACAGGTGCTTGCCAATCCCTTATGCTGACCAATGTTCTAGGCTCTAATGTTAATTCCTCTGATGAAACTGTAATCTTACAAGGTGTAGGGGAATAATAACTTCTCTGTCCCTCTGTGCAGGGTGAATTTAGAGTCTGGTTTTGTTCATGGTTCCGTTATGGTTGGGTTGGTTGAGACATTCCCAATGTCAGGTGTAACTTTCTTACTTGGAAATGATATTGGTGGAAGTCAAGAGTGTCCAGCTCCTCAGTTGTCTAGTGAGCCAGTGGCTGCGTCCCAGGATTGTGATGTCCCTGATGTGTTCCCTGCATGTGCTGTCAAAAGGGCTAAGTCTAAAGTTACTGGTGATTTAGAGGATAATGATGATGATGATGTTATCCTAGCTGACACTTTTCTTGCTAATTTGGACCACTCACCAGATGAGGCAGTACCCCGTAGTGTTGATAATTTGTCTCATCAAGAGTTGGTTGAGTTGCAGGTTGCTGACCCTGAGTTGAAAGGTCTTGCTAACTCTGCTTGCAGTGAGGAAGAGTTAACTGGTGCTTCTACTTGTTATTATGTAAAGTCAGGAGTACTTATGAGGAAGTGGAGACCCCCAACAGCATCAGCCGACTGTGAATGGGAGGTTGTACATCAAGTTGTCATCCCTCGTGTTTGTAGGCAGGATATCATTAGAGTGGCTCATGATTCCAGTTTGGCAGGACACCTTGGAGTGAGGAAGACTGTGGCACGCATTTTGAAACACTTCTACTGGCCAGGTATCTTCAGGGATGTTTCCTGGTATTGTAAGTCTTGTCACACCTGTCAAGTTGTGGGGAAGTGTAATCAGACCGAAAAGGTTGCACCTCTAGTTCCCATTCCTCCTTTTGAGGCGCCTTTCACCCGTGTGTTGGTGGATATTGTGGGCCCTCTTCCTAAGACTTCTTCAGGATTTTCTTATGTGTTGACCCTGATTGATATGGCTACTTGTTATCCTGAAGCCATTCCACTTAGAAATATCTCAGCAAAGAACGTGGTTAAGGAAATGCTAGGGTTCTTCACAAAGTTTGGTCTGCCCAAGGAGGTACAGTCAGACCGGGGAAGTAATTTCATGTCAAATGTTTTCAAGCAGTCTCTGAAAGAGCTGGGCATCACCCAGATCACGTCTTCAGCTTACCATCCCCAGACTCAAGGAGCGTTGGAGAGATATCATCAAACACTCAAATCGATGCTCAAGAAATACTGTTTGGAACATCAGAAAGACTGGGACAAAGGTCTTCCATTCGTTGTATTTGCCGCAAGAGAATCTCCAAATGAATCACTGGGCTTCTCACCTTTTGAACTACTGTTTGGCCATGAAGTAAGAGGACCCCTTAAGTTACTCAAGGAATGCTGGCTGTCGGAGGAAGATGACATCAACCTGCTGGAGTATGTGATGAAGTTCAAAGAACGGCTGTCCACTGCTTTACAGCTGGCGAGAGAGAATTTAGGAGCTGCTCAGGAGAAGATGAAGACTTGGTATGATAAGAAGTCCAGGTTACGTCACTTTCAGCCAGGAGATCAGGTTTTGATTCTCCTACCGGTGCATGGGCAACCTCTTCAAGCCAAGTTTAGTGGTCCTTATTTCGTGGAGAAGAAACTCAGTGATGTCAACTATGTCATCGCCACACCAGATCGTAGAAAGAACAAGCAACTTTGTCACATCAACATGCTAAAGTTATATCACAGGCGGGACGAAAATAACCCAGTCTGCACTGTAGCTGTTCCACCCGAGTCTGCAAGTGAAGTTCTCCCATGCAGTATGAGCCTGAGTGATAGTTTGGGGAAGAATCCTGATATCATGAATGATCTCCAGACTAAGCTTTCTCATCTACCTCCCGAGGAAAGGCAGGAGTTTTCGGCATTACTGCAGGAGTACCCGCAAGTGTTCCGTGCTACTCCAGGAAGAACCACTGTGTTGATGCATGATGTCGATGTTGGAGACACAAAGCCAATTAAACTGCCTCCTTACCGTGTGAACCCAGTGAAAGTTCCTCTCATCCAGAAGGAGCTTGGCTACCTGTTGGACCACAAGATGATTGAGCCCTGTCAGAGCGAGTGGAGTTCTCCTGTCACTCTAGTCCCTAAGCCAGGTGGGTGACAGCGGCTTTGCATCGACTACAGACGTGTTAATCAGATAACCAAAACAGGCACTTACCCTCTCCCTCGTGTGGAAGATTGCATTGACAAGATCGGAAAGGCTAGGTACATAAGTAAGTTTGATTTGTTAAAGGGATACTGGCAAGTACCTATGACTGAACGTGCTAGGGAGATCTCATGTTTTGTAACACTAGGAAAGACGTTTGCATGTTCTGTAATGCCATATGGTATGAAGAATGCACCAGCCACATTTCAGAAGCTCATGAATGTTGTAACAGAGGGTTTGGCAGGGTGTGTTGTTTATATTGATGATGTATTAATCTTCAGTGACAACTGGAAAGATCACCTATGCCATGTCAGTAAATTTCTTGAGCGTTTAGTTCAGGCTAATCTTGTAGCTAATTTATCAAAGTGTTGGTTTGGTCAAGCTAAAGTTCATTACCTTGGGTATGTAATTGGTGATGGACATGTTGCACCACCAGGAGCTAAGGTTCAGGTTATAAGTGATCTTCCCAGACCTAAAAGTAGGAAAGAGCTACAAAGATTTTTGGGAATGGTAGGTTATTACCGGAGATTTGTTCTTAACTTTTCAATTCTTGTATCACCACTTACGGACCTACTGAAAAAGGGAGTTAAATTTGTCTGGACCGATAACTGTGAATCCTCTTTCAACAAACTTAAAGCTATCCAATTAAGTCAGCCAGTGCTCGCTACTCCAAATTTTGCTAAGCCTTTTAAGATGGCTGTTGATGCAAGTGATACAGGAGCTGGGGCTGTTTTGCTGCAAGAGGATGATCAGGGTATTGAACACCCTGTATCTTATTACAGTAAGAAGTTCACTCCACCTCAAAAGAACTACTCAACTATTGAGAAAGAGCTCTTGGCCTTGATTTTGGGTTTACAGCATTTTTCATTTTATTTGTGTTCTGGTTTTGACCCCATAGTCATTTATACCGATCATAACCCACTGAAATTCCTTAGTAAGTTTAAAGATAAAAATCAGAGATTGACAAGATGGAGTCTACTTCTTCAGGAGTATTCATTAGACATACAACATGTCAAGGGGAAAGCAAATGTTATTGCAGATTGCTTATCTAGACTTTAGACAGATTGTTTTAGAGTAATAAGAAATTTCCTTTGTAAATTTCTTTTCTTTGTGGGGAGGTGTTACATAGCCTATGATTTCATCATCCTTTGTGTAATTTTAATGCACAGTATGCTGCATGTTTGATCACGAGCGTGTTCTGCCTCAGTCCCCCTTCTACCGTTATAGTAGAGTAAGTCGTCCTTTCTGTTGTTCAGAGCAGGATTGTCAGCTCTTTGTCCCCTATGGCTTCATTTGCGTGTCCTTCTTACAAGTTGTATCAAGCTCTGCTGGCCCCTATATAATGAGCTCAGTCTCTGCATTATTGCCACTTAGATCTACTCCTCATTTTGTTCACATCTCTGTTCTCCCCTGTACAGTTATTATTGTGAGTGCTCAGGAAATCTCCAACCATCTAGCAGCTGTGTAATTTGAGTATAAGTGTTATTGCATTTTGTTCTTGTACTGTATAGCATAAGTTGTTAATTTGTAGGCCTAGTGAGGTTTTTGTAATTCATGTAAGGTTCTTATTGTTAGCCATTGTTCATAATAGTTTGTATCTGTAATAATTTATCTTGCTTTAACTGAGCATTACCCAGTGTATTTTTATTTTATCAGGGCTGACATAGGTAAATTTACTCTTTCTAATTTCGTGTTAATAGAAGCTATTGCAGTTAGTCATTTATTTAACCTGTTTTTTGCCATTACATTATCCTTATGAGTCCTGAATGTTTTGTTGTTAGTTTGATCATTAAACTTTAATTGTAATTTTACCTAACTCTTTGTTTTGAACCTGGAACTTTACGGGACAGTAGTGATTTTTGGTGTTCTCACTTAAAGTGTACATTATCTTTCTCTGTTCCATAACAATATATATATATATATATATATATATATATATATATATATATATATATATATATATTGTTACGGAACAGAGAGGGATAATGAACACTTCACGTGAGAATACTAAAATCACTACTGTCCCGCAACGTTCCAGGCTACTGTCCCGCAACGTTCCAGGTTCAAAACAAAAGACTTAGGTAAAATTACAAGTTAAAGTTTAATCCTCAAACTAACAACTAAACATTCAAGACTCATAAGGATAATGTAATGGCAAAACAGGTTACATATATGGTTAACTGCAATAGCCTCTATTAACACGAATTTAGCAAGAACAAATTTATCTAAGTCAGCCCTGATAAATGAGAAAACCGGATAATGCTCAGTTAAAGTAAGATATAATATTATTATAGATACAAAATATTCACACACACTGCAAACTCAGCCAGGAGACAGGGTGTGTGTGCTGAGCATTCCCCAGGCCCTGTCTTCTCCCTTACCTCACTCAAGACAACCACCACCAACCGGGCTACAGCAAGGCCCAGTCTCCTTTAATGAGGAGAGAATGAACAACAACAACAACAAAATATTACTAATACTGGCTGACTTTAAAAACCTTACATGAATCACAAAAACCTTACCACGCCTGCTAATTGACGCCTCAGGCTATACAGTACAAGAAAAATGGTAATAACACTTATACTCAAATTATACAGCTGCTAGATGGCTGGAGACTTCCTGAGCACTCACAAAAATAATAATACACTATACAGGGGAGGACAGAGATGTGAACAAAATGAGGAGTAGATCTAAGTGGCAACTAATGAAGAGACTGAACTCATTATATAGGGGCCGGCAGAGCTTGAAACAACTTGTAAGAAGGACGCGCAAATGAAGCTATAGGGGACAGAGAGTTGACAATCCTGCTCTGAACAACAGAAAGAACGACTTACTCTACTATAAAAGGGAGAAGGGGGGAGTGAGGTAGAACACGCAAGCCTGGTCACTGTAGAAGCCACGAGGCGAATCGTGATCAAACATGCAGCATACTGTATGTTAGAATTATACAAAGGATGATGAAATCATAGGCTATGTAACACCTTCCCACAAAGAAAAGAAATTTACAAAGGAAATTTCTTATTACTCTAAAACAATCTGTCTAAAGTCTAGATAAGCAATCTGCAATAACATTTTCTTTCCCCTTGACATGTTCTATGTCTAATGAATACTCCTGGAGAAGTAGACTCCATCTTGTCAATCTCTGATTTTTATCTTTAAACTTACTGAAAATACTTTGTTAAATCAGATTCACTAAAAGGAGGGACAAGTTTAACATTTTTATCCACATCAAAATCATCAGAGCTAGATGATCCAGTTCCACCTTGTTTCATGCGATACTCATGGTCTGCCTGAATCCTGGCAAGTTCAACTTGTGCCTCAGCCTCCTTAGAACGGGCCTGAAATTCAGCCTCCTTAGCACGAGACTCCGCCTCCTTAGCCTGAGCTTACTGCAGGGCTAGCTGTAACTTAGCTAATTCAATCTGCATTTGCTCATTTGGAGGAGTTACATTAAACAAGCTTTTATTAATCATGCCAACAATTTGATCTTTAGAATGATGAGAGTGAACTGCAATTCCCAATTGTTGAGCAACAAGCTTAAGTTCATTCTTTGTTCTGTTTTCTACATCACACACTGTTTGCACATTTGACAAAAAATCTTTGGCTTCATCAAGCGTAGTAATAGTAGACATCATGAATAAATCACAGTCACAAAATATCAAGCAATATCCTTATGATAATATCCTGAATATCCTGATAAGAGGTCGCCAAATTTATGTTACGGAACAGAGAAAGATAATGTACATTTTAAGTGAGAATACCAAAAATCACTACTGTCCCGTAAAGTTCCAGGTTCAAAACAAAGAGTTAGGTAAAATTACAAGTTGAAGTTTAATGCTCAAACTAACAACAAAACATTCAGGACTCATAAGGATAATGTAATGGCAAAAAACAGGTTAAATATATGACTAACTGCAATAGCCTCTATTAACACGAAATTAGCAAGAGTAAATTTACCTAAGTCAGCCCTAATAAAATGAAAATACACTGGGTAATGCTCAGTTAATGCAAGATAAATTATTACAGATACAAACTATTATGAACAATGGCTAACAATAAGAACCTTACATGAATTACAAAAGCCTCACTAGGCCCTACAAATTAACAACTTATGCTATACAGTACAAGAACAAAATGCAATAACACTTATACTCAAATTACACAGCTGCTAGATGGTTGGAGACTTCCTGAGCACTCACAATAATAACTGTACAGGGGAGGACAGAGATGTGAACAAAAAGAGGAGTAGATCTAAGTGGCAATAATGCAGAGACTGAGCTCATTATATAGGGGCCAGCAGAGCTTGATACAACTTGTAAGAAGGACGTGCAATTGAAGCCATAGGGGACAAAGAGCTGACAATCCTGCTCTGAACAACAGAAAGGACGACTTACTCTACTATACCTGTAGATGGGGGGACTGAGGCAGGCCAGGCTCGTGATAAAACAGGCAGCATACTGTGCGTTATATATATATATATATATATATATATATATATATATATATATATATATATATATATATATATATATATAAAATTATATTGTTACATAGCCTATGATTTCATCATCCTTTGTGTAATTTTAACGCACAGTATGCTGCATGTTTGATCACGAGCATGTCCTGCCTCAGTCCCCCCTTCTACCGTTATAGTAGAGTAAGTCGTCCTTTCTGTTGTTCAGAGCAGGATTGTCAGCTCTTTGTCCCCTATGGCTTCAATTGCACGTCCTTCTTACAAGTTGTATCAAGCTCTGCTGGCCCCTATATAATGAGCTCAGTCTCTGCATTATTGCCACTTAGATCTACTCCTCTTTTTGTTCACATCTCTGTCCTCCCCTGTACAGTTATTATTGTGAGTGCTCAGGAAGTCTCCAACCATCTAGCAGCTGTGTAATTTGAGTATAAGTGTTATTGCATTTTGTTCTTGTACTGTATAGCATAAGTTGTTAATTTGTAGGGCCTAGTGAGGCTTTTGTAATTCATGTAAGGTTCTTATTGTTAGCCATTGTTCATAATAGTTTGTATCTGTAATAATTTATCTTGCATTAACTGAGCATTACCCAGTGTATTTTCATTTTATTAGGGCTGACTTAGGTAAATTTACTCTTGCTAATTTCGTGTTAATAGAGGCTATTGCAGTTAGTCATATATTTAACCTGTTTTTTGCCATTACATTATCCTTATGAGTCCTGAATGTTTTGTTGTTAGTTTGAGCATTAAACTTCAACTTGTAATTTTACCTAACTCTTTGTTTTGAACCTGGAACTTTACGGGACAGTAGTGATTTTTGGTATTCTCACTTAAAATGTACATTATCTTTCTCTGTTCCGTAACATAAATTTGGCGACCTCTTATCAGGATATTCAGGATATTATCATAAGGATATTGCTTGATATTTTGTGACTGTGATTTATTCATGATGTCTACTATTACTACGCTTGATAAAGCCAAAGATTTTTTGTCAAATGTGCAAACAGTGTGTGATGTAGAAAACAGAACAAAGAATGAACTTAAGCTTGTTGCTCAACAATTGGGAATTGCAGTTCACTCTCATCATTCTAAAGATCAAATTGTTGGCATGATTAATAAAAGCTTGTTTAATGTAACTCCTCCAAATGAGCAAATGCAGATTGAATTAGCTAAGTTACAGCCAGCCCTGCAGGAAGCTCAGGCTAAGGAGGCGGAGTCTCGTGCTAAGGAGGCTGAATTTCAGGCCCGTTCTAAGGAGGCTGAGGCACAAGTTGAACTTGCCAGGATTCAGGCAGACCATGAGTATCGCATGAAACAAGGTGGAACTGGATCATCTAGCTCTGATGATTTTGATGTGGCTAAAAATGTTAAGCTTGTCCCTCCTTTTAGTGAATCTGATTTAACAAAGTATTTTCAGTTGTTTGAGAGGGTAGCTACAGGTTTTAATTGGCCCAAAAAGTATTGGCCAGTACTCCTTCAAACTGTTCTCACCGGTAAAGCTCAAGTAACTTATGCATCTTTGCCTCAGGATCAATCTGATAATTATGATGTAGTTAAGAGCTTGATTCTTAAGGCCTATGAGCTTGTTCCTGAAGCCTATAGAGTAAAATTTAGGACAACTTATAAGCAAGATAAGCAATCCCATGTTGAGTATGCAAAAATCAAAGAAGATCTGTTAGAGCAGTGGTTAAATTATAAGAATGTGGATTCTGATTTTGGTAAATTTAAGCAGATGATTTTGCTGGAGGACTTCAGCAGGTGTATTTATAAAGATGTAAGCCTATATCTTGATGAGAGAAGAATAGATAATTTGTCTGATGCTGCAGTTTTAGCTGATGAATATGTTCTCACTCACAAGAGATATTCTAAAGAAAAAGGGAAGGCTGAGAGTAAGTACGTTGCCTCTACTCAGAGTACAGGTAACAGGAAAGAGAATAAAGATGATGTTTCTCAGGAAGTAAATACCAGCTTCACCTCTAGATTTCAGAAAAGCAAATGTACTTATTGTAGTAAGCTTGGTCATACTACGGAGAAATGTTTCAGGAGACAGCGTGATGTGAACAAAAAGGAGTCTTTAAATATTCAGTCAATTGGTCTAGTGTCCACCCTTGAGAGTTCCCAGAATTCTTTAACTGAGTTAACTGAACCTGCTTTGAGGGGTAACTTAAATTCTCATGATGGAGCTCCTCTTTTGAGCAGTAACGTGGGTGACACTCTCAAGAGTTCATGTGCTAATTTCCTATCTGATGGTTTTGTCAGTCCTCTGGACAGTAAGGACAGGAAATCAGTTAAAATATATCGTGACACAGGTGCTTGCCAATCCCTTATGCTGACCAATGTTCTAGGCTCTAATGTTAATTCCTCTGATGAAACTGTAATCTTACAAGGTGTAGGGGAATAATTACTTCTCTGTCCCTCTGTGCAGGGTGAATTTAGAGTCTGGTTTTGTTCATGGTTACGTTATGGTTGGGTTGGTTGAGACATTCCCAATGTCAGGTGTAACTTTCTTACTTGGAAATGATATTGGTGGAAGTCAAGAGTGTCCAGCTCCTCAGTTGTCTAGTGAGCCAGTGGCTGCGTCCCAGGATTGTGATGTCCCTGATGTGTTCCCTGCATGTGCTGTCAAAAGGGCTAAGTCTAAAGTTACTGGTGATTTAGAGGATAATGATGATGATGATGTTATCCTAGCTGACACTTTTCTTGCTAATTTGGACCACTCACCAGATGAGGCAGTACCCCGTAGTGTTGATAATTTGTCTCATCAAGAGTTGGTTGAGTTGCAGGTTGCTGACCCTGAGTTGAAAGATCTTGCTAACTCTGCTTGCAGTGAGGAAGAGTTAACTGGTGCTTCTACTTGTTATTATGTAAAGTCAGGAGTACTTATGAGGAAGTGGAGACCCCCAACAGCATCAGCCGACTGTGAATGGGAGGTTGTACATCAAGTTGTCATCCCTCGTGTTTGTAGGCAGGATATCATTAGAGTGGCTCATGATTCCAGTTTGGCAGGACACCTTGGAGTGAGGAAGACTGTGGCACGCATTTTGAAACACTTCTACTGGCCAGGTATCTTCAGGGATGTTTCCTGGTATTGTAAGTCTTGTCACACCTGTCAAGTTGTGGGGAAGTGTAATCAGACCGAAAAGGTTGCACCTCTAGTTCCCATTCCTCCTTTTGAGGCGCCTTTCACCCGTGTGTTGGTGGATATTGTGGGCCCTCTTCCTAAGACTTCTTCAGGATTTTCTTATGTGTTGACCCTGATTGATATGGCTACTTGTTATCCTGAAGCCATTCCACTTAGAAATATCTCAGCAAAGAACGTGGTTAAGGAAATGCTAGGGTTCTTCACAAAGTTTGGTCTGCCCAAGGAGGTACAGTCAGACCGGGAAGTAATTTCATGTCAAATGTTTTCAAGCAGTCTCTGAAAGAGCTGGGCATCACCCAGATCACGTCTTCAGCTTACCATCCCCAGACTCAAGGAGCGTTGGAGAGATATCATCAAACACTCAAATCGATGCTCAAGAAATACTGTTTGGAACATCAGAAAGACTGGGACAAAGGTCTTCCATTCGTTGTATTTGCCGCAAGAGAATCTCCAAATGAATCACTGGGCTTCTCACCTTTTGAACTACTGTTTGGCCATGAAGTAAGAGGACCCCTTAAGTTACTCAAGGAATGCTGGCTGTCGGAGGAAGATGACATCAACCTGCTGGAGTATGTGATGAAGTTCAAAGAACGGCTGTCCACTGCTTTACAGCTGGCGAGAGAGAATTTAGGAGCTGCTCAGGAGAAGATGAAGACTTGGTATGATAAGAAGTCCAGGTTACGTCACTTTCAGCCAGGAGATCAGGTTTTGATTCTCCTACCGGTGCATGGGCAACCTCTTCAAGCCAAGTTTAGTGGTCCTTATTTCGTGGAGAAGAAACTCAGTGATGTCAACTATGTCATCGCCACACCAGATCGTAGAAAGAACAAGCAACTTTGTCACATCAACATGCTAAAGTTATATCACAGGCGGGACGAAAATAACCCAGTCTGCACTGTAGCTGTTCCACCCGAGTCTGCAAGTGAAGTTCTCCCATGCAGTATGAGCCTGAGTGATAGTTTGGGGAAGAATCCTGATATCATGAATGATCTCCAGACTAAGCTTTCTCATCTACCTCCCGAGGAAAGGCAGGAGTTTTCGGCATTACTGCAGGAGTACCCGCAAGTGTTCCGTGCTACTCCAGGAAGAACCACTGTGTTGATGCATGATGTCGATGTTGGAGACGCAAAGCCAATTAAACTGCCTCCTTACCGTGTGAACCCAGTGAAAGTTCCTCTCATCCAGAAGGAGCTTGGCTACCTGTTGGACCACAAGATGATTGAGCCCTGTCAGAGCGAGTGGAGTTCTCCTGTCACTCTAGTCCCTAAGCCAGGTGGGTGACAGCGGCTTTGCATCGACTACAGACGTGTTAATCAGATAACCAAAACAGGCACTTACCCTCTCCCTCGTGTGGAAGATTGCATTGACAAGATCGGAAAGGCTAGGTACATAAGTAAGTTTGATTTGTTAAAGGGATACTGGCAAGTACCTATGACTGAACGTGCTAGGGAGATCTCATGTTTTGTAACACTAGGAAAGACGTTTGCATGTTCTGTAATGCCATATGGTATGAAGAATGCACCAGCCACATTTCAGAAGCTCATGAATGTTGTAACAGAGGGTTTGGCAGGGTGTGTTGTTTATATTGATGATGTATTAATCTTCAGTGACAACTGGAAAGATCACCTATGCCATGTCAGTAAATTTCTTGAGCGTTTAGTTCAGGCTAATCTTGTAGCTAATTTATCAAAGTGTTGGTTTGGTCAAGCTAAAGTTCATTACCTTGGGTATGTAATTGGTGATGGACATGTTGCACCACCAGGAGCTAAGGTTCAGGTTATAAGTGATCTTCCCAGACCTAAAAGTAGGAAAGAGCTACAAAGATTTTTGGGAATGGTAGGTTATTACCGGAGATTTGTTCTTAACTTTTCAATTCTTGTATCACCACTTACGGACCTACTGAAAAAGGGAGTTAAATTTGTCTGGACCGATAACTGTGAATCCTCTTTCAACAAACTTAAAGCTATCCAATTAAGTCAGCCAGTGCTAGCTACTCCAAATTTTGCTAAGCCTTTTAAGATGGCTGTTGATGCAAGTGATGCAGGAGCTGGGGCTGTTTTGCTGCAAGAGGATGATCAGGGTATTGAACACCCTGTATCTTATTACAGTAAGAAGTTCACTCCACCTCAAAAGAACTACTCAACTATTGAGAAAGAGCTCTTGGCCTTGATTTTGGGTTTACAGCATTTTTCATTTTATTTGTGTTCTGGTTTTGACCCCATAGTCATTTATACCGATCATAACCCACTGAAATTCCTTAGTAAGTTTAAAGATAAAAATCAGAGATTGACAAGATGGAGTCTACTTCTTCAGGAGTATTCATTAGACATACAACATGTCAAGGGGAAAGCAAATGTTATTGCAGATTGCTTATCTAGACTTTAGACAGATTGTTTTAGAGTAATAAGAAATTTCCTTTGTAAATTTCTTTTCTTTGTGGGGAGGTGTTACATAGCCTATGATTTCATCATCCTTTGTGTAATTTTAATGCACAGTATGCTGCATGTTTGATCACGAGCGTGTTCTGCCTCAGTCCCCCCTTCTACCGTTATAGTAGAGTAAGTCGTCCTTTCTGTTGTTCAGAGCAGGATTGTCAGCTCTTTGTCCCCTATGGCTTCATTTGCGTGTCCTTCTTACAAGTTGTATCAAGCTCTGCTGGCCCTTATATAATGAGCTCAGTCTCTGCATTATTGCCACTTAGATCTACTCCTCATTTTGTTCACATCTCTGTTCTCCCCTGTACAGTTATTATTGTGAGTGCTCAGGAAATCTCCAACCATCTAGCAGCTGTGTAATTTGAGTATAAGTGTTATTGCATTTTGTTCTTGTACTGTATAGCATAAGTTGTTAATTTGTAGGCCTAGTGAGGTTTTTGTAATTCATGTAAGGTTCTTATTGTTAGCCACTGTTCATAATAGTTTGTATCTGTAATAATTTATCTTGCTTTAACTGAGCATTACCCAGTGTATTTTTATTTTATCAGGGCTGACATAGGTAAATTTACTCTTTCTAATTTCGTGTTAATAGAAGCTATTGCAGTTAGTCATTTATTTAACCTGTTTTTTGCCATTACATTATCCTTATGAGTCCTGAATGTTTTGTTGTTAGTTTGATCATTAAACTTTAATTGTAATTTTACCTAACTCTTTGTTTTGAACCTGGAACTTTACGGGACAGTAGTGATTTTTGGTGTTCTGACTTAAAGTGTACATTATCTTTCTCTGTTCCATAACAATAGATATATATATATATATATATATATATATATATATATATATATATATATATATATATATATATATATATAGATATATATATATATATATTGTTACGGAACAGAGAGGGATAATGAACACTTCAAGTGAGAATACTAAAATCACTACTGTCCCGCAACGTTCCAGGTTCAAAACAAAAGACTTAGGTAAAATTACAAGTTAAAGTTTAATGCTCAAACTAACAACTAAACATTCAAGACTCATAAGGATAATGTAATGGCAAAACAGGTTACATATATGGTTAACTGCAATAGCCTCTATTAACACGAATTTAGCAAGAACAAATTTATCTAAGTCAGCCCTGATAAATGAGAAAACCGGATAATGCTCAGTTAAAGTAAGATATAATATTATTATAGATACAAAATATTCACACACACTGCAAACTCAGCCAGGAGACAGGGTGTGTGTGCTGAGCATTCCCCAGGCCCTGTCTTCTCCCTTACCTCACTCAAGACAACCACCACCAACCGGGCTACAGCAAGGCCCAGTCTCCTTTAATGAGGAGAGAATGAACAACAACAACAACAAAATATTACTAATACTGGCTGACTTTAAAAACCTTACATGAATCACAAAAACCTTACCACGCCTGCTAATTGACGCCTCAGGCTATACAGTACAAGAAAAATGGTAATAACACTTATACTCAAATTATACAGCTGCTAGATGGCTGGAGACTTCCTGAGCACTCACAAAAATAATAATACACTATACAGGGGAGAACAGAGATGTGAACAAAATGAGGAGTAGATCTAAGTGGCAACTAATGAAGAGACTGAACTCATTATATAGGGGCCGGCAGAGCTTGAAACAACTTGTAAGAAGGACGCGCAAATGAAGCTATAGGGGACAGAGAGTTGACAATCCTGCTCTGAACAACAGAAAGAACGACTTACTCTACTATAAAAGGGAGAAGGGGGGAGTGAGGTAGAACACGCAAGCCTGGTCACTGTAGAAGCCACGAGGCGAATCGTGATCAAACATGCAGCATACTGTATGTTAGAATTATACAAAGGATGATGAAATCATAGGCTATGTAACACCTTCCCACAAAGAAAAGAAATTTACAAAGGAAATTTCTTATTACTCTAAAACAATCTGTCTAAAGTCTAGATAAGCAATCTGCAATAACATTTTCTTTCCCCTTGACATGTTCTATGTCTAATGAATACTCCTGGAGAAGTAGACTCCATCTTGTCAATCTCTGATTTTTATCTTTAAACTTACTGAAAATACTTTGTTAAATCAGATTCACTAAAAGGAGGGACAAGTTTAACATTTTTATCCACATCAAAATCATCAGAGCTAGATGATCCAGTTCCACCTTGTTTCATGCGATACTCATGGTCTGCCTGAATCCTGGCAAGTTCAACTTGTGCCTCAGCCTCCTTAGAACGGGCCTGAAATTCAGCCTCCTTAGCACGAGACTCCGCCTCCTTAGCCTGAGCTTCCTGCAGGGCTAGCTGTAACTTAGCTAATTCAATCTGCATTTGCTCATTTGGAGGAGTTACATTAAACAAGCTTTTATTAATCATGCCAACAATTTGATCTCTAGAATGATGAGAGTGAACTGCAATTCCCAATTGTTGAGCAACAAGCTTAAGTTCATTCTTTGTTCTGTTTTCTACATCACACACTCTTTGCACATTTGACAAAAAATCTTTGGCTTCATCAAGCGTAGTAATAGTAGACATCATGAATAAATCACAGTCACAAAATATCAAGCAATATCCTTATGATAATATCCTGAATATCCTGATAAGAGGTCGGCAAATTTATGTTACGGAACAGAGAAAGATAATGTACATTTTAAGTGAGAATACCAAAAATCACTACTGTCCCGTAAAGTTCCAGGTTCAAAACAAAGTTAGGTAAAATTACAAGTTGAAGTTTAATGCTCAAACTAACAACAAAACATTCAGGACTCATAAAGATAATGTAATGGCAAAAAACAGGTTAAATATATGACTAACTGCAATAGCCTCTATTAACACGAAATTAGCAAGAGTAAATTTACCTAAGTCAGCCCTAATAAAATGAAAATACACTGGGTAATGCTCAGTTAATGCAAGATAAATTATTACAGATACAAACTATTATGAACAATGGCTAACAATAAGAAACTTACGTGAATTACAAAAGCCTCACTAGGCCCTACAAATTAACAACTTATGCTATACAGTACAAGAACAAAATGCAATAACACTTATACTCAAATTACACAGCTGCTAGATGGTTGGAGACTTCCTGAGCACTCACAATAATAACTGTACAGGGGAGGACAGAGATGTGAACAAAAAGAGGAGTAGATCTAAGTGGCAATAATGCAGAGACTGAGCTCATTATATAGGGGCCAGCAGAGCTTGATACAACTTGTAAGAAGGACGTGCAATTGAAGCCATAGGGGACAAAGAGCTGATAATCCTGCTCTGAACAACAGAAAGGACGACTTACTCTACTATAACGGTAGAAGGGGGGACTGAGGCAGGACATGCTCGTGATCAAACATGCAGCATACTGTGCGTTAAAATTACACAAAGGATGATGAAATCATAGGCTATGTAACAATATATATATATATATATATATATATATATATATATATATATTGTTACATAGCCTATGATTTCATCATCCTTTGTGTAATTTTAACGCACAGTATGCTGCATGTTTGATCACGAGCATGTCCTGCCTCAGTCCCCCCTTCTACCGTTATAGTAGAGTAAGTCGTCCTTTCTGTTGTTCAGAGCAGGATTATCAGCTCTTTGTCCCCTATGGCTTCAATTGCACGTCCTTCTTACAAGTTGTATCAAGCTCTGCTGGCCCCTATATAATGAGCTCAGTCTCTGCATTATTGCCACTTAGATCTACTCCTCTTTTTGTTCACATCTCTGTCCTCCCCTGTACAGTTATTATTGTGAGTGCTCAGGAAGTCTCCAACCATCTAGCAGCTGTGTAATTTGAGTATAAGTGTTATTGCATTTTGTTCTTGTACTGCATAGCATAAGTTGTTAATTTGTAGGGCCTAGTGAGGCTTTTGGAATTCATGTAAGGTTCTTATTGTTAACCATTGTTCATAATAGTTTGTATCTGTAATAATTTATCTTGCATTAACTGAGCATTACCCAGTGTATTTTCATTTTATTAGGGCTGACTTAGGAAAATTTACTCTTGCTAATTTCGTGTTAATAGAGGCTGTTGCAGTTAGTCATATATTTAACCTGTTTTTTGCCATTACATTATCCTTATGAGTCCTGAATGTTTTGTTGTTAGTTTGAGCATTAAACTTCAACTTGTAATTTTACCTAACTCTTTGTTTTGAACCTGGAACTTTACGGGACAGTAGTGATTTTTGGTATTCTCACTTAAAATGTACATTATCTTTCTCTGTTCCGTAACATAAATTTGGCGACCTCTTATCAGGATATTCAGGATATTATCATAAGGATATTGCTTGATATTTTGTGACTGTGATTTATTCATGATGTCTACTATTACTACGCTTGATAAAGCCAAAGATTTTTTGTCAAATGTGCAAACAGTGTGTGATGTAGAAAACAGAACAAAGAATGAACTTAAGCTTGTTGCTCAACAATTGGGAATTGCAGTTCACTCTCATCATTCTAAAGATCAAATTGTTGGCATGATTAATAAAAGCTTGTTTAATGTAACTCCTCCAAATGAGCAAATGCAGATTGAATTAGCTAAGTTACAGCCAGCCCTGCAGGAAGCTCAGGCTAAGGAGGCGGAGTCTCGTGCTAAGGAGGCTGAATTTCAGGCCCGTTCTAAGGAGGCTGAGGCACAAGTTGAACTTGCCAGGATTCAGGCAGACCATGAGTATCGCATGAAACAAGGTGGAACTGGATCATCTAGCTCTGATGATTTTGATGTGGCTAAAAATGTTAAACTTGTCCCTCCTTTTAGTGAATCTGATTTAACAAAGTATTTTCAGTTGTTTGAGAGGGTAGCTACAGGTTTTAATTGGCCCAAAAAGTATTGGCCAGTACTCCTTCAAACTGTTCTCACCGGTAAAGCTCAAGTAACTTATGCATCTTTGCCTCAGGATCAATCTGATAATTATGATGTAGTTAAGAGCTTGATTCTTAAGGCCTATGAGCTTGTTCCTGAAGCCTATAGAGTAAAATTTAGGACAACTTATAAGCAAGATAAGCAATCCCATGTTGAGTATGCAAAAATCAAAGAAGATCTGTTAGAGCAATGGTTAAATTATAAGAATGTGGATTCTGATTTTGGTAAATTTAAGCAGATGACTTTGCTGGAGGACTTCAGCAGGTGTATTTATAAAGATGTAAGCCTATATCTTGATGAGAGAAGAATAGATAATTTGTCTGATGCTGCAGTTTTAGCTGATGAATATGTTCTCACTCACAAGAGATATTCTAAAGAAAAAGGGAAGGCTGAGAGTAAGTACGTTGCCTCTACTCAGAGTACAGGTAACAGGAAAGAGAATAAAGATGATGTTTCTCAGGAAGTAAATACCAGCTTCACCTCTAGATTTCAGAAAAGCAAATGTACTTATTGTAGTAAACTTGGTCATACTACGGAGAAATGTTTCAGGAGACAGCGTGATGTGAACAAAAAGGAGTCTTTAAATATTCAGTCAATTAGTCTACTGTCCACCCTTGAGAGTTCCCAGAATTCTTTAACTGAGTTAACTGAACCTGCTTTGAGGGGTAACTTAAATTCTCATGATGGAGCTCCTCTTTTGAGCAGTAACGTGGGTGACACTCTCAAGAGTTCATGTGCTAATTTCCTATCTGATGGTTTTGTCAGTCCTCTGGACAGTAAGGACAGGAAATCAGTTAAAATATATCGTGACACAGGTGCTTGCCAATCCCTTATGCTGACCAATGTTCTAGGCTCTAATGTTAATTCCTCTGATGAAACTGTAATCTTACAAGGAGTAGGGGAATAATTACTTCTCTGTCCCTCTGTGCAGGGTGAATTTAGAGTCTGGTTTTGTTCATGGTTCCGTTATGGTTGGGTTGGTTGAGACATTCCCAATGTCAGGTGTAACTTTCTTACTTGGAAATGATATTGGTGGAAGTCAAGAGTGTAGTGTCCAGCTCCTCAGTTGTCTAGTGAGCCAGTGGCTGCGTCCCAGGATTGTGATGTCCCTGATGTGTTCCCTGCATGTGCTGTCAAAAGGGCTAAGTCTAAAGTTACTGGTGATTTAGAGGATAATGATGATGATGATTTTATCCTAGCTGACACTTTTCTTGCTAATTTGGACCACTCACCAGATGAGGCAGTACCCTGTAGTGTTGATAATTTGTCTCATCAAGAGTTGCAGGTTGCTGACCCTGAGTTGAAAGGTCTTGCTAACTCTGCTTGCAGTGAGGAAGAGTTAACTGGTGCTTCTACTTGTTATTATGTAAAGTCAGGAGTACTTATGAGGAAGTGGAGACTCCCAACAGCATCAGCCGACTGTGAATGGGAGGTTGTACATCAAGTTGTCATCCCTCGTGTTTGTAGGCAGGATATCATTAGAGTGGCTCATGATTCCAGTTTGGCAGGACACCTTGGAGTGAGGAAGACTGTGGCACGCATTTTGAAACACTTCTACTGGCCAGGTATCTTCAGGGATGTTTCCTGGTATTGTAAGTCTTGTCACACCTGTCAAGTTGTGGGGAAGTGTAATCAGACCGAAAAGGTTGCACCTCTAGTTCCCATTCCTCCTTTTGAGGCGCCTTTCACCCGTGTGTTGGTGGATATTGTGGGCCCTCTTCCTAAGACTTCTTCAGGATTTTCTTATGTGTTGACCCTGATTGATATGGCTACTTGTTATCCTGAAGCCATTCCACTTAGAAATATCTCAGCAAAGAACGTGGTTAAGGAAATGCTAGGGTTCTTCACAAAGTTTGGTCTGCCCAAGGAGGTACAGTCAGACCGGGGAAGTAATTTCATGTCAAATGTTTTCAAGCAGTCTCTGAAAGAGTTGGGCATCACCCAGATCACGTCTTCAGCTTACCATCCCCAGACTCAAGGAGCGTTGGAGAGATATCATCAAACACTCAAATCGATGCTCAAGAAATACTGTTTGGAACATCAGAAAGACTGGGACAAAGGTCTTCCATTCGTTGTATTTGCCGCAAGAGAATCTCCAAATGAATCACTGGGCTTCTCACCTTTTGAACTACTGTTTGGCCATGAAGTAAGAGGACCCCTTAAGTTACTCAAGGAATGCTGGCTGTCGGAGGAAGATGACATCAACCTCCTGGAGTATGTGATGAAGTTCAAAGAACGGCTGTCCACTGCTTTACAGCTGGCGAGAGAGAATTTAGGAGCTGCTCAGGAGAAGATGAAGACTTGGTATGATAAGAAGTCCAGGTTACGCCACTTTCAGCCAGGAGATCAGGTTTTGATTCTCCTACCGGTGCATGGGCAACCTCTTCAAGCCAGGTTTAGTGGTCCTTATTTCGTGGAGAAGAAACTCAGTGATGTCAACTATGTCATCGCCACACCAGATCGTAGAAAGAACAAGCAACTTTGTCACCTCAACATGCTAAAGTTATATCACAGGCGGGACGAAAATAACCCAGTCTGCACTGTAGCTGTTCCACCCGAGTCTGCAAGTGAAGTTCTCCCATGCAGTATGAGCCTGAGTGATAGTTTGGGGAAGAATCCTGATATCATGAATGATCTCCAGACTAAGCTTTCTCATCTACCTCCCGAGGAAAGGCAGGAGTTTTCGGCATTACTGCAGGAGTACCCGCAAGTGTTCCGTGCTACTCCAGGAAGAACCACTGTGTTGATGCATGATGTCGGTGTTGGAGACGCAAAGCCAATTAAACTGCCTCCTTACCGTGTGAACCCAGTGAAAGTTCCTCTCATCCAGAAGGAGCTTGGCTACCTGTTGGACCACAAGATGATTGAGCCCTGTCAGAGCGAGTGGAGTTCTCCTGTCACTCTAGTCCCTAAGCCAGGTGGGTGACAGCGGCTTTGCATCGACTACAGACGTGTTAATCAGATAACCAAAACAGGCACTTACCCTCTCCCTCGCGTGGAAGATTGCATTGACAAGATCGGAAAGGCTAGGTACATAAGTAAGTTTGATTTGTTAAAGGGATACTGGCAAGTACCTATGACTGAACGTGCTAGGGAGATCTCATGTTTTGTAACACTAGGAAAGACGTTTGCATGTTCTGTAATGCCATATGGTATGAAGAATGCACCAGCCACATTTCAGAAGCTCATGAATGTTGTAACAGAGGGTTTGGCAGGGTGTGTTGTTTATATTGATGATGTATTAATCTTCAGTGACAACTGGAAAGATCACCTATGCCATGTCAGTAAATTTCTTGAGCGTTTAGTTCAGGCTAATCTTGTAGCTAATTTATCAAAGTGTTGGTTTGGTCAAGCTAAAGTTCATTACCTTGGGTATGTAATTGGTGATGGACATGTTGCACCACCAGGAGCTAAGGTTCAGGTTATAAGTGATCTTCCCAGACCTAAAAGTAGGAAAGAGCTACAAAGATTTTTGGGAATGGTAGGTTATTACCGGAGATTTGTTCTTAACTTTTCAATTCTTGTATCACCACTTACGGACCTACTGAAAAAGGGAGTTAAATTTGTCTGGACCGATAACTGTGAATCCTCTTTCAACAAACTTAAAGCTATCCAATTAAGTCAGCCAGTGCTCGCTACTCCAAATTTTGCTAAGCCTTTTAAGATGGCTGTTGATGCAAGTGACACAGGAGCTGGGGCTGTTTTGCTGCAAGAGGATGATCAGGGTATTGAACACCCTGTATCTTATTACAGTAAGAAGTTCACTCCACCTCAAAAGAACTACTCAACTATTGAGAAAGAGCTCTTGGCCTTGATTTTGGGTTTACAGCATTTTTCATTTTATTTGTGTTCTGGTTTTGACCCCATAGTCATTTATACCGATCATAACCCACTGAAATTCCTTAGTAAGTTTAAAGATAAAAATCAGAGATTGACAAGATGGAGTCTACTTCTTCAGGAGTATTCATTAGACATACAACATGTCAAGGGGAAAGCAAATGTTATTGCAGATTGCTTATCTAGACTTTAGACAGATTGTTTTAGAGTAATAAGAAATTTCCTTTGTAAATTTCTTTTCTTTGTGGGGAGGTGTTACATAGCCTATGATTTCATCATCCTTTGTGTAATTTTAACGCACAGTATGCTGCATGTTTGATCACGAGCGTGTTCTGCCTCAGTCCCCCCTTCTACCGTTATAGTAGAGTAAGTCGTCCTTTCTGTTGTTCAGAGCAGGATTGTCAGCTCTTTGTCCCCTATGGCTTCATTTGCGTGTCCTTCTTACAAGTTGTATCAAGCTCTGCTGGCCCCTATATAATGAGCTCAGTCTCTGCATTATTGCCACTTAGATCTACTCCTCATTTTGTTCACATCTCTGTTCTCCCCTGTACAGTTATTATTGTGAGTGCTCAGGAAATCTCCAACCATCTAGCAGCTGTGTAATTTGAGTATAAGTGTTATTGCATTTTGTTCTTGTACGGTATAGCATAAGTTGTTAATTTGTAGGCCTAGTGAGGTTTTTGTAATTCATGTAAGGTTCTTATTGTTAGCCATTGTTCATAATAGTTTGTATCTGTAATAATTTATCTTGCTTTAACTGAGCATTACCCAGTGTATTTTTATTTTATCAGGGCTGACATAGGTAAATTTACTCTTTCTAATGTCGTGTTAATAGAAGCTATTGCAGTTAGTCATTTATTTAACCTGTTTTTTGCCATTACATTATCCTTATGAGTCCTGAATGTTTTGTTGTTAGTTTGAGCATTAAACTTTAATTGTAATTTTACCTAACTCTGTTTTGAACCTGGAACTTTACGGGACAGTAGTGATTTTTGGTATTCTCACTTAAAGTGTACATTATCTTTCTCTGTTCCATAACAATATATATATATATATATATATATATATATATATATATATATATATATATATATATATTGTTACGGAACAGAGAGGGATAATGAACACTTCAAGTGAGAATACTAAAATCACTTCTGTCCCGCAACGTTCCAGGTTCAAAACAAAAGACTTAGGTAAAATTACAAGTTAAAGTTTAATGCTCAAACTAACAACTAAACATTCAAGACTCATAAGGATAATGTAATGGCAAAACAGGTTACATATATGGTTAACTGCAATAGCCTCTATTAACACGAATTTAGCAAGAACAAATTTATCTAAGTCAGCCCTGATAAATGAGAAAACCGGATAATGCTCAGTTAAAGTAAGATATAATATTATTACAGATACAAAATATTCACACACACTGCAAACTCAGCCAGGAGACAGGGTGTGTGTGCTGAGCATTCCCCAGGCCCTGTCTTCTCCCTTACCTCACTCAAGACAACCACCACCAACCGGGCTACAGCAAGGCCCAGTCTCCTTTAATGAGGAGAGAATGAACAACAACAACAACAAAATATTACTAATACTGGCTGACTTTAAAAACCTTACATGAATCACAAAAACCTTACCAGGCCTGCTAATTGACGCCTCAGGCTATACAGTACAAGAAAAATGGTAATAACACTTATACTCAAATTATACAGCTGCTAGATGGCTGGAGACTTCCTGAGCACTCACAAAAATAATAATACACTATACAGGGGAGGACAGAGATGTGAACAAAATGAGGAGTAGATCTAAGTGGCAACTAATGAAGAGACTAAACTCATTATATAGGGGCCGGCAGAGCTTGAAACAACTTGTAAGAAGGACGCGCAAATGAAGCTATAGGGGACAGAGAGTTGACAATCCTGCTCTGAACAACAGAAAGAACGACTTACTCTACTATAAAAGGGAGAAGGGGGGAGTGAGGTAGAACACGCAAGTCTGGTCACTGTAGAAGCCACGAGGCGAATCGTGATCAAACATGCAGCATACTGTATGTTAGAATTATACAAAGGATGATGAAATCATAGGCTATGTAACACCTTCCCACAAAGAAAAGAAATTTACAAAGGAAATTTCTTATTACTCTAAAACAATCTGTCTAAAGTCTAGATAAGCAATCTGCAAAAACATTTTCTTTCCCCTTGACATGTTGTATGTCTAATGAATACTCCTGGAGAAGTAGACTCCATCTTGTCAATCTCTGATTTTTATCTTTAAACTTACTAAGGAATTTCAGTGGGTTATGATCGGTATAAATGACTATGGGGTCAAAAGACAGAACACAAATAAAATGAAAAATGCTGTAAACCCAAAATCAAGGCCAATAGCTCTTTCTCAATACTTGAGTAGTTCTTTTGAGGTGGAGTGAACTTCTTACTGTAATAAGATACAGGGTGTTTAATACCCTGATCATCCTCTTGCAGCAAAACAGCCCCAGCTCCTGTATCACTTGCATCAACAGCCATCTTAAAAGGCTTAGCAAAATTTGGAGTAGCAAGCACTGGCTGACTTAATAGGATAGCTTTAACTTTACTGAAAGAGGATTCACAGTTATCGGTCAAGACAAATTTAACTCCCTTATTCAGTAGGTCTGTAAGTGGTGATACAAGAATTGAAAAGTTAAGAACAAATCTCCGGTAATAACCTACCATTCCCAAAGATCTTTGTAGCTCTATCCTATTTTTAGGTCTGGGAAGATTACTTATAACCTGAACCTTAGCTCCTGGTGGTGCAACGTGTCCATCACCAATTACGTACCCAAGGTACTGAACTTTAGCTTTACCAAACTCACACTTTGATAAATTAGCTACAAGATTAGCCTGAACCAAACGCTCAAGAAATTTACTGACATGGCATAGGTGATCTTTCCAGTTGTCACTGAAGATTAATACATCATCAATATAAACAACACACCCTGCCAAACCTTCTGTTACAACATTCATGAGCTTCTGAAAAGTGGCTGGTGCATTCTCCATACCATATGGCATTACAGAACATGCAAAAGTCTTTCCTAGTGTTACAAAACATGAGATCTCCCTAGCACGTTCAGTCATAGGTACTTGCCATTATCCCTTTAACAAATCAAACTTACTTATGTACCTAGCCTTTCCGATCTGGTCTATGCAATCTTCCACGCGAGGGAGAGGGTAAGTGCCTGTTTTGGTTATCTGATTAACACGTCTGTAGTCGATGCAAAGCCACTGTGACCCACCTGGCTTAGGGACTAGAGTGACAGGAGAACTCCACTCGCTCTGACAGGGCTCAATCATCTTGTGGTCCAACAGGTAGCCAAGCTCCTTCTGGATGAGAAGAACTTTCACTGGGTTCACACGGTAAGGAGGCAGTTTAATTGGCTTTGCGTCTCCAACATCGACATCATGCATCAACACAGTGGTTCTTCCTGGAGTAGCACGGAACACTTGCGAGTACTCCTGCAGTAATGCCGAAAACTCCTGCCTTTCCTCGGGAGGTAGATGAGAAAGCTTAGTCTGGAGATCATTCATGATATCAGGATTCTTCCCCAAACTATCACTCAGGCTCATACTGCATGGGAGAACTTCACTTGCAGACTCGGGTGGAACAGCTACAGGCAGACTGGGTTATTTTCGTCTCGCCTGTGATATAACTTTAGCATGTTGATGTGACAAAGTTGCTTGTTCTTTCTACGATCTGGTATGGCGATGACATAGTTGACATCACTGAGTTTCTTCTCCACGAAATAAGGACCACTAAACTTGGCTTGAAGAGGTTGTCCATGCACCGGTAGGAGAATCAAAACCTGGTCTCCTGGCTGAAAGTGGCGTAACCTGGACTTCTTATCATACCAAGTCTTCATCTTCTCCCGAGCAGCTCCTAAATTCTCTCTCGCCAGCTGTGAAGCAGTGGAGAGCCGTTCTTTGAACTTCATCACATACTCCGGCAGGTTGACGTCATCTTCCTCCGACAGCCAGCATTCCTTGAGTAGCTTAAGGGGTCCTCTTACTTCACGGCCAAACCG
This sequence comes from Coenobita brevimanus, assembly GCF_032717465.1. Classification (NCBI taxonomy): domain Eukaryota; kingdom Metazoa; phylum Arthropoda; class Malacostraca; order Decapoda; family Coenobitidae; genus Coenobita; species Coenobita brevimanus. Next base: position 13,530,723 of record NC_137026.1, on the reverse strand, counting down.
TAGTTCAAAGGGTGAGAAGCCCAGTGATTCATTTGGAGATTCTCTTGCAGCAAATACAACGAATGGAAGACCTTTATCCCAGTCTTTCTGATGTTCCAAACAGTATTTCTTGAGCATCGTTTTGAGTGTTTGATGATATCTCTCCAACGCTCCTTGGGTCTGGGGATGGTAAGCTGAAGACGTGATCTGGGTGATACCCAACTCTTTCAGAGACTGCTTGAAAACATTTGACATGAAATTACTTCCCCGGTCTGACTGTACCTCCTTGGGCAGACCAAACTTGGTGAAGAGCCCCAGCATTTCCTTAACCACGTTCTTTGCTGAGATATTTCTAAGTGGAATGGCTTCAGGATAACGAGTAGCCATATCAATCAGGGTCAACACATAAGAAAATCCTGAAGAAGTCTTAGGAAGAGGGCCCACAATATCCACCAACACCCGGGGAATGGTGCCTCAGAAGGAGGAATGGGAACTAGAGGTGCAACCTTTTCGGTCTGATTACACTTCCCCACAACTTGCCAGGTGTGACAAGACTTACAATACCAGGAAACAACTCTGAAGATACCTGGCCAGTAGAAGTGTTTCAAAATGCGTTCCACAGTCTTCCTCACTCCAACGTGTCCTGCCAAACTGGAATCATGAGCCACTCTAGTGATATCCTGCTTACAAACACGAGGGATGACAACTTGATGTACAACCTCCCATTCGCAGTCGGCTGATGCTGTTGGGGGTCTCCACTTTCTCATAAGTACTCCTGACTTTATATAATAACAAGTAGAAGCACTAGCTGACTCTTCCTCACTGCAAGCAGAGTTAGCTAGACCTTTCAACTCAGGGTCAGCAACCTGCAACTCAACCAACTCTTGACGAGACAAATTATCAACACTACGGGGTACTGCCTCATCTGGTGAGTGGTCCAAATTAGCAAGAAAAGTGTCAGCTAGGATAACATCATCATCATCATTATCCTCTAAGTCACCAGTAACTTTAGACTTAGCCCTAGTGACAGCACATGCAGAGAACACCTCAGGGATATCACAATCCTGGGTCGCAGCCACTGGTTCACCAGACAACTGAGGAGCTGGACACACTTGACTTCCACCAATATCATTTCCAAGTAAGAAAGTTACACCTGACATTGGGAGTGTCTCAAGCAACCCAACCATAACAGAACCATTAACAAAACCAGACTCTAAATTCACTCTACACAGAGGGACAGAGAAGTAATTATTCCCCTACACCTTGTAAGATTACAGTTTCATTAGAGGAATTAACATTAGAGCCTAGAACACTGGTCAGCATAAGGGATTGGCCAGCACCTGTATCACGATATATTTTAACTGATTTCCTGTCATTATTGTCCAGAGGACTGACAAAACCATCAGACAGGAAATTAGCACATGAACTCTTGAGAGTGTCACCCACGTTGCTGCTCAAAAGAGGAGCTTCATCATGAGAATTTAATTTACCCCTCAAAGCAGGTTCAGTTAACTCGGTTAAAGAATTCTGGGAACTCTCAAGGGTGGACACTAGACCAATTGACTGAATATTTAAAGACTCCTTTTTGTTCACATCACGCTGTCTCCTGAAACATTTCCCCGTAGTATGACCAAGCTTACTACAATAAGTACATTTGCTTTTCTGAAATCTAGAGGTGAAGCTGGTATTTACTTCCTGAGAAACATCATCTTTATTCTCTTTCCTGTTACCTGTACTCTGAGTAGAGGCAACGTACTTACTCTCAGCTTTCCTTTTTTCTTTAGAATATCTCTTGTGAGTGAGAACATATTCATCAGCTAAAACTGCAGCATCAGACAAATTATCTATTCTTTTCTCATCAAGATATAGGCTTACATCTTTATTAATACACCTTTTGAAGTCCTCCAGCAAAATCATCTGCTTAAATTTGTCAAAATCAGAATTTACATTCTTAGAATTTAACCACTGCTCTAACAGATCTTCTTTGATTTTTGCATACTCAACATGGGATTGCTTATCTTGCTTATAAGTTGTCCTAAATTTTACTCTATAGGCTTCAGGAACAAGCTCATAGGCCTTAAGAATCAAGCTCTTAACTACATCATAATTATCAAATTGATCCTGTGGCAAAAATGCATAAGTTACTTGAGCTTTACCGGTGAGAACACTCTGCAGGAGTAGTGGCCAATACTTTTTGGGCCAATCAACCCTTTAACCGAGGGCATTGTTTTGACCCGACTGGCCCCCCCCCCCACGGGGGTTCCAGCCAAAATGTAAACAAACTTTAAACCTTTATAACTCTGCAAAGAATAAATCTAGAGTGAAAAATAAGGTACCATTAGAAAGTACTAACCTTCGGCTTTGCAATGATGTAGGTTTCATGATTTTGTTGACTATCACTGGACGGGCAGTGCCATTAGAAGTGAGCGATCTAAAATCACTATTTTTCGCTCACACACCATCACCAAATGCCAACCTCATTCTGATAATAATACTATAAACATATATGAACACTGCACATACGATAAACACCCACTCTGTGTTCAGTGAGGCAGGTAAAAGGCACTGTAATTTCCCGCACTTCACTGCCACATCAGCGGTGTTGTCACTCACACAGCTGGACAGATACTGATGCGTGTTTGGTCAGGGGTGGGGTGGGCGGCCCAGGGGGTGGGAGGTGGGGGCCCGGGGGGTCGGAGGTGGGAGGTGGGGGTCGGCTGGATTGAAAGAACTTAATAGCTACTCTCCCTTGAAACAATTGGTGCGCGGAAAAAAACGCGCAGTATTCAAAATATTCATAAACATTCCAGAATGACACCTGCGGTTTGGTCCAGTTTTTGCAATGTCATTCTGGGACGACACCCGCGGTTAAAGGGTTAAAACCCATAGCTACCCTCTCAAACAACTGAAAATACTTTGTTAAATCAGATTCATTAAAAGGAGGGACAAGTTTAACATTTTTAGCCACATCAAAATCATCAGAGCTAGATGATCCAGTTCCACTTTGTTTCATGCGATACTCATGGTCTGGCTGAATCCTAGCAAGTTCAATTTGTGCCTGTGCCTCCTGAATACGAGCCTAAGACTCAGTCTCCTTAGCACGAGCCTCCTGCAGGGCTAGCTGTAACTTAGCTATTTCAATCTGCGTTTGCTCATCTGGAGGAGTTACATTAAACAAGCTTTTATTAATCATGTCAACAATTTAATCTTTAGACTGATGAGAGCGAACAGCAATTCCCAATTGTTGAGCAACAAGCTCAAGTTCATTCTTTGTTCTGTTTTCTACATCACACACTGTTTGCACATTTGACAAAAAATCTTTAGCTTCATCCATCCATCTATCCATCCATTGCCAGATGCCATGTATCCCAAGCAGGGTGGCCAAGGGTTTAGAGTTAATTGTTTTACAGGGAGGGGTACTAATCCTCCACCAACCCCACTTGACACGTAGGGAGAACGTTATGCCAACAGCATCTGGTGTTCCCAGGCGGTCACCCATCCAAGTACTAACCAGACCCAACGCTGCTTAACTTCGCTGATTGGACGGGAAGCAGTGTACTCAACGTGGTATGGCCGTTCAAGAGTAGTAATGGTAGACATCATGAATAAATCACAGTCACAAACTATCAAGCAATATCCTTATGATAATATCCTGAATATCCTGATAAGAGGTCGCCAAATTTATGTTACGGAACAGAGAGGGATAATGAACACTTCAAGTGAGAATACTAAAATCACTACTGTCCCGCAACGTTCCAGGTTCAAAACAAAAGACTTAGGTAAAATTACAAGTTAAAGTTTAATGCTCAAACTAACAACTAAACATTCAGGACTCATAAGGATAATGTAATGGCAATACAGGTTACATATATGGTTAACTGCAATAGCCTCTATTAACACGAATTTAGCAAGAACAAATTTATCTAAGTCAGCCCTGATAAATGAAGAAACCGGATAATGCTCAGTTAAAGTAAGATATAATATTATTACAGATACAAAATATTACTAATACTGGCTGACTTTAAAAACCTTACATGAATCACAAAAACCTTACCAGGCCTGCTAATTAATGCCTCAGGCTATACAGTACAAGAAAAATGGTAATAACACTTATACTCAAATTATACAGCTCCTAGATGGCTGGAGACTTCCTGAGCACTCACAAAAATAATAACAACTGTACAGGGGAGGACAGAGATGTGAACAAAATGAGGAGTAGATCTAAGTGGCAACTAATACAGAGACTGAGCTCATTATATAGGGGCTGGCAGAGCTTGATACAACTTGTAAGAAGGACGTGCAAATGAAGCCATAGGGGACAAAGAGTTGACAATCCTGCTCTGAACAACAGAAAGAACGACTTACTCTACTATAAGGGAGAGAAGGGGGGAGTGAGGTAGAACACGCAAGCCTGGTCACTATGGAAGCCACGAAGCGAATCGTGATCAAACATGCAGCATACTGTACGTTAGAATTATACAAAGGATGATGAAATCATAGGCTATGTAACAATATATATATATATATATATATATATATATATATATATATATATATATATATATTATTATATATGTAAACGCCTGTTGACAGTTTTGAGGTTGGCAATGTTTGTTGCAGGACTTTGAAAGCACAATGGCAGAACCCCATTATTGTTGTAGTCGCTCGAGGCAGAGTTTGAGACGACAGCCTGCCTCTCCTTTGCAAGGGATTGGTGTGCCTGCAATGTTGAATCTAGTCCTTCACCTCCTCGTCTTTGCATCCTTGCGTTTCGCACCCCCGGGATCTTAGCTTTCAATTTGTCACATGTCGAACACGTATAGTTCTGACAGGAGCAAAGCCGATGTAAAATTTTTTGTTCACAACATGCCTATAATAACTAAGTTTCACTTTTCCTTCTCCAGGATGTTTTTGATTACCTTCGGATCACGTTCATGTCACTGGATGCGTATTTTCTATTAGGCGACTTTGCCCAAGTGTAATGAGAGGATACAATGGGAATCGTGCTCACATGTTCTATTATGTTAGCCAAAACCTTGCCATCCTTCTTTGTACCAGGGGTGTGCCTTCCACGCCGATCTGGTTCTGAGGTACCTGTTGCCATCATCTTTTTCACCAATGTTCGGACTTTTCTTCCCAATATTGAAGACATACATAAACCTGGCCTTACAAACTTTGTAGTCCTTGTAACTGTACTTGATACTGTAATATAATGTCTGAGACCATGCAGGTGGGCCCTCAACAAGTGTTTTTTTCAACAATTCCCTGGCATTTGTAGAGTGAGACACTGAAGGTAGCCTGTCTGCTTCTCATATTCTCCTAAGCCCCCAAAGTTGCTAAACACCTCTTCTATCACGAGCATAGTCAGCTTGGTAAAACCTCCTTCACTGCATGATGGCCCCACACTCCTCCCGACCACAAATTGACCTCTTGATACACTTAGGTAAGGCTGGCCTGCATCACGACACATTTTAGCTTAGTTTTTCTTCCATTCGGACGCCCATCTCTTGGATCTATTCCTGACAAATAATCCACATCAATACAGGATACAAGTGATGTCGTCACTTGGATTCTCTGACCACAATCTCATCAAAGCCTCCCTAGTCGGCTCCCCCAGACCTCTCCATTCTGAATCAGTCATGGTGACCCTATGGCACTTTGATAGGGCAAACTGGGATGGATTTAGAAATTATCTTGCTGACATTCCATGGCATTCTTTCTTTTCTAGTGATATCAGTTCTACCCAGTCCCACATTAATGACTTAATACTAGTTGGTATGGATTTATTCATACCACATTGACAGTTCACTAAAAGATCGAACTCTCCAAAATGGCGTGATTATTGTGCCAGAGTAACGGCCCAAAAATCATTAGCATATAACTCTTACTTCAAATAAAAAACATCTGAATCACTCTGTCAACTTAAAATTGCCAAAAACCATGCAGAAACAGTAATAAATCTCGCTATATCAAACTTTCTTCAAAACCAAGCATCAAAACCACATAACAGTCCTAATGACAATAGAATATTCTGGTCAACTCTCAGTTCTTTCAATAATAACTTTAACAAGTCATCACCCATTCCCCCACTAAAATCTTCTGATGGTAACATTACAAATGATCACCGTGGTAAAGAGAGTATTCTTGCCAGTATATTTGCCAGAAATTCTACCTTAGAGGATGTCAGCCATCCCCGTACTAGAACTTGACTCTCCCGAAATTGTTGCACTTAAAATACAGACAAGATACATAAAATCCATCCTAGACAATTTACCACCCAACAACGCTCCAGGCCCAGATGGAATTCCTCCAATAGTTTTGAAAAAGTGTTCCCCTGAACTTGCCTCTGTTCTAGCTAAACTATTCAGATTATGTATCCGTACATCTTCATTCCCAAAGTCATGGAAAGAAGCCAATATCCACCCAATTCCAAAGAAAGGAAGTTCCCCCGACCCCTCTGATAACAGACCAATAGCCATCACGTCTTCCCTTGGTAAAGCATTTAAAATTGTAAATAATAAGCAAATAGTTAAACACCTTGTATCCAACAACTTAATCACTGATAGACAATATGGTTTTCACCACGAAAGATCTACCACTGATATACTCAATCTCCTGGTTCATACCATCCATCACTCAATTGACCAACATGGAGAAACTCATGCAGTAGCCCTTGATATTTCTAAAGCTTTCAACAGAAAGTGGCACCGTTCCCTCCTATCCAAACTCCCTTGCAATGGACTAACTTCTTTTGTTTCTCTGCTTTCCTCATATCTCAGCCACAGAAAAATTAGAATAGAAGATGATAAACATTCCAATTTCCACTCACTGAAAGTCGGTGTACCACAAGGATCAGTTCTGGCGTCAATCCTATTCCTAGTTCATATTAATGATCTCTTATCTGTCACCCACAATCCCATCCATTCATATGCAGATGACTCAACACTCCACAGTTCATTCATACTTAAACACCCAGTCACAAAGTTTAATATCTCTGACTACCAGCTCAGTGCAGCCATCTCAATAAATCAAGACTTATCTAAGATCACTGAATGGGGACAAAATAACCTTGTCTCATTTAATGCCAGTAAAGCCATATATATACAAATTACTAATAGACAGATATTTTTTTTTTTTTTTTTTTTTTTTTATGCGAGGAAGAAGGAACCAAAGGCCATGAGCCCGCAGTAACAGTTCCCTCCAAGAGAAAAACAAAATACAATAGAGAGCCAAATTCAAGATCCGATCATTTTGAGATGCCTGGACACACTACGTTTGAAAGACTGGAGATCATAGGCAGGAGGAAATACAGACAGAGGGAGACAGTTCCAGAGCTGACCTGTTGCATAAATGAAAGACTGGGAGTAACGGTTAACTCTTGCATTAGAGAGTTGGACAGAAAAGGGATGAGAGTTTGCTGCCAGACGGGTGCTACGCGCCCGTCGTAGAGGTGGAGGAATGCAAGCAGACAGTTCAGAGGAGCAGTGACCATTAAAGTAGCGATAGAAAAGAGATAAAGATGCAACAGTGCGGCGAAGAGACAGAGGTTGAAGGGAGTCAGTAAGAGGAGGAGAGTTAATGAGACGAAAAGCCTTTGACTCCACCCTATTGAGAAGAGCTGTATGTGGGGAGCCTCCCCACACATGAGAGTTGTACTCCACACAGGGGCGGATAAAACCTCTGTATAGAGTCAACAATTGTGCAGGGGTAAAGAAAGAGCTGAGTCGGCTTAGCACACCCAATCTCTTGGAAGCAGATTTTACAAGAGATGTAATATGATCTTTCCAAGATAAGTCCCGAGTAAATGAAACCCCAAGCATGTTCAAGGATGATGCAGGATTAATCTGAATATTATTAAACATTAGTGGGTATACCTGTGGAAGATTTTGTCGGGTTGATAGGTGTAAGAACTGAGTCTTAGATGCATTAAAGACAACCATATTATTTTTACCCCAGTCAGAGATATGAGCCAAGTCAGACATTAGGTGTGCCATAGCCTCATCCCTTGTTTCTTGAAGTAACTGTTGAGATGGGCGTTATGGGGAACCGAATGGAAAGATGAAGGGTGGAGTCATCAGCGTATGAGTGGATAGGGTTAGATGTACAGCTTAGAAGATCATTGATGAATAAAAGGAAGAGAGTTGGTGATAGGACAGAGCCCTGAGGAACACCACTGTTGATAGATCTAGGAGAAGAACGATGGCCGTCTACGACAGCGGCTATAGAACGACCAGAAAGGAAGCTAGCGATGAAGGCACAGATAGAAGGATAGAAACCGTAGGAGGGCAGTTTGGAAATTAAAGATTTATGCCAGACTCGATCGAAAGCCTTTGAGATGTCAAGTGCAATGGCAAAGCTTTCGCCAAAGTCCCGAAAGGAGGATGACCAGGAGTCTGAAAGGTAGGTGAGAAGATCGCCAGTGGAGCGTCCCTGACGGAACCCATACTGACGATCGGAAAGAAGGTTGTGATAGGAAAGATGCCTTAAAATTTTTTTATTAAGAATTGACTCGAAAACTTTTGAAATACAGGACGTTAAAGCAATTGGACGATAGTTGGAGGGTTGGGAGTGGTCACCCTTCTTTTGGGACTGGCTGAATGAGAGCAAACTTCCAGCAAGAAGGAAAGGTACAAGTTGACAGACAAAGGCGAAATAGTTTGCCTAGGCAGGGTGTAAGCACAGAAGCACAGTTTTTGAGAACAACAGGAGGGACTCCATCAGGCCCATATGCCTTGTTAGTACTGAGGCCAGTAATGGCAGAAAATACATCAACTGAAGAAATTTTAATGTCAGCCATGAGGAAGTCAGAGGGGGAAAGTGATGGAGGAACAGCACCGGAATCGTCTAAGGTGGAATTGGAGGAGAAAGTCTGTGCGAAGAGATCTGCTTTATCAGTAGAAGAAATAGCTACAGAACCATCAGAGTAGAAAAGAGGAGGGAATGATGATGAGGTAATATTGTTAGAAAGATTTTTGGCAAGGTGCCAGAAGGAGCGAGAGGAAATCGAGTTGGAGAGTTGAGAGCATTTAGTATGGATGAAATTATTTTTCTCAGACTGAAGAAAAGACTTAGCACGATTCCGGGCAGAAACGTAAAGATTATGTGATTCAGGGGTGGGTTGGCTCCGGTACCTTTTGTAGGCCCTCTCCTTGTTGCGGACAGCATTAGAACAAGCGTGATTAAACCAAGGCTTTCTTGCGTTAGTCAAAGGATATGAGAAAGGAATGTATGCTTCCATGCCCGAGAGAATAACCTCCATAATGTGCAAGGCACTCTCAGATGTCTCAATGGCCATGGAAGCAATAATCATTCCAGGGAAAATCAAAGAAGTACTGCCTGAGGGCCTCCCAGTTCGCAGCTCCAAAATGCCAGAGACGACGTTTCCCTGGAGGGTCCGCAGGCCGTACTGGAGCGATAGGACAGGTTAAGGTAATAAGGTTGTGATCGGAGGAGCCCAACGGAGAGAAAAGATTAACAGAGTAAGCAGAAGGATTGGTTGTGAGGAAGAGGTCAAGTATGTTGGAGCTCTCTCTCCAAGGCAGTCAGGGATACGGGTAGGGTGCTGTACAAGCTGCTCTAGGTCATTAAGGATAGAAAAGATGTAGGCTTGTTCACCAGGTGGATCCGTGAAAGGAGAGGAGAGCCAAAGGTGGTGGTGAACATTGAAATCTCCGAGAATGGAGATTTCAGAGAAAGGAGAAATGGACAGAATGTGTTCCATCGTAGAAGTAAGATAGTCGAAGAATTTTTGATAGTCAGTAGAATTAGGGGATAAGTAAACAGCACAGATATATTTAGTCAGAGAATGACAGGAAAGCCGAAGCCAGAGAGTGGAGAATTCAGAAGAATCAAGTTCAGGAACACGAGAGCAAGATAAGTCGTTGCGTATGTATACACAACAGCCACCTTTGGCTTTGAAATGAGTATAGAGAAAGTAGGAGGATACAGAAAAGGGTTTGCTGTCAGTTGCCAGAGTCCTATATTGCCAGAGTCCTATATTACCTTCAGTGCTACTAATATTCCTATCTCTAAAAGTACTGACATTCTCAGTGTTTCACTTAACATTGCCCTCAGCTGGACCTCTCATGTCAGATCACTTGCTAAAACCGCCTCTAAGAAACTTGGATTATTGTACACAGTCCGTAACTTCTTCACTGACGAGCAGTTAGTTACAGTTTATAAGTCATGTGAGCTTTCAACTAGAATGTTGGTCACCTTTGTGGAATGGATGTGGAGAGGTTGCACTAAAACAACTAGACAAAATTCAAAACAAAGCTGCTGGGATTATTAATATCCCGCAATTACAAATATACTACCTCCCGTACAAGTAGGAAGGATTGTTGCCTCCATTGCATGATTTTACAGATACATTTATGGCAAAATGTTCAGACAAAGTTGCGTCTATTGTGTCACTTCCCCATGCCTTCCCTCGCGCTACATGGGCATCTGGTAGCGTTCGTGACTAGAGTGTAACACAGCCATACTGCAGAACTTCTGCCTATCAGAATTCTTTTATTCTCCGAACTGCATCCCTCTGGAACTCACTTCACTGGAGTTGTTTCCCCCAAAACTGCAACCTACATCTGTTCAAGTCCAACTGTTGCATTTTATTTATGAATGGAGGATGCCAGTAATCTGATGTATGGATTTTTTTTTTATTCATTTGCTCTTCTTCCTCTGTTGTGTTATTTAAAAAAAATTTCGTTCTTTTTTCCTACCCCGCGAGGGCTGTGGCTCCTCAGGGTTACTGCCATCACCAATGGCAGTGTCAGACATGTCGGAATAATCACAAAATATGCAAAAGTCACAGCACAAACATGCAGAGGTGTAGAATCTTTGGTGTGAGAAGGAGAACTGAATGGAAACCAAGGAATGCATGGAAGGAGGGCGTTGATTGGCTCACCTGAGCTAATTCTTTACCTAAACCCTCGTTCTCTGGCTCGCCACTGCCTACGTGCTATGCATCATGTATCGCCATTGACTGGCATTTCCTGCCTGACAAGACTTGCGGCCTTCTGACCCCTACCATGCATGATTTCAGGTCCTCCACGTAAAAATGGTTGACTATGTAGCCAGCTCACTTCTGTACAACTTTCGACCATATTGCCAGTGCCAGAAGGCCTCAAGTGCGCTTTCCTCAGGCAGAGAAAGGTCCTGTGGGGACCCTGGTATGTATAACTCCATTTCCCCCGATGTGAAGCTTGAAGCCCTCCAATTTTATATGCATCACACACACACACACACACACACACACACACACACACACACACACACACACACACACACACACACACACACACAGTCGCCTCTGAACCCATAACACCACAACTAACCTGAATTTTGATCCGACGAAACACCACTTGTGTGCTGTTTTCAGGCTCTGTAGGGTTGGCAGTGGTTGCAGGGTTGGTGGTGGTTGCAGGGGTAGTGGGGGGTTGCAGGGGTAGTGGTGGTTGCAGGGGTGGTGGTGGTTCCAGGGACGGTGGTGGTTGCAGAGTTTGTGGGGGTTGCAGGGGTGGTGTGGGCCTTGTTGATGGTGAGGGTCAACATTAAGTTTTCTCCACTCTTATCAAAATACCAGAACTCTGCGGTCTCCACGTCAGCAGACTCGTCACCACTCAGAGTCACTTCCATCTGAGTCTCGCATGACCCATTTGATAAAGTTCTGACTTCGAACACTAGACGTGAGGTAGCATTTGTTACAGACTGGTGAAGCTCAAACTCGGCTTCAAGCATCTCCTCCTTGTCTTTCTTCCTGAGTGCCAGTGGGTGAGGGTCGGGAGCTGTTGGCATCGTGACTTTGTGGCATTCTGAAAGGAAGACCAGGAAAAGCAATAAGTGTGGATTCGACCTTAACAATTTGTCAGGGGTCGTTTTCTCTTGGATAAATAAAATATTGTGGTGTTAACCAAAATAAACTTTTAGATCCACCAACAGCAGTGAAAGGCTAACTGCGGACAATTATTTTAGACTCTGACTTTCACAATGTCAATGGAATCAACAGAATTAGTGAGATTATGCAGAAAGAAATCTCTAAATCCACCTACCGAAGTGAGGGTGTTTATAACGGCTGATAATCAAATTACATATCAATCTAAAAGGCATCTCTTAAACAATAATAATTAAATAAAATAATACATCCCTTACCACATTGACACACCACTACCGTAACATCCTCTCAAACTCCCTCTCACACCTTCCCTTTACCTCTTTCCCTTAAATCCCCTTTCCTACTCCTCCCTCTCACCCCACCCTTTCAACCCAGGCCCCTTAGCCTTCCTCTCACCACCTCCCTTTCTCCTATCTCCATCCCTTCTGACCTCGTCCTGCTTTCCCTTGCCCCTCTCACTTTTCCCTCCCTCTCCATCTCCTTCTCACAGTTCACTCCAGTAGCCTCTGTGTACCCTTTTTGTAAACCTCCTTCCTCTGTCTTCTCCCTTCCCTTACCCTTGTAGTGTTGTCTCTTACTTACTTAACTTACGATGGTAGGAGGAATATTAAAGACGGATGTGAGGCAGAGGGGAATTATACTACTAGTTAAATTGTACAATGATAACAATTCGTGATAATACAGGGACAAACTTGCTATTATTTCCATACTGTGGCGAGAGTGACACACTACTACGTGAGGTGCTAGTGTGTGAGTGAGGGAGTGTGAGTTAGCGTGACCGTACGTGAGTGTGTGAGTGCTTGAGTGTGACGTGGCAGCTCTACAGGATGCAGGTGTGTGTGTGTGTGTGTGTGTGTGTGTGTGTGTGTGTGGGTGTGTCGGGGTCTGGAGCTAGAGAGAAGGCTGAGGGACCAGGGCAGGCCGCTTTTATGACAGACTGCAGCAGGGCACGCCAGTGTTCGCGTCCCTAGAATGCCCGGTGACTGGCTAAGGTGAGGTATGCGGCAGCTCTTTGGTCAGGTGGGGACACGAGGTCAGGGACTGCTGTTTCATAGATCAGTGCAGCAGCTGAGTCATGATGGGATGCGGTACCACCTGGTGCGTGATTGGCCACGCTCCTGTAATCTTCCCGTGTCGACTGCAGGCGGGCGACAATGTGGCGTCCCTGACCATGTGTACACTGCTGGCCACGTGGTGCATGTAATATAATGCGATGCATACAATAGTGCAGGGATAGGTGTGTGATATGTATGAATTGTGGAGGTGGATTATTATGCCACAGTATTCCCCTCTCCCTGAAAAAAATAAAATAAAATAAAATAAAAATAATAATAATAATAATATAACAATGAAACATGGATTTGGAGAAAGCATATGACAGGGTGGATAGACAAGGATTGTGGAAAGTGTTAAGAATATATGGAGTAGATGGGAAGTTGTTGAATGCTGTGAAGAGTATGTACGATGGTGCGAAGGCTGCAGTGCGTGTGGATGGTGAACTAAGTGAATTTTTCTCTTTGAAAGTTGGGTTGAAACAGGGATGTGTCATGTCTCCATGGTTGTTCAATCTGTACATGGATGGGTTAATAAAAGAGGTACAAGGCAGTGGATGTTGGTAGTGGCCCTGGTGAGAGAGGATAGTGTTTGGAAACTCCCTGTACTGTTGTTTGCAGATGATACTGTGTTGTTGAGTGAAGACGAAGGGGAGCTGCAAGGCTTGGTGGATGAGTTTGGGAGAGTGTGTAAGAAACGGAATCTAAAGGTGAATGTAGGGAAGAGTAAAGTGATGGTCTTTGAGAGAGGTGAAGTCAGTGAATGTACAGCGAGGTTGGATGGTGAGGAATTGGAAAATGTGAGTACGTTTAAGTACTTGGGTAGTGTGATGAGTAAGGATGGAGGTTTGGAGGGTGAAGTGCTTGAAAGGGTACAGCAGGGAAGAAAGGTTGCTGGTTCTTTGAAAGCAGTGATAAGAAACAGGGAAGTGAGCATGGAAGTGAAAAAGTTACTACATGACAGTATTGTGATACCAACTCTAACGTACGGAAGTGAAGCTTGGACATTGTTGGAAGGACACAAGTCAAGAGTGAGAGCAGTGGAAATGAGTTATTTAAGAGGAGCCTGTGGAGTCACATGGAGAGACAGGCTGATGAATGAGGATATAAAGGAGCGTTGTGGTGTGGATGTGGATGTGATAGGAAGCGTTATGAGGAACACACTGAGGTGGTTTGGCCATGTGGAGAGGATGGAGGGTGAAAGACTGACGAAGAGAGTGTATGTGAGTGAGGTGGAGGGGGGAAGAGGGAGGGGGAGGCCGAGGATGAGATGGAGAGATGGGGTGGAGAGGTATATGAGAGAGGGGGGTGTGAGTTGGGAGCAGGGCAGTGAAATGGCGGGGGACAGGGCGACTTGGAGGTGATTTGTTTGTGGCCACCCCAAACGGGATTGAGGCGTCTGGCAATAGATAGATAGATAGATAGAAAAAAAATTAATACTAGCATGTACAGTAATTCAAGTTGTTAAAAAAATGGGAGTATGTACTTATATAGGCAGCTTATAAATTATTTACAAACATACAATATAGAGGTACACTCGGTCACAAAATTATCGGTGCACAACATGCGTGAAACATTTGGGACCACAGAACGAAGGTCACTGAAATATTAGTATCTGACCTACCACACGTTTGTAGCCCTGATGTCGGGAGGTGTTATATATCGCCAACTAGCAATATCCTCTTGCAAACATATAGCAAATGTAATGTTTATATAGGCAGACACTGATGATACACAATGAGACGTTGGTAATGTCAGCAGTTGTTCGAACCTTTTCGGTAGGCATCGTCCCCCTGTGCACCGATACTTTTTTGATCGAGTGTACATTATATGGCAGTGTAACTGAGGGCGATCTATGCTGGGTATTGGAAATACTTGGGCGGTCTGATGAGTCGGCCAGCTCGAGTGTAAGTGCAGGAGGTTGTGGTGTTAGTCTGAGTGGAATGTGGGCATGTTGCAGTTGCAGCCGTGACTGGTAAGGTCTGTGACGTGGAAGTAGGCGGTGTCATGTTGGAAGGGAGGGATGAGGTGCATGTGGCTGTGGGAATGAGGTTGGAAAAGGAGGGTGGGAGGTGAGAGGAGGGTGGTGGGGAGGAAGTGGTGGTGGAAGCCAGCAGACTAGAAGATCTGGGTAATGGTGGTAAAGGAGAGTTGCAATTAACAAAGGGAATCTGGGGTGGGTGACAAGTCGTGGTGGATGGGGGGGATGGGGATGTGGTGAAGGAAGTCAGCCGAGTAGAGGGTGTGGGTAATGGTGGTAAGGGAGGATAGCAATTAACAAAGGGAATCTGGGGTGGAGGGCAAGTCGTGGTGGGTGAGGAGGGTGGGGATGTGGTGGAGGGGGAGGATGTTGTAGTGGGTGTGCTGGTAGCAGTGTGTGGTGTTGAGGGCATGTTAGCTGGTTTGATTCTGTCAGCCGACACCGTGTACTGTTTGCCCTCCCTGTCTACAGTAACTAATTTGTCTTTTCTAGTGGTGACTGGGTAGGGGACTTCATAAGGTGTTTGAAGGGGTGACTGGTGCTGGTCTCACTTGATGAGGTCATGCCCGGCAATTTGCTATTGCCAAGGTGCATGAGTGGGCTGCTGGGGGTGCGGGCATGGGGGTGTGGGTTGCAATGCCCGCATAGCTTGTTAACCCTTTAACCGCGGGTGTCATCCCAGAATGACATTGCAAAAACTGGACCAAACCGCGGGTGTCATTCTCAAATGTTTGTGAATATTTTGAATACCGCGCGTTTTTTCCGTGCACCAATTGTTTCAAGGGAGAGTAGCTATTAAGTTCTTTCACTCCAGCTGACCCCCACCTCCCTCCTCCCCCCCAGGCCCCCACCTCCCACCCTTGGGCCCCCCACCCCACCCCGGACCAAACACACATCAGTATCTGTCCAGCTGTGTTAGTGACAACACTGCTGATGTGGCAGTGAAGTGCAGGCAATTACAGTGCCTTTTACCTGCCTCAGTGAACACAGAGTGGGTTTATCGTATGTGCAGTGTTCATATTATGTTTATAGTATTATTATCAGAATGAGGTTGGCATTTGGTAAAGGTGTGTGAGCGAAAAATAGTGATTATAACACCGCTGATATGGCAGTGAAGTGCGGGCAATTACAGTGCCTTTTACCTGCCTCAGTGAACACAGAGTGGGTGTTTATCGTACGTGCAGTGTTCATATATGTTTATAGTATTATTATCAGAATGAGGTTGGCATTTGGTAATGGTGTGTGAGCGAAAAATAGTGATTACAACGCCACTGATGTGGCAGTGACGTGCGGGCAATTACAGTGCCTTTTACCTGCCTCAGTGAACACAGAGTGGGTGTTTATCGTATGTGCAGTGTTCATATATGTTTATAGTATTATTATCAGAATGAGGTTGGCATTTGGTAATGGTGTGTGAGCGAAGATAATGGTGTGTGAGCGAAAAATAGTGATTTTAGATTGCTCAATTCTAATGGCACTGCCCATCCAGTGATAGTCAACGAAATCATGAAACTTACATCATTGCAAAGCCGAAGGTTAGTGCTTTCTAATGGTACCTTATTTTTCTCTCTAGATTTATTCTGTGCAGAGTTATAAAGGTTTAAAGTTTGTTTACATTTTGGCTGGAACCCCCGCAGGAGAGGCCAGTCGGGGCAAAACAATGCCCGCGGATAAAGGGTTAAAGAGCTGGGAGGAATGTTTGTGCTGGCATTGCATCCTGCTGCGGGGTGAACTGGCCTGAAAGCCACAAATCCTCCCCATAAGACAGCTCAGCTGAAGAGTTCCCCATAGCCTTCTTTTCTGTGGTTCTGAAGTTGAGGAGGATTATGGGAAGAGCGGGCACCCAGTTGACAGGATGCGGAAGAGCTCACAGTGCCTCCTTTAAGCGGCAGTGGAACTGTTCCACCATCTCATTGGACTGCAGGTGGTAGGCTGACTTACGGTGGCGTGTAATACCTTGAATGGAGAGCAGGTCCTGCCAGGCCTTTGACTCGAACTGGACACCTTGGTCAGTGATTATGGTGCGCGGGGTGCTGAAGCGAGCCACCCAGGATATCAGAAGGTGGTATGCCACCCTCTCAGCCATAGCATCCATCACTGGTGTTGCATCCGCCCACCTTGTAGCCCTGTTGATACAGGTGAGAATGAATCTGTTACCCCTGGACTCTGGGAGAGGGCCAACGATGTTAAGGTGGACCGTGTGGAAACGAGTGGAGGGAGTGGGTAAGCTCGCCAATGGAGTCTTAATGTGACAGTGCACCTTGGCAGATTGACAGTGTGCACACGTCCTTACCCACTGCATCACATCTCTAAACATGCCAGGCCACACCACACAGCGGCTAAGAAGGCTATGTGTGCCGCTTATGCCTGGGTGTGACATGTCATTGTAATGTCAGAATATCTGATGCCGACTTGCGTTGGGTATGAAAGAGCGAGCTACTCTGCAGGATATGTCGCACCACAGCTCATGGGGGTAGTCTGGAACGTTGAATTGCTGAAACTGTAGTGCAGTTGAATCCCCAAGCAGCGTAGGTAGTTCCTGGTTCATCGTTTGAGCGAGGGCCAGGGCAGCATGGCAGAGTGGAGTGGGAGATAGGGCCACCATCGCCACTCCCCGGGAAAGAGCATCAACCACCGTGCTCTGTTCACCTTTTATATGTTGTATGTCCGTCGTGAACTCAGAGATACAAGCCAGTTGCCTTGCCACCTGCAGGGACCAGTGTTCACCTCTCTGGACCATGGTGAATGTAAGTTGTTTGTGATCAATAAGGACCCTGAATTCCCTGCCCTCCAGGAAGTGCCAGCAATGTCTGATCGCTTCATATATTGCCAGTAGCTCCCTGTCAAATGTGCTGTATTTGCACTGTGATGGAGTGAGACGCTGGCTGAAGAACGCGTTGGGTGCAGTAACTCCCTCAGCCTCTTGCTGGAGAACAGCGCCCACCGCGTCCGAGAAGGCATCTGTGGCAAGGGACATGGGAGCATTGGAGGCCGGGTAGGCAAGGCAGCGGGCACTAGCAATGTAGTCTTTCAGAGTGGTGAAGGCTTGGATCGCCTGTGGAGTCCAATCGAGTGGCTTAGTTGAGTTTTTCTTTGTGGCTTCAGGAGATCATTGAGTGGAGCTAAGGTGGAGGCTGCTGGGTGGAGGAAGCGGTGGTGATAGTTGACCATTCCAAGGATTTCCCAGGTTTTGTATGGAGTTGCTGGACTTGGGAAATCCCGAATGGCCTGCACTTTCTTGGGAAGGGGCATGATGCCAGTGGCTGAGACTCTGTGCCTGAGAAAGTCCAGTTGCTCCACTCCTAGGATGCATTTCACCGGATGGTTACGAAGGCCGTGTTCCTGCAGATGGCCGAAAAGGTCTAAGAGATAATGCTCATGCTAACTGCGACGGGGAGGTGATGAGGATGTTGTCGATGTAGACGAGGACATTGTCTAGACCCCTAACCACCTGGTCCATATACCTTTGGAATGTTTGTGCTGCATTCTGTAACCCGAAGTTCATTTTGGTATATTTAAACAGTCCAAACAGGGTGGTGACAGCCTTTTTAGGGATGTCTTGGGGGATGACTGGGATCTGGTGAAAGGCCCATACCAGATCTATTTAGGAGAAGACAGTCATCCCGGGCAGTTTGTGGTGGAAGTCCTGGATGAGGGAAATGGGGTAGCGATCAGGGGTGATCATTGCATTAAGGGCCCTATAATCCCCACATGCTCTCCATTCACCCTCCTGTGCCTTCGAAACCATGTGCAGTGGTGAGGCCCAGGAACTGGATGACAGCCTTATTATGCCCTCCCGCAGCATGGTCTGAAATTCCTGCTCTGCTGCCCATTGTATCTCAGGAGGCAAGCTGCATGGGTGGGCGAGACATGGTGGTCCTTAGGTAACTATACAGTGCTGCACACCGTGGTCAGTCTGGCCCCGTTGAGGAGTCGGTGAGGTTAGGAAAGGAGATTGCTGCAGAATGGCGTAATAGGAAGAATCACTTCAGAAGTGGGTGATAAGGACAGGGTTGGCTGCACACCTCGAGGCTTAAAGAAAAGAGTTAGATGGCCTGTGATACAACTGGCGATGCTTGGTGTCTACCACCAAACTGCATGCCTCCAGGAAGTTGACTTCAAGTATGGGTTGCTCAACGTCTGCTATCACGAAGGGCCATGTGATTGAGAGGGTGTGGGAGAAAACCACCTGATGGGGCTCAGTACCATATGTGGCGATAGGTGAACCATTGGCCGCCACAAGGTCAAAGGCAGGTTGATGGTGGCATATGTGATGGGGGCTTGGGGAAATGATACTAAATGCAGCTGCTGTGTCTATTAGGTACCTTGTGGCAGTGGTGGCATCCTCAACCCACAGCAAGTCTGGTAGTTTGTGGGAGGAATGTGGAGCATGGTTGGCCTATTCATGCTTCACTTTGGCGGGAGATGTTACTGCCTTGGTCTCCCGCCGGTGACGTTTCCCGAAAAGATGCAGGGGGGAGTGCAGCGATGGGCTGCCTGACTGAACCGTTTATGATACATACAAAGGGTGTATTCCTGTCGCATAAGTTGTACGGTGTTCGGCTTGGTATATGACACTACGGGGGCACTGGTGGAATTGTGTGTGGGGGGGGGGAAGGGAATCACTGGGGAACTCTGTTGATGGCACACTGGGGAGATTGTTATTGGGTGGACACACTGGTGGAAGGGTGGATGCACTGGGGGAGTTGTTATTGGGTGAATACACTGGTGGAGGGATTGATGCAATGGGGGAGTTGTTCTTCAGGACAAGTATGGATTGTTCTATCTGGCCAACTTTATCTCCAAATTTACTGAGCAGAGCATAAATATCCGAGAATTGCTTGTCTCTGTTAGACACACTGATAACACTGGGGGTTGTACTAGGGTTGATCACTACGTTGTTGGGCGTGGGATTGTTTATAGGAATTGCACTTACTTTGATACTGGAGTAATGCTGTTGCATTTCATAAAGTGTGTCTGCTTTTACGAGGAAGTCTTGAAGGGTAACATCAGTGCTGAGAGAAGCCAGGTACAGGCGGAATTCTGGCGGCATGATCTGCAGCAGGCGGTGCTGCAGGAGATCATCAGATAGTGTCGCTCCCGCAGCTGTTAGTGTGGCTTGGATCTGGGTGCACAGTGCTGAGGGGCGCTGGTCTGTTGTCTGAATATCCATAAACAGGGCCTGTTTTGATTTCCCCAATGCCCTCAGGAGACTGTTTCTCAGTGCTGTGTACTTCTCTGTGGTTGGGGGTGACAATAGCACATCCTGCACAAGAGCTGCCACTTGAGTAGTTAGTGCTCTAATAACTGTAGTGTATTTTGTGTCGTCGGGAGTGTCTTTGGGCCATGTGGCATCAATGTGTGTAAACCATGTGTTTATGTCATAAGAAAATGTGGGGAGACGTTGCTGGATTATGTATTCCATCGTAAGCTCATTCCAGGGGTCACAAGTGTAGTGTTGACTCTTACTTACTTAACTTATGATGGTAGGAGGAATATTAAAGTTGGATGAGAGGCAGAGGGGAATTATATTACTAGTTAAATTGTACAATGATAGCAATTCAGTGATAATACAGGGACAAACTTGCTATTATTTCCGCACTGTGGCGAGAATGACACACTAATACGTGAGGTGCTAGTGTGTGAGTGAGGGAGTGTGAGTTAGTGTGACCGTGCGTGAATGTGTGAGTGCTTGAGTGTGACGTGGTAGCTCTACGGGATGCAGGTATGTGTGTGTGTGTGTCGGAGTCTGGAGCTAGAGAGAAGGCTGAGGGACCCGGGCAGGCCGCATTTATGACAGGCTGCAGCAGGACACGCCAGTGTTAGCGTCCCTAGAAGTCCTGGTGACTGGCTAAGGTGAGGCACGTGGCATCTCATTGGTCAGGTGGGGTCACGAGGTCAGGGCCTGCTATTTCATAGGTCAGCACAGCAGCTGAGTCATGGTGGGACGTGGTACTACCTGGTGCATGATTGGCCGCGCACCTATGATCTTCCCGCGTCGACTACAGGCGGGTGACAATGCGACATCCCTGACCACGTGTATACTGCTGGCCGCGTGTTGCATGTAATATGATGCAGGGATACATGTGCGATGCATACAATAGTGCAGGGATAGGTGTGTGGTATGTATGAATTGTGGAGGTGGATTATTACCCCACACCCTCCCTTCCACTCCCCCGCCCCCATTTTCTCTTCCACTCGTCATTTCATAATGCCCACTAACTCCCTCCTCCCTGTCACTCAGGAATATAGGAACAACATGCCTTTCCCTTACCGTCCCTCCCTCCCTTCCCTTAACTCCTGCTTCTTCCTTCCTCACACTCTCCTTTTCCTTATCCCCTCCTCCTCCCTCCCTCACATCCTCCCTTCCCTTACCTCTTGCACCTCACTCTCTCACATCCTCCCTTTCCTTACCTTTCCCCTCCTCCCTCCCTCACACTTTCCTTTCACTTACTCTCCACCTCCTCCCTCCCCACACCCTCCCTTCCCTCACCCTCCCTCTCCGACCTTCCATCCCTCACACTCCTTTCATTGCACCCTGCCTACATCCTGCCTCACAGCCCCTCTGACTTTGCCTTGACTTACACAACTAACCTTTTTCAGGAGGGTTGGCAGTTGTAGAGTTGTCTGGTGCAGAGCTGGGGTCTGATGATAGCATGGTGGAGGGGCTGGGCATTGGGACTGGTGAGGGATTGGGGGATAGGCTAGGAAAGGAGTCAGGACAGGGTTTAGTGCTGGGGCTAGGCATTGGAATCGGTGAAGGACTGAGGGACGGGCTAGGAAAGAGACTAGGATAGGACTTAATAGAAGGGCTAGGCTTTGGGACTGGTGAGTGCTTAGGTGAGGAGTTTGGAGAGGAGTTAGGGACAGGCTTGGGAGAGAAGTTAGGAGAGTGAATAGAAGAGCTTGGAAAGGTGTTTTGAGAAGGATCAAGAGTAGGGTTGGAAGAAGGGTGAGACGAATGTTCAAGTGAGTCAGGAGAAAGGATAGGGAAGGGGTTAAGAGAGGGGTCAGAAGCCGTAGGAGTGTGGTAAGGGGAAGGGTCCGACGGATCAGAAGGTCCAGCAGGTGTACTGGGGTGTCCAGTGGTCTCTGAAACATCATTAACAAATATACTCCATGGCATTGATATCTGTATAACTCCTACTACTACTACTAGTCCCAGCACTACTACTACCACTACTACTACTACCACTTCTGCTACTACTACTACTAGTAGTACCACCACTACTACGACTACCACTTCTACTACTGCTGCTACTATCACTACTGCTACTACCAATTCTACTACTGCTACCACTACTACTGTTACTGATTGCTATTATTATTATTATTATTATTATTATAGGTCAGATTTGTGCCAAGGTGGTAGGCGAGGGCCAGGGCAGTGGCGGCCACAGGAAGCCAGCAATAAGGGCGGCCAAGGAGTGTGGTGGTGTGGCAACTGTGGGTGAAGGAGAGCCAGCTAGAGTGGTGGTAGGTTGTAACAGAGCAGCTTGGACGAGGATAATACCCAGTGCACTGGCCATGATACCTGGCATGAGCTGCCTGCCATGTAATACCTACCCTAGGTGAGTACAGAGTATGACACGTGGCATGGCAAGGCAGCCACGTGTCATGCTAATGTAGGCAGACAGGTGTGACGGTAAGGCAGACAGGTGTGATAGTAAGGCAGACAGGTGTGATGGTAAGGGAGACAGGTGTGATGGTAAGGCAGACAGGTGTAGTCTAGTAATAATAAAGTAACTTACATACTGCTGCGATGCGGTGTATCTGCATGGTGTGGTACAGCAACATCAGGGACCACCACACCGCCACCAAACCACCACCACCACCAGACGCCATCACTGCAACATTAGGATTCACTTCAATAACAATGTCTCACTCACTCACTCATTCAACACATATTATTCAATAACTCATCACTCATTTACCGACTCACCACGCTGACTGACTGACTCACAACTCATTCACTGACTCACCACAGTGACCGACTGACTCAGCACTCTTTCACTCGCTAACATATCAAACTGACTGGCTAACCGACCACACTCACTGACTGGCCCACCGCCCTCACACACTGACTCACTGATCATTTGCTGACTTTTGGCTTTGACCCTCTGAAAACACTCGCCTAACCTACTTACTGACTGACTCAGCACACTAGCTCGCTTACCACAGTAACCAACTGACTGACTGATTCACCACTCACCACAGTGGCTGACATTCCAGTTACTGACTGACTCAACACACTCACAGACTAAACACTCTCATGGATTAAGCATTCACCACACTGACATACCACATTCACAGACTCAAAACATCCTGTGTGTCACTACATTCAAAAACTCACCACATTTACAGACTCACGACACTACCTTACTGAGTCACCATGTCCATTCATTGACTCGTCGTACTTACTGACTCACCAATAATTGACCACAATATTTCACTGAGTCACCATGTCCTGTCACTGACTCACCACTAATTTACTGGCTAAACACACTACTTCACTGAGTCACCATACCCAGTCATTGACTCACCATACTGACTCACCACTAATTCACTGGCTGAACTCATTAATTCACTGGCTGAACACACTACGTTACTGAGTCACCATGCCCATTCACTGATTCATCACTAATTGACTCACCACACTACTGAGCCACCATCCCCATTTACTGCCTCACCATACTCACTGACTCACCATTCACTCACTGGTTCGCCATACTATTTCATTGAGCCACCAAGCTCAATCACTTACTCACCACACTCACTGACTCACGGCTCACTCACTGGCTCACCACACTATTGAACCATCATCTCCATTCACTGACTCATCGCACTAACTCATGGCCACACTGACAAACTCACAGTTAACGCACTGACTAAAAATACTTCACTGAGTCACCATGCTCGATCACTGAGGCACCAAACTCATTGCCTGACAGAACACACTCACTGTGACACACACACACACACACACACACACACACACACACACACACACACACACACACACAGTCCGTTTGAGCCTAGTGACACCAAATGGAAGTAGAGGGGTTGACAGGAGCTAAAGTGGCGTTGGTGATGCAGAAGGGTGTGACTGGCCTTGGAAATGACTTGACTGAACTGGTGAGGATGTGAAGGCTTGGATGGACCTAAAGACACATGCACGCTCCTGAATTGACATCAGCCCTTCACAACGATGGCGTCCTTTTATTTTCCATCATCAGATAATGTTATTAGTGTTACCATGAACCTCAACAACTGGAGGAGTTGGATGCAGCCTCCATTAACCCGCCCCGTCCCGACCACTTTTCGACCACTGGTATCCCCCAATCCCGGGCATTTTTCGACCCTTTTTTTTTTTGCTTAAACTTTCGCTTTTGGTCAGAAACAATGGTCGGTGGCAAAGAAAGTGGTCCCCGGGGTCCCTAATTAGCTTAACCAGGTATGCCTTGGTCCCACCTGGCCCCGTGTTCTCCCTAGGCGGTGTGAGCCTCAAACGTTTTCTATGGTATTATAAGTCTGGGAAACCAATGAAAGTAAGTAGAAATGAATTTATTACAAACATAAAAACATGTGATAAAAGAGTATATTGGATTTTATACAAAAATAGAGCACAAATAAGCATTGTACCATCGTGCGAAACGAGCAAAATCGGCCAACTTGGTCACGATGAATCGCTAACATTCTAAAATCATGATACATATAATTTTTTTTACTTACATAATACTTCTACAATAACATTATACCATTTTACATTTTATTTAACTGTTTTTACGTATTCACAGGCCTTTTGATAACATTTAGCGTAATGTTAGCGCTTATTTATGTAGTGAATGAACTCGCTGTGACTGTTGTTTCAACTCGTATTGTGCTTTTTCTACTTACATAATACTTTTCTAATATTATTATACGCTTTTCAACTTTATAGAACTGTTTTGAGATTATTTCAGGCCTTACGTAAATATATAGCGTAATAATAGCGCATAATAACACACACGGTGAAGTCGCTATGACAACTAATTCAACTTACAACCTATTTTTGTACTTATACAATAATTCTACACTAACATTGCACATGTTTACACTTGATATAATTGATATCACATAATTTCTGAATGTACGATGGAACTTAGCGTCATATTTGCGCGTACTTACACAGGGAGTGTTATCGCGATATCATTTGTTTCATTTTACACTAGTAATCAACTTATAAAATACCTTACTACTAACATTACAACATCTTCCACTGTATATAATTCCTATCACATACTTACTGACCAGAATGTGGGTGTAATCGTGACATCAATTATGACAATTTACAGTAATGTTCAACTTATACGTTTTATTCATGCTAACATTACACCCGTTTCCACTTTATTTCCTTGCTATCACATATTTATTGACCAGATTTACACAGTGGGTGTAGTTTTGATAACAATTCTTTCCACTTACACTAATTCTCATCTTATACATTACTTTTCTGAAAAAATAACACCCGTTTCAACTTTATATTTGACTTAGCACCTACTGACTGGCCTTACCATTACAATGAGCGTCATTTCGCCTTCCCACACAGTTTCAGTAGTGTAGGAAATTATGATATTCCTTGAAACAAGGCTGAAGGCACAACGCAACATTGCACTCGACACACTCATATCTAGTGTCTTTTCTCTGCGTGGATGGTCTGACTGTCGAGTGCCTACATACATGGCAGCGACGCTGGGGTTTACGACGGTTTGGTTCGGAAGGGATTGCGCTGGGGTAGTGGCGGCCTGCAAGACGTAGGGGAGTCTGAGCAGCACGGGGGGCGCGGGGGCGGTGTGGGGGTCTGTCCTGGGCATACTGGGCGATTATTTCACGTGCAAGCTCCCTCACAAACCCCTCAAAGGTCTCGGATACTCCGGTGGTCATTGCGTGCAGGTAGTGGGCGTTCAGGACCGTGATGTCGAGCAAGTGGAAAAAGAGTTTCTTGTACCACTTCATCGTGGTCCTGGCACAGTCAGCACTTGAAATCATCGAGTCTGACTGATCAACTTGCCTCATGTTCAGATTATAGGCAAGTACAGACTCTGGTTTCCATACGTTGCGCCTCCTCTCGCTACGGTGATCCACGGAGTCTGTGCGGTGCATCAGGGGGTTGTGAACAGTTGATAGGAGGCAAACTTCCCTGTTGTGGTTCCACAGGGTTGCAAGGATGTTATTGGCCTGGAAGAAAACCACCTCATTCTTGTCAAGTTTCCTCCCTATCTTGACCATATGGCGACGGTTTCTCTTGACTGTACCACAGACTCCGGTGTCGTGTTGGTGGAGGAACCTAGCGAGAAGAGGGCTAGTGTACCAGTTGTCCAGGTACAACACATGACCACGATGAAGGTACTCTTCTATCATTGTCTTCACCACGGCCCCAGAGAGTCCTATACTCCGATCTTCTATTATATCTGTCTGTGCGCCCGTGTACAATACTATGTCTTGCACATAACCAGTCTTACAGTCACACATAACAAAGATCTTGAACCCGAAACGGTGTCTCTTGCTGGGTATGTACTGCCTAAAGGAAATATTGCCTCTCCACAACACAAGACTCTCGTCTATGACGAGGTCTCTGTAGGGACAAAATGAGGAGCGGAACATTTCCCGTAAATGATCAAATACCAGCCTAATTCTCCTCATTTTCTCGGTGTTATTTGCATTGGCTGGATCATCTGCATCAAAAAAGTGGAGGCGTCCGAGAATAAACTGAAATCTGTTACGACCCATCACCTTTCCAAAGAAAGGTGTGAGGATGATTGGGTCCGTTGTCCAGTAGGCAGGAATTTGATTATTCCTCACCACACCCATCAAGATTACCAGGGCAAAAAATAGGAACATCTCTGAAATAGTCACGGGATAGTCATACTGTTCTGCATGCTTGCTTGTGGTTCCTAAGCGTTCACTTTCAAGGCGCTGGGATTGTGAAAAAATATTTGTCTGTTCTACTATGCGCCCAACAAACGCCTCACCAAAGAACAAGTTGAAAAAATCTAACCGTGACGACCCAGCATTTACACCTGGAGCCGTGCAACCTGACCGCCACTCCTCAGTGAAAGGGTGAATGATGGGAGTAAAATTACTCCCATCCTCCCAGTTCCACGTGACACCACCGTCTCCAGCCACGTCACCATCGTCCCCTTCGTCAGGGTGGGGAGGTGAGGGTGGTGGGGGAGGTTGGGGAGGTGGAGAGCGGCGCCTCTCATCACTCGCACTTCTCTTCCCTCTCCCTTTTCCTTTACCCTTTCCCTTCCCTTTCTTTCCTTTCCCCACATCCTGGGGCTGTGGGGAGGAAGTTTGTGAATATTCAGGGGCGAAAGAAGTGCTGGGGAGTGACTCAACCTCCTCTCCCCTAGGCCTACGAGCACCACGTGCTCGTGCTGCCTCCCTCACACCATTGGCCCCTTCACCCCGCACTACCCCCACACCACTCTCACTTTCACCCCGCGCTGCCGCCACAACACTTTCCCTTTCTCCCAGCAATCCCACCACACCACTTGCCACTTCCCCAGACAAAGTACTTTGACCATACCTTAGGTGTCGTCTCGCCCCACCTTCTGATCCACATGGTGAAATTTTCTCCTTTCCCAACCACGCGGCGATATCACGTCCTAGGCCTCCGTCATCCTCATCGTCCTCATCCTCGTCCTGATCAGAATCGTGATGGAGAGATAGCTGTGCACGTGGTTGGGGAGCAGGCTGGCCTTCCCTTGCCTTACGGTATGTCACATACCGCGTTTTTCGGGGCGAAGGGACCTCCTCATCACTGCTACTTATTTCTTCCTCTGGCTGGACGTAATCGCGATCCACCACATCATCATCGAGTGGAGAATCACTGTCTCCAGTGAAGGCTTCCAGGACGGATGCGATTTCCTCGTCTGAGAGACCTTTCCGCGCCATGTCTGACCTGGGTCACTGCTGGCAGGTGAGTGACCGAGACAAAGGCGAGCGCGGGTCACGCAGGGTCTAGGACGCTGCCCGCCTGGCGGCAGGTAGGGGAGGCTTGGGTACCCAGGCGAAACGAAAATCTCCTGCGAATTTTGAAAATTGTGGAAATTATGAACCTTGCAATTGCAGGACGTTGAAGTACGTCCCCAGGATTAGCTGTGACAAAACGTGAGGACGTGGAAGTACGTCCCCGGGACGGCGCGGGTTAATTGTTTCTGTACAGGGGGCCTCTTGAGATGAACAAACATGTGTACCTTAGCAAGAATTAACAGTTAAACTTATCCTCATACTTAATGCATTAATGAAGCTGACTTAGTTTAAGTTACCTGAATGGACCGGAATAAACCTGGATTGACCCAGTTGGATCGCCAAGCCGTGGAGTCTCATAAATCAAATTAGCGAATCACAGTTGATTCAATCTTTTACGCCACAATCATTCTTGCACTGAACAAAAGTATTTAGCTTGGCTGTATTAAAATAATAACATAACATCACGATAGTGGGAGACATCAGCCTGTGGCGATGTTAATATAATATAAACAGTAAACGTGACAGGATATGAAGAAATAGAGATGAGGCTAGGTTGCTGAGACTAGGTTTGGACGCTGGCCAAATGACCTAAACCAATGGATGTAATGGTATGGTACCTAAATTGACTGGAGTTAACCTGATACAGCCAAAATGGATGAGTTCTTTTTTTATGCGAGGAAGTAGGAACCAAAGGCTGAACCTGCAAAACGTTCCCTCCAAATATATATATATATATATATATATATATATATATATATATATATATATTATATATACATATATTGTATATATATATATATATATATATATATATATATATATATGTATATATATATATACATATATTGTATATATATATATATATATATATATATATATATATATATATATATGATATAAAAACAGTTTGAAAGACTGGAGATCATACGAAGTAGGAATTACAGACAAAGGGAGACAGTTCCAGAGTTGACCTGTTGCATAAATGAAGGACTGGGAGTAATGGTTAACTCTTGCATTAGAGAGTGGGACAGAAGATGGATGAGGGTTTATTGTTAGGCGGGTGCTACGCACCTGTCGTAGAGGTGCAAGTATGCAAGCAGGCAGTTCAGTGGAGCAGTGACCTTTGAAACAGCGATAGAAAAGAGATAAAGAGAAAAGAGATAAAGAGATAAATAGTGCAGCGAAGAGGCAGACGTTGAAGGGAGCCAGTAAGAGGAGGAGAATTGATGAGACGAACAGCATTTGGCTGGTAGTATTAAACAACCTCTTCCCCTTCTCGCAAAGCATCTTCGTGAAGAGGCTCTTCCCAGTTTGGTACCTTTAAACCCCGGCCGAACAGCCTCTTCCCAGAAGGAGACTACGGAAAAGTTGGTATGCTGCGGGGGTGCTCTCTGGGAGAGAAATCGTGAGATTGGTATGCCTGTGGGAAATATTTTCCCCCAGAGCAGTTGCGCTCTCTATTTTCATCATAGTTATCCCTGGTTAAAGGCAGAGGAAAAATCGAGACCACTGTTAATTGATCAAGCGGTTTTAATAACCCAGAAATTACGTTCTCTTTAATAATTCTTGTTATTGATAAATTAAATGTTACTGCATTTAACCCCCGTGGACAACTATACACTGTAAATACATGTAATTATGTGGTATTTTCCACTGATCTAAACTGCGTCTGCGCGTTAGATGACGTGGCAAGTAGGGAAAGATTCTCATGTTAAGCAGATGTGGAATTAAAGATATTTACACAGTTTAAGGGAATATTTGGTCTAACTTTAGTTTAATTAAAACTAAGATTAATTTGTTAGATTTGCCCTGTACATATCATGATGTAATCTAACTGTATTTGGTACTGTAAATAATCAATAGTTGGCAACCTACCATTCTATGAGGGAGGTAGATCCTGCTGCACACCACACTCTGTTCCTAGTCACTCTCAAGCTAACACGGTTGTATATACGCTCAAGCAATTACACTACGCAGCCTCATCGTCATCGGTTAACGATCACTCCCTCTTCACTAGCTAAGTAACCTTTACGAATTGGCCAATTCAAGGGGGGATTAGCTATGAGATAGAAGAGAAATAGTTATTGTAGGTGAGTTAAGGTTAAGTTACGTTTCGCCTAACTCTATGAGACTTGTTTGATTTACTTAAGAACAACTTTATAGACGAGTAACGACCTACGAGTTGTTTATTAGTAAATACCAGAAATTTCTTACATAGCGGTGCCCCGGCAGGAATACCGACTTGTATACATTAAATATTTTTCACATTTTGGTGCCCAGAAAGAGGGCCCCGATTTGTTTACCAGAACTATTAAACATTTTTCACATTTTTGGTGCCCCGACCGAGTGAGTAGAGCCGATGTGTGCAGAGGCGCTGAATGTGTTTAAAGTTGCTTTTGTTGGGCACAGTTTACTACCACGTTCAGTTGCAGTGGATGATGTGAGAATACGTACATACTGAGTTCAGGGGAAAATGGTTGTTCTGGCAATTGAGTGTGGGGATGAAATATAACCCTAGAGGTTTGATAACCCTGGGGGATAGTTTGAAATTATAGACCTAATCCCTATACTCCTCAAAATTAAATTAATAATTAGCTGAGCTGTAATGAATATTTCGAAATGGGAAGGAGGATAAATGCAATCTGAGAGGTTTAATAACCCAGGGGAATAATTTGCACAATGAGGATTTAATCCCTACCCTCTTCAAAATTTAAAATAATCAAATCATTACTAAGTTGAGGTAAATTTGTGGTTGGAATTCATAATTAAATTATTAAATTAGAACTCCGTCAACATGTCTGTTTCTTTATTGCAAAAATCTTCTAGTAGTAAGGCAGGATGGGTAACTAGAGCCATAAATGATTGCAACCAGTCGTTGGACCAAATACCTCTGTCCAAGGAGAGAATAAATAGTCTCCTAAATATCCTGAAAGATCGATGGAATAAGTACGAAGAGAGTTACTTAACTTTAGAAGCGGCTATAGTAAAGGCTGAGAATAAGGAACCCTTAGAGTCAGAAACTACGAAGTTTGAAAACAAATTAGAAGAATACTTAACTGTAGTAAAGACACTAGAGTCAAAATTAGCTGACACTGCCGCGGAAACACAAGTTGTGGCACAGCAGAGTAGAGCTGTGTTACCACAAATAACGCTTCCGGAGTTTGATGGGGAGCAGAACTGGAAATCCTTCTGGAACCAGTTCAAATATTTGGTACACGATAGAACAGATCTCCCTAAAGTCACCAAACTTACGTATTTGTTAGGACAGGTCAAAGGAACACCATATCAACTGATAAAAGAATTACCAGTAGAAGAAAACAATTATGAGGTGGCTTTGACCATCCTTAGACAAAATTACGAAGACAGGGAGCAAGTTATAAATCAATTACTGAGGGCTCTAATAGAATTACCCACGCCTAGGCACGATTTTGATTCCTTGCAAAAATTTAGAATTGCACTGAGTTGTAATTTAAAGGCCTTAGGTACTTACGAAGATATTAAGACATCAGACTGGGTGCTTTCAAGAATTGTGTCCTTAAAGCTACCACCGAAAACCAAGGATGCTTTGTATGGTAGGTACCAGAAGGACAATTTCTCCTGTGAAGAGATTGAGAAAGGCTTGATGCAACTCTGTAAACATTGCAAGGAACATTAAACACTACTGAGGTCAAACAGAAGACTGAAGTAAAGAAAAAAAACACTAACCAACTGGTTGGGAAACCTAAGTCAGAGAAGACTAAGTATGTGCCTAAAGAAGAGATAGGTACTTTCCTTAGCTCCTTAAAGGCTGAGGATAAAGTATTAAAGCCAAGGAATAGACATCCTGAGGATATTAGGGAAGAAAAACCTTCCATGGTAAAAGACAGGAAAGTTTGTGTCTTTTGTGGTGAGCAACATTCCAGTGCATCTTGACAACAGTACCCTGATTATGCTTCTAGAGTAGGGAAGCTTCAGGAACTGGGGTGTCGTATAATCTGTATGAACTCCGAACATACTGCCGCGGACTGTAAGACTAAATTAAATCTTTGCTTTAAATGCAAAAAAGATCATCATAATAGTGCTTTATGCCCTAGGATGAAAATTGAGGTTCCTAAACCTGCAAGCGTCAATATGACAATTGCAAAAGGGAATGCTCCATTAGTAATGCCAGCTGCAGTACCAATAGCAGATGTGAAAGTATGGTTTGAGAATAGAAACCAATTAGTATGTACCCTGTTTGATACGGGTGCTCAGAAAACTTTCATTTCTGCAGACATTGTGGAGAATTAAAGTTACCAGTTATCGGCAAGGTAAATCTAACCATTACAGGATTCTTAACAACTAAGAAAGCTCAGTCTTTTGATTTAGTTAGACCTGTAATACAATTAGGCAGATATAAATGCCGTATAACAGCAGCTGTGCTTGATACTATGGAGACAAGTATATACATAAAAGGATTGAAGGAAACCTCTGATCATCTACAAAGCTCAGGGATAAAGATGGCTAAATGGAATGTGGAATCAGATACTGTGGGTCCCATAAAAATGATAATTGGTTCTGATTATTGTGGAAGATTCCTACATAGGACTTTCAAAAGGAATAAGGTACAGTTGTTCAAGAGTCCAGGAGGTAACCTTATTATGGGTCAGTTGCCTTTTCCAAAACATGGTAAAGGAGAGGCCAAACTAGTAGACTCAGTCTTTGTTACCCGCACACAGTCATTGATGGTAGCTAGAATAGGTGCAGAATTAGAACCTACTCAGATAAATGACTTGTTGGAGGAAAATATTGAACCTGTACACAAACTGTGGGATCTAGACAGTATAGGTATACACCCTGAGGAACCAACCCCTGAAGATAAAATAACTTTGGATCTGTATAATCAGTCTGTGGAATTTAAGGATGGACAGTATTGGGTAGGATTACCATGGAAACTAAACCATTCAGAGTTACCAACAAATTACCAAGCAGCTAAAGCTCAGTTAAATTCTCTTCTAAGAAAGTTGAGAGATAAACCAAAACATCTGACCCTATATGATAATATTATAAAGGATCAATTGAAGAATAAATTTATAGAAGAGGTAGAATACCCTGTTAACCACAAAGAAGGACACTGCTTACCACATCATGCTGTAAGCAAGGATTCAGTAACTACTCTCATAAGGATAGTATTCAACCGTAGTAGTAAAGCATCCAAGGGATCAGCTAGCTTGAACGATTGCCTATACTCTGGACCTACACTAACAGAGAAGTTAGGGAATGTGTTACTAAGACTTAGAGTGAAACCTTATGCTTATACAGAAGACATTAGTAAGGCTTTTCTCAGAATAGGACTGAGAGATGAGGATAGGAAATTTACAAAATTCCTCTGGCCTCATGATCCTCAAAATGAGGATAGTCCATTGAAAACTTACTGTTTCCGATCGGTGCTCTTTGGCTCTTGTGCTAGTCCTTCCCTACTTTGGAACACTTTAAAGCATCATTTTGAAAATGCCAAAAGTCCAGAAATAGGACAGGCTTTTTATATGGATAATTTGCAAGGTGTTGCTGATACAGAATCGGAAGCTATGTAGGCTTATGAAATAGCCAATTCCGAATGTGGGAAGGCAAATTTGCCGTTACAGAGCTGGAATACAAATTCACCGCTTTTGAGGAATAAAATACAAGAGGACTATCCAGATTCTGACATTCCCAAAATTCAAAATGTGTTAGGTCTTAACTGGGATACAACAGCTGATGTAATAAGTTTGAAACCAATTAAGTTCTCTGATGTCACTCTCACCAAGAGGTCCTTGTTAAGTCAGGTTTCCAAGCTATTTGACCCATTAGGATTTGTCAGTCCTATAGTTATTAGGGGCAAATGTTTAGTACAGGAGGCTTGGCGAGAAAAGTTAGACTGGGACACTGAATTGGGTGAGACATATGTGGAACAATGGGAACAGATTAGAAAGGAGTTTGAAACTACATCAAGCATATGTATTCCCAGAAAAATAAAGAGTAATGAGAAGTCGCACTGACACATATATTGTGATGCTTCTCAAAGGGCCTATGGAGCTGTAGCTTATTGCGCAACAGGAGAGGATAGTAAGATTATAATGTCCAAAGCCAGAGTTGCGCCAATTAAAGAAAGAACCCTACCTCAAATGGAATTGGCTTCCATAGAAGTAGGAACTAAATTGGCCAGGTATATAACCACAACTCTTGATACTCAGTTTGAGGATATTTACATATGGACTGACAGTGAGATTTGTCTTTACTGGACAGGGAAGGAAGACAGTAAAATTCCTTTCGTCCGTAATAGAGTGAAGACTATTAAAGAGCTGTCTTCCAAATTTAATTTCATGCATGTGTCCTCCAAACAAAATCCAGCTGATCTGCTCTCGAGAGGTTCGACCGTAAGGAGACTGATCAAAGATAACTTGTGGTTTAAAGGTCCTAAATGGTTACTCACTAAGGATTGGCCTGAACAGAAACAGTACAGTATTGCTGAAATTAGTTTAGTGAACTTGGATCCTATAGTACCTGAGCCAGAAGTAATTGACATCAGCCGATTCTCGTCAATAAGACAACTTCTAAATACTACTAAATTGGTTGTTGAAATTTTGAATAAGAAGGTGGGGTTTCAGAAATTAGATCCCCTAGAATACTGGCTGAAAAGAGTACAAAGAAATTCTTACGGAGATATATATAAACTTAAGGCCAAGACACTAGAAAAGGGAATAAGCTGATGAAGAATTTAGGCTTGTTCTTAGATGGAAAGGGTCTGATAAGATGTCGAGGCCGATTGGTAAAGGCTGACTTGCCCATCCAAACCAAACATCCCATTTTATTACCTAAGAGTGGATGCTTTGTACAACTTATTATAAAAGAAGCCCATGATTCCACTCTCCACGGAGGTGTACTGCAGACCTTAGCCCAAATTCGGGAAAGGTACTGGATTCCTAAGGGTAGACAGGTTATTAAAAAATATCTCAAAAACTGCATCATTTGTAGGAGGTATGAGCAGCGACCTTATATCTACCCAGGACCACCAGCCCTACCGAAGGATAGGGTGAACATAAGTCGGCCATTCCATATAACAGGAGTGGACTACACAGGGGCTATAACTGTCACGGATGAGGAAACTCCCCATAAAGTTTACATTTGTTTATTTACTTGTGCCTACACAAGGGCAGTCCATCTAGAGCTAGCGGAAGACCTAAGCTCAGAGACATTCCTCAATGTCTTTCGCAGATTTGCCGCTAGAAGGTCTTGTCCTGGCAAGTTAATAAGCGACAACGGAACTAATTTCGTTGGAGCAGCAACCTTACTGTCGAACCTAATGAACGACCCAAAGGTTAAGTCGGCGCTGGGAATCCGAAATTGTATGTGGCAGTTCACAGCTCCAAGAGCTCCATGGCAAAATGGATTTACCGAAAGAATGATTGGTATTGTCAAGAACTGCCTTAGGAAAACATTACATAGAACTAAGATTACAAGAGATTTAAGAACAGTAATAACTGAAATTGAAACTAGGATTAATAATAGACCCTTGACTTATCAAGATGACACTAGCGACTCGCTAGAGGCCTTAACACCTGCTCACATTTTATGTGGCAGGAAGCTCTATCCGATGCCTTGTGTGGATATCCAGGAAGAAGTTGATGATCCTAACATAGAAAATAATGATTTAGGACAACATCTGCAGGAGAGATATCAACGTCTGAAAAGGGTGCTGGATACTTGGAATAGACATTGGAGCGAAGAGTATCTTTTGAGCCTACACGAGAGGTTTTATGGAGCTCAAGCTGCCAGCAACAAATCAGTTATTAACATAGGAGATGTGGTCTTAGTGAAGACTGAACAGCCAAGATCCCAGTGGCCATCAGCTAAAGTGATCTCCACACACCCAGATTCTGAAGGGGTGCTGAGACTCGTAAAAATAAAATGTAGGGGACATACCACTATAAAAACTATTGATAAACTGGTACCCCCTGAGTTAGCGGCCACTCCGGATCCAGAGGATGGTGAAGATCAAACGGGTCAAGAGGCGCGACCTAGAAGGGCCGCAGCACAGGGTTCTCGAGAACTATGGAGGGAACTCTTGGCTAAGGGTCATATTACATGATACAGCGTATCATTTTCCGCTGGCCCCAAAACTGTGGGAAATATTTTCCCCCAGAGCAGTTGCGCTCTCTATTTTTATCATAGTTATCCCTGGTTAAAGGCAGAGGAAAAATCGAGACCGTTGTTAATAGATCAAGCGGTTTTAAAAACCAAGAAATTATGTTCTCTTTAATAATTCTTGTTATTGATAAATTAAATACTACTGCATTTAACCCCCGTGGACAACTATACATTGTAAATACATGTAATTATGTGGTATTTTCCACTGACCTAAACTGCGTCTGCGCGTTAGATGATGTGGCAAGTAGGGAAAGATTCTCAAGTTAAGCAGATGTGGAATTAAAGATATTTACACAGTTTAAGGGAATATTTGGTCTAACTTTAGTTTAATTAAAACTAAGATTAAAATTTGCTAGATTTGCCCTGTACATATCATGATGTAATCTAACTGTATTTGGTACTGTAAATAATTAATAGTTGGCAACCTACCATTCTAAGAGGGAGGTAGATCTTGCCGCACACCACACTCTGTTCCTAGTCACTCTCAAGCTAACACGGTTGTATATACGCTCAAGCAATTACACTACGCAGCCTCATCGTCATCGGTTAACGATCACTCCCTCTTCACTAGCTAAGTAACCTTTACGAATTGGCCAATTCAAGGGGGGATTAGCTATGAGATAGAAGAGAAATAGTTATTGTAGGTGAGTTAAGGTTAAGTTAGGTTTCGCCTAACTCTATGACACTTGTTTGATTTACTTAAGAACAACTTTATAGACGAGTAACGACCTACGAGTTGTTTATTAGTAAATACCAGAAATTTCTATCATAGCGGTGTCCCGGCAGGGATACCGACTTGTATACATTAAATATTTTTCACATTTGGTGCCCAGTAAGAGGGCCCCGATTTGTTTACCAGAACTATTAAACATTTTTCACAATGCCGGAGGAGCGCATGTTTGCTGTCATCTGTGTTATGTTTACTCTCTTGTGTGATATATTGCGAAAATAATATACTAAATCTGATAAACAACGTCTCCGAATCAGTCCAATGGTAGGAAATAGTTTTAATACTTGAGAGGGGGTCCAATGGTGGTTAGGATTACGGCAACTAGAATTTAGCGGATTTGTTTGGTGGTTCAGTTAGGTTAGATATAGGTTAGTTTAGATCCGGTCAGGTTATCAAACAGACTTGTACACTATTCCACTTTTCATTACTGTCTTCTGAAAGGTAGCACGTGGTATAATTTAAGGCCGTGATTAGGATTACGGTAGTTAGAATTTAGCGGCGACTTCCGTAATCCTAACCACGGTTAGGATACGGCAGCTGGAATTAAGTTGTTTGGTTTGGTGGTTGTTAAGTTAGAAATAGGTTAGGTTAGATCAGGTCAGGTCAGTTTTAGTTAGGTTAGGTTAATACTCCTACAGTTCAGGTTCAACCGCTAGAATTTGGCAGTCATGTTTGTTTTTTCTACTATGTTAGAAATAGGTTAGGTTGTTTAGGTCAAATTATGGCTACCGTAAAAAGAAAGTGATTAGAATTACTGCAGCTAGAATTTAGCGGCGATGGCAGTAATCTAACCACGGCCTTAAATATACCACGTGCTTGCCTTTCTGAAGACAGTAATGAAAAGTGGAATGGTTTACAAGTCTGTTACATACAGTGATCTCGGAAATAAGCTGTGAAGTTGCCTGGATCACCACTGTACAAGACACAGGTAACTTGGGAATGATAGAAGTCAACGACTGGGCTGTGCGCATGTAGCAGTCACTGAGCTCTATAGTGGTAGCAGTAATTTGATCGTAAATGGGTAGCACCAGTCTCCTTAAAATTTATAAATAAAGATAGTATCACACAAAAAAATGATAACAAACATTTTTAAAAATTGCAAGTGCATTTCGTGAATGTAAATGTACTAACTAGTTACATGAATATTGTATCAGTATAAAAAAAAGATACGACGATATTTGGGAAGAGGCGGGTGATGCTCCTGCTTCATATTCCAGTACTCTCAACCCCAAGAGACCTCTTCACGCAACGTACGAGGAACCTCTTCTCTTTAAAACTACGGCTGGCGCGACGAAGAGCTTGCTCGTGCGTAGAGGTAGTTTAATACTACCAGCCTGAGACTCCACCCTATTGAGAAGAACTGTATGTGGGGAACCTCCCCACACGTGAGAGTTGTACTCTAAACAGGGGCGAATAAAACCCCAGTATAAAGTCAACAGCTGTGCAGGGGAAAAGAAGGCACGGAGTTGGCTTAGCACACCTAATCTCTTGGAAGCAGATTTTACAAGAGGTGCAATATGATCTTTCCAAGATAAGTTCCGAGTGAATGAAACCCCAAGCATGTTCAAGGATGATGCAGGATTGAGCTGGACATTATCAAACATTCTCCTGTGGAAGATTCTGACGAGTTGATAGGTGTAAAAACTGAGTCTTTGATGCATTAAAAACAATATTATTTTTACCCCAGTCAGAGATATGAGCCAAGTCAGACATTAGGTGTGCCATAGCCTCATCCCTTGTTTGTTGAAGTAACTGCTGAGAAGGACGTTGCAGAAATCGAATGGAAAGGTGAAGGATGGAATCATCAGTGTATGAGTGAAGAGGATTAGATGTACAGATTAGGTATCATTGATGAATAAAAGGAAAAGAGTTGGTGATAGGACAGAGCCCTGAGGAACACCACTGTTGATAGATCTAGGGGAAGAACGATGGCCATCTACAACAGCAGCTATAGAACTACCAGAAAGGATGCTATTGATGAAGGCACAGATAGAAGGAAAGAAACCGTAAGAGGGCAGTTTGGAAATAAAAGATTTATGCCAGACGCTATCGAAAGCCTTTGAGATGTCAAGTGCAATGGCAAAGCTTTCGCCAAAGTCCCGAAAGGAGGATGACGAGGAGTCTGAAAGGTAGATGAAAAGATTGCTAGTGGAGCGTCCCTGACGGAACCCATACTGATGATCAGAAAGAAGGTTGTGATAGGAAAGATGCTTTAAAATTTTTCTGTTAAGCATAGACTAGAAAACTTCTGAGACACAGGATGTTAAAGCAACTAGACGATAGTTAGAGGGTTGGGAATGGTCACCCTTCTTTGGGACTGGCTGAATGAGAGCAAACTTCCAGGAAGAAGGAAGGGTACAAATTGAAAGACAAAGGCCAAATAATTTACCTAGGCAGGGTGTAATCACAGTTCTTGAGGACAACAGGAGAAACTCCACCAGGCCCATATGCCTTGTTAATATTGAGGCCGGTGATGGCAGAAAATACATCAACTGAAGAAACATTAATGTCAGCCATGAGGAAATCAGAGGGGGGAAGTGACGGAGGAACAGCACCGGAATCGTCTAAGGTGGAATTGGAGGAGAAAGTCTGAGTGAAGAGATCTGCTTTATCAGTAGAAGAAATAGCTACAGAGCCATCAGAGTAGAAAAGAGGAGGGAAGGATGATGAGGTAAAGTTGTTAGAAAGGTTTTTGTCAAGGTGCCAGAAGAAACGGGAAGAATTCAAGTTGGAGAGTTGAGAGCATTTAGTATGGATGAAATTTTTAGCAGAGCGAAGACCAGCCTCAGCACGATTCCGGGCAGATACATAAAAATGATGTGATTCAGGGATGGGTTGGCTCCAGTACCATTTATAGGCCTCTCCTTGTTGTGGACAGCATTAGAACAAGCGTGATTAACCCCTAGGGTACGCAATTCTCCAGCCTCGACTGCTCCCCAGGACGCAAAAACAGGCCAATTTTTCGACTTCCTCAAAGGTTAAAAGTTTTATGCCCGATTTATAGACCTTGAATTTACACACCTGAAAACACAAACCCCACCCTCCTAGACCCAATAGTTACCGAGCTATGGCCCGTCAAAGTTTATAATAGTTACCCGTCGCGGCCCCGGCGAGAAAGAAAATACACCGCTCGCACCTGTTTTCTTCGCAACAATACGTACAAAAATCACCAAAATATTTTTTTTTTTTTTTTTTTTTTTTTTTGGTGTGTGTATAGATGTTATAAACCATTGTAATGTGCTTAGTAAAAATAAAATAGTGACAAACCCCCCCAAATAAATATGATAAATAAAAATTATCCTTCCCTCCTCTCCACTCCTCATACCTCCAATCCCCTCCCTCCCCTTCCCTTCCCTTCCCTCCTCTTTCCCCTTCTCCCTTCCCTCCCCGCCGAGCTGTCAAATCTAGCAAGGGAAATTGGTCATGAACACCCCCAATAAAAATACGATAAATAGTAAAAATTACCCTCCCTTTCTCTCCCCTTTTCAAACCTCCAGTCCCCTCCCTCCCCTTCCCTTCCCTCCCCTCCTCTCACTTCTCCTTCCCTCCCCTCTCCTCGCCAAACCTCCCCTCCCCCCTCCCCTCCCCTCCGAGCTGTCAAATCTAGTTTTCGTTTCGTTTCGTTTCGTTTTGAAGGCTCCAACATGCTTCCATGCGTCGGCATAAAATAAAATGTCTTTTTCAAGTGGGTTTCGAATAAAGACAGCTAAAATAACTGTGGTGTGCATATTAAGCAGACACCAATAAATTACAGGTAATGATTCAAAAACACGTGCCATAAACGTAAAAAATACGCCAAATATTCGAGGGCCGGGGAGGTGCTAGGGGGTTCGGGTGTGGGATGGGGGGGTAGGGGGTGCTGGTAAGGCCAGGAGGGGGTGGATGGGGATGGAGGGATGGGAGGAGACCACCACAAGACACAAAGGAAGGGCCAAAGTGGAGTACAGGGACATGGAGGAAGGGTAGGGGCGAAATACCTTTCCCCCAGTTGACTGGGGAGGGGGACGTGGGGGGGGGGATCAACATGGGAGGGGGGGATGCATGAGGAGGGGGTGGGAGGGGTTGTTATGATGATAAGAATGGTGGGAGGTAGGGTAGTAACAAGGTAGTGGAGTACAGGGAGGTGGGGGGTACACCCCCCACCGCTTGGGTACGGGCCTGGGTCCCCCCTCTGGTGTGTCCAACACCTAGTTCTTATTGGTTAGAAGCCATCTACGTCACAGCTGGGGTGGAGCCAGCTGCCACCAGTTTTTTGTGGTTGTTGTACGACCGGTGTTGCTCGTCCTCTTAAGAAATTGCGCAAAGGGCCCGTTCGATGAGATTAGCACTTGAGGGGTTAAACCAAAGCTTTCTTGCAGTAGTTAAAGGATATGAGAAGGGAATGTATTCTTTCATGCCCGAGAGAATAACCTCCGTAATGCACAAGACACACTCAGATGGCTCCCGGCCATGGAAGCAATAATCGTTCCAGGGAAAATAAATGAAGTACTAGCTAAGGGCCTGCCAATCCACAGCTCCAAAGTGCCATAGACGACGTTTCTTTGGAGGGTCCACAGGCCTTACTGGAGCGATAGGACAAGTTAGGGTAATAATGTTATGATCGGAGGAGTCCTACGAAGAGAAAAGATTAACAGAGTAAGCAGAAGGATTAGTTGTAAGGAAGAGGTCAAGTATGTTGGAGCTCTCTCCAAGGCATTCAGGATATGGGCAGGGTGCTGTACAAGCTGTTCTAGGTCATTAAGGATAGAAAAGATGTAGGCTTGTTCACCAGGTGAATCAGTGAAAGGAGAGGAGAGCCAAAGGTGTTGAATGAACATTGAAATTTCCTAGAATGGAGATTTCAGAGAAAGGAGAAATGGAAAGAATTTGTTCCATCACAGAAGTAAGATAGTCGAAGAACTTTTGATAATCAGTAGAATTAGGAGACAAGTAAACAGCGCAGATATATTTAGTCAGAGAATGAAAGGAGAGCCGAAGCCAGAGAGTAGAGAATTCGGAAGAATCAAGCTCAGTAACATGAGAGCAAGACAGGTCATTGCGTACATATACACAACATCCACTTTTGGCTTTGAAATGCGTATAGAGAAAGTAGGAAGATACAAAAAAGGGTTTGCTGTCAGTTGCCTCAAACAGCTGAGTCTTAGTAAGAATGATGGTGAGGTTTAGAGAAGAAGTGGTGTTCGACAGAGAGAACTTTAGAGGAAAGGCCGCGAATCTTGCAGAAATGAAGAAGTGAGTCAGGCAGTGGATCCAGGCAGCTCAAAGAGTCGTCACTGAGAGAGGGGCGGATGTTGGGGGCATTTATGGTCCCCCCCCCCCGGGACTCCGAGGCATGGTATGGGTGCGCCATTTTCCCTTTTTTTTAATTTTGAAAATGAAGTGTAATGTGCACTGTGCATGTAGATTGATGTTGACAGAGAAACTTGTACTGGAGAGCATGCTGGCCTACTCTCTGTGTTACTGAAACACTGACAAGTATATAAACAAGATGATTAAGTTGATATATCAAATGTGGACGGAATGGTATCTAAATTATTAGAGATGAATGATTATGTCAGAGAAAATGAACCACATAATATAATATGCCTAACTGAAACAAAATTAACACCAAGGATATCAAATGACATCCTAAACTTAAAGGAATATAATATATGGAGAAGAGATAGGAACTTAAAAAAAGGAGGAGGAATTATAATATTAACTAAAAAAAATCTAAAAGTAAAAAAAAAAAGAATTAGATATACCCTCACAAGTAGAACTGATTGCAGTAGAGATAAATACACCTGAAGGGAAAGTAATTGTAGCCAAATTGTACATGCCACCCAGATCAAACACATGGGAAAGAGACGAATATGAGGACCTGGCAGAGAGTACAGTTCAGAGTTTAAGAGCATTACTACATAAAACTGAAGAGAAATTGAAAAGAATTATACTAAGTGGAGATTTTAATACAAATATAAATTGGAATACGCTAGATATAATAAGCCAAGAAAGCTGTTAGGACCAAAAGCTCCTGGATCTTGTGCAAGAGTTTTTCCTAACGCGACATGTAAGGGAAAACACCAGAAAAAAAGGACTCGATGTGCCCTCAATGCTAGATCTCATATTTACTAGGCAAGAAAACGATATTAACAACTTAATATATCACCTTCCATTCGGCAAAAGCGACCATGCAGTGTATCATGACCTAAAGAAGTACTTCTTAGAAATTGCCTGGGAAAAGGAGCTTAGAGGACAAGATTTAAATGCTATATATGAAAAATTCTGTGAACTTTATGAAATGGGAGTCCAGAAGTACATCCCACGGCACAAAGAAGCAGAAAAGAAAAGAAAGAAATGGTTGAATACAGAATGTAAAAAATCAAAAGAAAAAAGAGATTTGTTGTGGAATAGATACAGAAGACACAATAGTGAATGGGCAAATAATAATTACAAACAGGCAAGAAACGATTATACAAGAATAAGGAAGGAAGCCCCAAAACAATTTGAGGAGGATATCATAAATAAAAGTAGTGATCAAGCAAAGCTATTTTACAGCTACATCAGAAGCAAAACCAAAGTAAAAGATAAAATACAATCCATTACGGACGATGGAATCACCTATACACAAGAGAAGGATATTTGTGAAGCACTAAACAAGAATTTCCAATCAGTTTTTACAGAGGAAAAAAATTTTGAAAGGGATTATGTGGAACATGCATGCCCACACATACTACCAGATATACAAACATCAGAAAAAGAAATACAGGAGGAGCTAAGTAAATTAGACAAAGGAAAAGCAAATGGTCCTGATGATTTTTCATGTTGAGCGCTACGTGAATGTGCAAAGGAGTTAAGTAAACCATTATTTTTAGTTTTCAAGAAATCCTTGAGTCAAGGTAAACTACCTGATATTTAGAAGAAACCAAACATAATTCCCTTATTCAAGAAAGGGAATAGACAAAATCCACTTAACTACCAACCAGTATCACTAACCAGTGTTGTAAGCATGGTATTAGAAAAGCTTATAAGATAAGCTTGGGTAAA
This sequence comes from Coenobita brevimanus, assembly GCF_032717465.1. Taxonomy (NCBI): domain Eukaryota; kingdom Metazoa; phylum Arthropoda; class Malacostraca; order Decapoda; family Coenobitidae; genus Coenobita; species Coenobita brevimanus. The sequence continues at coordinate 13,486,903 of NC_137026.1, read as the reverse complement.
TCATCTAGAACACAGTATGATAACAGAAAGACAGTTTGGTTTCAGAACAGGAAAACCATGTGTTACTAATCTGTTGAGCTACTATGACAGAGTAACTGACACATTAGGAAAGAGAAGGATGGGTGGACAGTCTCTATTTAGATTTCAAGAAAGCATTTGACACAGTGCCACACCAAAGACTTTTATGGAAACTGTACCATCAATGAGGAATTCGAGGCAATCTGTATTGTTGGATGCAAGATTTTCTCATGGAAAGAAAAATAAGAACAGTACTAAGGGGAAATTACTTATCATGGAAAGAAATGACCAGTGGAGTACCACAGGGCTCAGTGCTGGCACCAATCATGTTTTTAGTGTATATAAATGATATAGACAGTAACACTGGAAATGAAAGCTACCTAAATATGTTTGCAGATGATGCAAAAATACAAAAGAGAATTACTAACACAGACTCTTGTAAAGAGCTACAAGAAGAATTAAATAAACTTCATGAGTGGAGTAATACATGGCAAATGGAATTCAATGTCGACAAGTGTCATGTAATAAAGTTTGGTAAAAGTGGAAAAAGACCTGATTGGGATTATACATTAGGAAATAAAACCCTACACACATCAGAAAGAGAGAAGGACCTAGGTGTGATTGTCAATAACAGACTATCTCCGGCTGACCACATCAGTGAGAAGGTACGGAACATGTATACACTGCTTGCCAATATGAGAATTGCGTTTACATACATAAATGAAGACATGCTAAGAAAGATAATAACATTATTCATCGGACCAACCCTGGAGTATGCATCAGTAGTCTGGAGTCCTCATCTCAAAAACCACATAGACAAGATTGAAAAAGTTCAAAGGGCCACTACAAGATGGGTACCAAGCTTAAGGGATCTAAGCTATGAAGAAAGACTAAATAAGCTGAATCTACCAACACTGCAGGAGAGAAGGAAAAGAGATGACATGATTATGCTATATAAATGCGTATCAGGGAAGGAGAAAATAGACATAAATGATTACATAAAGTATGGGGAAGCGTCAGCAAGAGGACACTGCAAGAAACTGTATGAAAAGAGAGGTGATAAAGACGTAAGGAAATTTAGTTTCCCAAATAGAGCAATTGATCAGTGGAATGCACTACTGAATGAAATAGTGTGTGCCAAAACAATTCACAAATTTAAGGATATGTGTGATAAATATGGTTTAAGACACGGGACAGTACGAGCTTGACTTATTCCTGTAAAGATACAAGCAAGTAAGAACAATTAGGTAAGAACACACACACACACGCACACACACTCACATACACACCGAGGCACCGAGAGAGAGCAGACACATGTCACCACCGCTCTATACCTGGCCAACTTGGCCAGCGGCATTACCTAAAAAGTAATTTTTATATGAGTCAAGCTCTGTACAAGGTTAGACTAAATGGTGTTCTAATATTAAAAAGAAGTTTTGAAGTAAGACTTGGTCAAACAGAAAAGTAAACAAAGCAGCGCAAGAATGCGCTCAATCAGCTGATCGTTGTTTAGTCTACAATCTGCCCCAGGGAATGTAAGTACTATATGAGCTTTTAGTACTGCAAAATGACCACATACAGTACTTTAGTAAAGCAAATTTGGAAAAGAAAAGAGATAAAGGTAGAAAGCAGGATGATTTCTACCAAGAACTGGTTGAAATGGAGACTCATAATAAACTGGTGGAACGAGTACACAGGTTAGAGACGGGTTTTCAAAATGAGATTGATGAAATTAAGAAACAGATGCACTTGCAAAAGGAAGAAATAAAAAAATTAGGAAAGGAAGTCAACAAGAAAGGCACAACCATAGATGAGGTAACAGTTGAAGTGGGTACACATAGGAGGAAAATTAGTGAAATGGCAAGTACAGTAGTCAACCACGAGAGTATTATGGAGGAGTTCAAAAATGATACAGAGACAATTAGGCAAGTGAGCAGTCTGACAGACCAGAACAATGATATTGAGGAGAAGATAACACAGGTGAATGAAGCTGTGCAAAGCTACGAAAATGATGTGGAAACCACTTATGCTGAAATGGTGAAAGTAAAGAAAGACTTGGAAACAAGGGTGGAAGAAAAAAGCATTAAAAAGGAAGCGTAAAGAATAATCCAAAACAATCCTAAGTTAGTCAGAGATTCAGTAGATATTAACAAATCTATAGCAATCACTGGTATAGAAGAGGAAGAAGTAAAAAACAAGATCTCAAGAGACAAAAAGGAGTTGGCAAATGTAATGGGCATATTGAAAGAAGTATCAGAGGAAATCTGTAGTAAAGACATAGAGGAACACAAAAGGTTAGGGAAATACGAGAAAAGCAAGTCAAGACCCCTAAAGGTAACCTTCCAGAGCAGTGATTTTCAACCAGTGTGCCACGGCACACTGGTGTGCCGTGAAGCAACTGCTGGTGTGTCGTGGGAATTGGGGAAGGAAGATTGATCCTCCCTCAAACAACGTGCACATGGCAAATGTGACATCTATGAGTATGACACTATCATGTGTCACGGCTTAATGACAATGAATTTAATTAATTGTGAATTTATATTATACCCTATTTGTGGAGGGCATATCACACTGTATGTACGAACTGGTAACTCTTTTTCCGCCGGGCTTCAGACACTGGAGGAGGACTTGAGGGTATGCCTCTCCACCATTCGACCTCGGATGAGGCACATTATGAAACAACAACAAGGTCAAATTTCCCATTGATATCTGTATGTATGGAGAAGCCATTTATTTTTAGTCATGTTTTTACTTAAATGAAATCAATATCTTCAGTTTTAAATTTTCATGTACATTTCTAATGGCTAGTAACTTTATCAAGGACATCATGTTTCATTTCCCATTGATATTTCTGTTTGAATAGGCCTTTTATTTTTAATGGTTATTGTGCTCGAATAAAATTAGTATCTTTAGTTTCAAATCTTCATATTATTTCTAATGGCTAGTAACTTTATCAAGGACATCATGTTTCATTTCCCAATGGTATTTGTATCCATGAAAAGGCCATTTATTTTTGCACATGCTGGTGCGTGAATAAAATCACTATCTTGTGTTTTAAATCTTCATAATTTTTATTGTGTTTGATAGCTGGTAACTTTGTCAAGGACATCATATTTCACTAATTTTGGAGTAATAAATATGCAGAAGAAAGTAATGTTTTGAAAACCATGATAATCCATAAAAAATAATAAATAATTAACAGTAATGAACATGCTTGACGTATGAAGGTCATTAGTTCTACTTTGAAATACTGATGGTGTGCCTCGCCCATTTTACGCCTGGCTTGGTGTGCCGTGAGAGAAAAAAGGATGAAAACCACTGTTCCAGAGTGTAAACACCGTGGAGGAGATACAAAAAAATGCAAAGAATCTTATGGAAAAAGAGGAGTTCAAAAATTTATGGATAAAAAGATGCCTAACACAAGAGGAACTGGAATTACTGAAAGAGAAGAGGGAGAAAGCAAAAACAAAAAATGAGGGAAGATCAGAGGAGGAGAAGAATACATTTTTTTACAAAGTAATTGGATTGCAGGTACGAAAGTGGTACATAAACAGGAGGGAATAAAAAGGAGGAAGGTAGTAGAATCAAATCATGACCTGCACATACGTAGAATTCAATGATATTTACCATGGTTCTTACAGGAAATTGATACTTCCAATAGTTCTCGAGTAAATGGAGGACAAAGGTAGAATACTCCGAGCGCTGCATAGTTTTACTGCGAGAGAAAAACACTCTCTTCCCAAGCCTTTACCTTAAAAATATGCTCCCAGAGGCTTATATTTGGGTGATGAACATACATAGAATTCACTGATGTCTATCATGGTTCTTATAGGAAATCGATATCTCCAATAGTTTTCGAGTAATTGCATAGTTTTACCGCAGGCGAGAAAAAAAAAACACTCTTTTCCCCCGCCTTTACCTAAAAAAATATGCTCCCAAATCCTGTTTTTATTTTTTTTGTCGTGTACAGATGTTCATTTTTATATGCTTCCTCATGATGTCAAAACATCAGCACGACTATTAGCTGGACAAGAGAGAACAACATACCTTTAAGTGCACTGTCAGTTTTTCCTGTCCCACACACATCAACATATTTTCTCTCGCTAGAGGTTTTATTTTGTTTTATTCAAATTTTACATGTAAAATCTCCAAGTGTTTTTTTTAAATAGTGCTATAAGAAACTCGACATGACCACTAGTCTTTTTCCTAGTTACTGATACTGAGGCTGTACTTTCTTATATGTAATATGTAGAAAACAATGCTTATTTGTGTGAAAAATATAGAGGTATTGAAGTAGGTCAATATAAAAATCAACAAAATTCGGAAAACTCACTACATCCAGGGGAGTTGAGCTGCTGGCAGGACATTGTGGGGTTTGAAGATGAGGAGTTATGGAGTGTGTGTGTGTGTGTGTGTGTGTGTGTGTGTGTGTGTGTGTGTGTTCTTACCTAATTGTTCTTACTTACTTGTATCTTTACAGGAATGAGTCAAGCTCGTACTGTCCCGTGTCTTAAACCATATTTATCATACATATCCTTAAATTTGTGAATTGTTTTGGTACACACTATTTCATTCAGTAGTGCATTCCACTGATCAATTGCTCTATTTGGGAAACTAAATTTCCCTACGTCTTTATCACCTCTCTTTTTATGCAGTTTTTTGCAGTGTTCTCTTGCTGATGCTTCCCCATACTTTAAGTAATCATTTATGTCTATTTTCTCCTTCCCTGATACGCATTTATATAGCATAATCATGTCATCTCTTTTCCTTCTCTCCTGTAGTGTTGGTAGATTCAGCTTATTTAGTCTTTCTTCATAGCTTAGATCCCTTAAGCTTGGTACCCATCTTGTAGCGGCCCTTTGAACTTTTTCAATCTTGTCTATGTGGTTTTTGAGATGAGGACTCCAGACTACTGATGCATACTCCAGGGTTGGTCCGATGAATAATGTTATTATCTTTCTTAGCATGTCTTCATTTATGTATGTAAACGCAATTCTCATATTGGCAAGCAGTGTATACATGTTCCGTACCTTCTCACTGATGTGGTCAGCCGGAGATAGTCTGTTATTGACAGTCACACCTAGGTCCTTCTCTCTTTCTGATGTGTGTAGGGTTTTATTTCCTAATGTATAATCCCAATCAGGTCTTTTTCCACTTGAACCAAACTTTATTACGTGACACTTGTCCACATTGAATTCCATTTGCCATGTATTACTCCACTCATGAAGTTTATTTAATTCTTCTTGTAGCTCTTTACAAGAGTCTGTGTTAGTAATTCTCTTTTGTATTTTTGCATCATCTGCAAACATATTTAGGTAGCTTTCATTTCCAGTGTTACTGTCTATATCATTTATATACACTAAAAACATGATTGGTGCCAGCACTGAGCCCTGTGGTACTCCACTGGTCATTTCTTTCCATGATAAGTAATTTCCCCTTAGTACTGTTCTTATTTTTCTTTCCATGAGAAAATCTTGCATCCAACAATACAGATTGCCTCGAATTCCTCCTTGATGGTACAGTTTCCATAAAAGTCTTTGGTGTGGCACTGTGTCAAATGCTTTCTTGAAATCTAAATAGAGACTGTCCACCCATCCTTCTCTTTCCTAATGTGTCTGTTACTCTGTCATAGTAGCTCAACAGATTAGTAACACATGGTTTACCTGTTCTGTTATCATACTGTGTTCTAGGTGATTTACCCAAGCTTATCTTATAAGCTTTTCTAATACCATGCTTACAACACTGGTTAGTGATACTGGTTGGTAGTTAAGTGGATTTTGTCTATTCCCTTTCTTGAATAAGGGAATTATGTTTGGTTTCTTCCAAATATCAGGTAGTTTACCTTGACTCAAGGATTTCTTGAAAACTAAAAATAATGGTTTACTTAACTCCTTTGCACATTCACGTAGCACTCAACATGAAAAATCATCAGGACCATTTGCTTTTCCTTTGTCTAATTTACTTAGCTCCTCCTGTATTTCTTTTTCTGATGTTTGTATATCTGGTAGTATGTGTGGGCATGCATGTTCCACATAATCCCTTTCAAAATTTTTTTCCTCTGTAAAAACTGATTGGAAATTCTTGTTTAGTGCTTCACAAATATCCTTATCTTGTAATGGATTGTATTTTATCTTTTACTTTGGTTTTGCTTCTGATGTAGTTGTAAAATAGCTTTGCTTGATCACTACTTTTATTTATGATATCCTTCTCAAACTGTTTTGGGGTTTCCTTCCTTATTCTTGTGTAATCGTTTCTTGCCTGTTTGTAATTATTATATGCCCTTTCACTATTGTGTCTTCTGTATCTATTCCACAACAAATCTCTTTTTTCTTTTGATTTTTTACATTCTGTATTCAATCATTTCTTTATTTTCTTTTCTGCTTCTTTGTGCTGTGGAATGTACTTCTGGACTCCTATTTCATAAACGTCACTGAATTTTTCATATATAGCATTTAAATCTTGTCCTCTAAGCTCCTTTTCCCAAGCAATTTCTAAGAAGTACTTCTTCAGTTCATGATACTTTCCCTTTTTATAGTTTAGGCTCTTTTTGTAACTTTCATTGCTGTTATCTATGTCATATGCAATCCTGAAATTGCAATTTAGTTTTGCATGGTCGCTTTTGCCGAATGGAAGGTGATATATTAAACTGTCAATCTCGTTTTCTTGCCTAGTAAATATGAGATCTAGCATTGAGGGCACATCGAGTCCTCTTTTTCTGGTGCTTTCCCTTATATGTTGCATTAGGAAAAACTCTTGCACAAGATCCAGGAACTTTTGGTCCCAGCAGCTTTCTTGGCTTATTATATCTAGAGTATTCTAATTTATATTTGTATTAAAATCTCCACTTAGTATAATTCTTTTCAATTTCTCTTCCATTTTAAGTAGTAATGCTCTTAAACTCTGAATTGTGTGTGTGTGTGTGTGTGTGTGTGTGTGTGTGTGTGTGTGTATTCTACACTAGGAATTATTTCACTCAGCATGGTACCGTTCAAAGCAATCACCCACTCAAAGCGCCACATCACAAACAGGACACGTGACTTGTGTCCCTCCCCATCTTCGCCAGGGCACACAGGGCGCACTAGAGCCTCCTCTGGTTGGGGATCCTCTCCTGTTGATGGCCCAGTGTGTGATCCAACCACAACCTGTTGTCAATGACTCGTAGATGCTTCGTTGGATGTCCTCCTGGTCTTCCCTTGTCCTGTCTTCCTGGAGGTGCGGCTGCAGTGCCTGGCATGGTAGCAGCAGCAGGTTCTCTTGACGGACCAGGAACTGCTGCAGATGGTAGTGTGGACACCAGTGCTGGTCCTGCAGGTGATGGTGATGTTGGCATCCATGCTGGTGCTCCTGCTGGAGATGGTGGTGTTGGCACCTGTGCTGATACTGGTCCAGGAGACGGTGCTGGTCCAGGAGATGGTGGTTTTGGCACCTGTGCTGGTGCTGCTGCAGGTGCCGCAAATGCCTGAGGTCCTGCTGGCCATCAGGTTGGAAGGTCAGGGGTTTTGTGGATGACGTGCCCTGATGCAGGCCACTCTGCTTCATCAAAATGAAGGAGATTGTCAACTATCTCCTCCAGAACGTCCAGCAGACTGGCTGACCCTCACGAGCACTTCTTATATAATGCAAACGCGTTGAAGATGGCCATCTGAATGAAGTAGAACATGATCTTGGTACACTTCATGGTCCGCTGCTGGATATAGTAATTCTGGACCATCTGGTCCAAGCAGTCCACCTCACCCATGTGCTGATTCTAGTCCTCCACCATGACAGGCTTCTCCACAGTCTTCTGGACGTAGACTGTCCTCCTGTCAGGACCCCTGGCCTTCCTTTGAATATGCTTTGGGACGGTGCTTGTGCTGTGGAAGGTGGAGACCAAGTTGACGATGTGCTTGTCCTTCCATAGCAGAACCATCACATTGTCCTTGTGCCTTGCTGCCATGCCCCCCTCTGGCAGGCTCTTAGCCCTGGTGATGTCCTGCAGCTGCTTCGGTGCTCCTTATGCCAGGCGTAGGATCCCACATACATAGGTTCCTACACTGAAGAGTCACAGACAGGGATACAGAGTTATAATAGTTGTCCATGTAAACTTTGTATCTCTAGTCCTTCAGCGGTTCTACAAGGCCTCAAACAGTGTTCTCCAGAGTCTTCTTCTGCCCTGTATTCACCTCAAAGTTCCAGATGTACCCCGAGGAAGCCTCAGCCAGGATGTAAAGCTTGATGGAGTACTTCGAGGGTTTCATGGGGTTGTAAACACAGAAGCTGAGGTGCTCCTTCCATGCCAGCGAGCCCTCGTCAAGGCTGAGGTGCTCCAGGTAGGTAGGTGTCTTGGAACTGCTGAAGTAGGTACTCCATCACTGTGCGAACTCTGATGAGCCGATTGTCATTGTCCTGGGGTATGGTGAGTTGAAGGCATGGAACTGCTTCAGGATGGCCTTGAAATGCCTCCCACTCATCACTCACTGGAAAAGTGGGTAGTGGTGGAGCCAGGAACTTCTCTAGTAGTGCCTGATGGTTGGCATATTGATGATCCCCATGAATAAGAACATCCTCAGGAACTTGGCCATCTCCTCTTCATTGCAGATGAACCATGCGTCCAACATAGTCCCTAGGAATGATGTGTAGATGTTGGTTTTGCAGGTGAAATACGTCGTCAACTCCCTGGTGAAGAAAAGCTGGAAGAACTGCAGGGGCCTTGTTGACAGATCCACCCTCATTCCTGGGGATTCTGTGAAGGGCCCATTACGTGGTGTGAATGGGCCACTGTTCCACCATGGACACTGTGGCAACACCTCCCGCAGTGGTGGCAGTGGGTCGGCCTACCGACACCCTTTGGCCTCCTCGGTCACCCCTTGGCCGCCCCCCATAGCCATGCCATGGACCACGGCGGCCTCGTCGAGGTGGTGATGGCTCCGATGAGGAGGATGTCGAGGCTGGCTTCTGCTACTGCAACACGTTGGGGGGGATGAATGCTGTCTGAGACAGCTCCCTTGTTGACTGGGCAGGGGATAATAGCACAGTTGCATCCTGCACCAGTTGCATTGCAGACGGTGTGCCACGTGCAGGTGCCAATGTCACGTAACTAGGCCCTGCAACCGGTGGCATGGGCTCGGCTAAGGGGGAACTGGAGGCTAGAGGTGGAGAGACCGCAATGGCCGCTGGAGCAAGAGGTCCAAGTGACGGCGATGGCTGAGATCCAAGTGAAGACGATGGTTGGACTGAGGGTCCTGCTGGTGGTGGTGGTGTCTGCTCCCGTGGTGGTAGAGGTCAGGTCAAAGCCTCCCGACGGGAACGGCATGGGACATCATCCCAGTCCTCCTCACCACTTGACGCGTCGCTCAGCATTCCTTCTCCTAGCTCTCGGTCTCCTCCTCAAACAGAACCTTCTGCCGCTCCTCAGCAGACAAACCTTTCCTCTCCATCATGGCAAGCACTGAAACACTTAAGCTCAATCTGAGCTATAGATTCATAGAGATATTATTCACTGTCACACAACACCTTCCATCACACAAGTCATGTGATATCTTTCTGTAAGACCAATCGCTGTACCATTAATGAACACTTCACATAAACGATAACTTTTCAGTGTCTTAGCCTGGTGTCATACCTGTCTACTGGCATCTGTGGGTGTGGGCCATATATATATTTTTTTCTCCCCTCCTTCCCCTTAGGTTCCCCCAGCACATGATATACACCCTAACAGTATCTCCACAAACGCTCGTGGCACGTTTCACATACATTGCACATAAAGTATAAGTTCTCTATAAATGTCTGAGCAAGGTACACTACCTGTTCACTGATGTCCGTGGTTGCCCAGCATCCTTACGTCCCCTGCACACCTGCTGGTAAGGTACCACTAACATACACTATGCATTCACCATATCCCTCCACGAACACTCGTGGCACATTTCACATACATTGCACATAAAGTATAAGCTCTCTATACATGTCTGACCAAGGTACATCACCTGTTCACTGACGTCCGTGGTTGCCAGGCGTCCTTATGTCCCCTGCACACCTGTCGCTAAGGTATCACGAACATATGCTACGCATCCACAATATCCCTTCATGAACATTCGCGGCACATTTCACGTACATTGCACTTAAAGTATAAATTCTCTATAAATGTCTGAGCAAGGTACAGTCGTGGCCATAAATAATCACCTATCCTCCTGTACCACGTGCCTCAGGTTGGCTCCTTTATGCATGGCAAGTCACATTGGGTAAGAGGGGCTGAGAGGGAGGGACCAGAGAGAGAAGGGAAGGTGGGTGGGGGGACGAGCGATGGTGCTGGGATGGAGTGAGGGAGGGGAGGTATGGGAGGGAGAATGAAATGCGAAGTGGTGGTAACATTCTTTACCTATTTTCTTCCATTCAGGGCATCATACAAAGGAGTTAAAATTCAGTAGATAAAGCTGCATCACACATTGTATAGCAGCGTCAGATGACAAGCTTTAGATAGGTGGTGATATCAAGAACCGGCTCGTGAGAGAAATACTGTATACTGACGTGACAGATCAAATATTAGTGCAGAGCCATCGAGATTGTGTGGGCCCAGATTGTCATCGTGTGGAAGCTGGAGAACAAGAGGACATGGGCCACCTCCTCCAGCACACTAAGGACAAGTGGGAGCTGTTCAGACGAAACCAGCGAACCATCAACAACATTGTTTCCCCAGTGTCACGAAGCCTGCATGAGGTTTTCAAGGCATTTTGCCACTGGACTACTTACTAAGACTTTCCTGGTTACTTTGGCTTTACCAGTTTCGATAAACATTGATAAAGATATAGTTTTGGAGTTTGGGGTAGGATTTTGTTTCATTTCCCTCTAACAGATTATGAGAGATACCATTATCCTATCCAACCATGAGCACAGGACAAATTTATTCACCTTTTATGCACAGTTATTTTAAATACCCTTTTCATAAAGAGATGTCATTAAAAAATTATTGAATTGACATGATGGTGACTGTACAGAGGGAGCGTATACCGAGAGGATGATTTTATTTACTGTGGACCAAGCCATGTCAAAGGTTGCATATAATGATTAGTTCCAAAAATTAATTACATGTAAGGGTAGAGGAGGTTTCTTACACAAACATTACAAAAGTCAAAGCCATCCACATTCCTTTCTGCATCTGAGGTCAAAATACACAGATAAACACACATATCTGGCTCAGCACTAATGTTTGATCTGTCACGTCAGTATATTTCTCTCATGAGCCAGCCCTTGATATCACCACCTATCTAAAGCTTGTTATCTGACGCCATTATACAAGGTGTGATGCAGCTTTATCTACCGAATATCAACTCCTTTACTTGATGCCCTGAATGAAAGAAAATACACAAATTATGTAGCTACAACTTCACATTTCGTTCTCCCTCCCCTACCTACCCTCCCTCCCCTTCCTCGCTCCACCCCAGCACCATCATTCGTCCCCCCACCCACCTTCCTTTCTCTCGCTGACCCCTCCCTTTCAGCCCCTCTTACTCCAGTGTGACTTGCCGCGCATAAAGGAGCCAGCCTGAGGCATGGGGTACAGGAGGATAGGTGATTATTTATGGCCACGACTGTACACCACTTATTGCTAGGCATCCTTACATCCCCTGCACACCTCCCACTAAGGTATTGCTAACATATGCTATGCATCCACAATATCCCTTCACGAACATTCGCAACACACTTCACATAGATTGCACATAAAGTATAAGTTCTCAATAAACAGTGCTGGGCAGGTGCACAAACACTTGCGCAAAGCTCAATTGCACACCTTTGCACTCCGGTGATATCATTTGCGCATTGTGCACCGCACGAGATCATGCACAATTTTGGGCTTGCGCACATGAAAAGGCAGGTGCACAAGCACAAACTTAGTTGCGCTTGCACAACTAAATTTGTGCTTGTGCACCTGCCTTGCGCACCTGCCCTGTGGATTGCACACTGCGCAATCCAAGGGACACGTGGTCTTCCAGGAGACACGTGGTCTTGGGAGCTTCCCGCATGGCTGGACAATGGATGGGGGAGGCTGGGGTGGGTCGCAAGGGTGGGGTGGTGGGGGGAGGAGGATGGGAAGGGGGTAGTAGCATTTCTTAATATGCTTCAACAAAGATAATGTATTTTTAATACTTTTTAATTTATTATTAGTAGTAAACAATAATAAATATACATTATTTATTAAGATTAGCATAAGCAATTCCATACAAAAACCATTAAAACATATTTAACTCAAATATCCACAGCCTAATAATTTATTAGCCTAATAATTTATTAGGCTGTGGATATTTGATTTAAATACTCTGTTTTCATGATTTTTTATTTTTTTGTAACGAATTACATATGCTATTGTATATCTATATTGAATTATTAAATAAATTGTCTTGACAAGAAAATAGAGAGAGAGAGAGAGAGAGAGAGAGATAAAGAGCATTATTCTGAGAGAGAGAGAGACAGAGACAGATAGAGAGAGAGAGAATAAATATGGGAACGGCAAAGGCGCATCCCTTTGAATGAGGAGATAAGGCATAAACTTCGTCCCTCTTCTCTCTCTTATTCTCCATTCCTTCCCTTGTCTCTCTCTTATTCTCCATTCCCTCCCTCCTCTGTCAGAGAGAGAGAGAGAGAGAGAGAGAGAGAGAGTTGATGATACAGTAATCACATGATCTTTGCCAATGCCTTGGTAAATATAGGCTGTTTTTCCCGGACCTACTTTACTTCAGTCACAGTGGGTGGTGGGCAGGTTGCTAATTTAGTAATTTAGTCAATTATACCAATATATATTTTACAGTAATTCCCACAAATATATGCAAAAGATTTGCGCTAGCCCTTTGCAACATTGCATGAGCTATATATTAGATTGCTCACTTGCACAAATTACAAATAATAGAAAATAATAATAAATAAAAGTAAGTAAGTAGTTATGTTGTTTTATTTAAATATCTCAATATTTTTCAGTAATTCCCAAAAATATATGCAAATGGTTTGCGCTTGCGCTTTGCGACATTGCACATGCTAAATATTTGTCAGATTGCGCATTTGCGCTTGCACAAGGTAGTGAACACTGGCTTGCGCTTGAGCAAGGTCCTTCTCTGTTTGCACTGCCCATCACTGTCAATAAATGTCTGAGCAAGGTACACTACCTGTTCACTGACGTCCGTGGTTGCTAGGCATCCTTACATCACCTTCACACCTGCCACTAAGGTACTGCTAACATACGCTACGCACCCTAAAATATCCCCTCATTAACACCTGCGGCACATTTCACATTCACTTCACACCAAATCATATGCAAATACATGACTACCACAATGATTCCACCCCTACCTCTGCAATTATTCCATTCTTTGCTATGGTGCAATGTGACACAGCACCTTCACCTCGAGAGTACGATGCACTGCTATATGGCACACACCACACTCCACAAACACTCACAACATGTTTGATGTGTATTTCACACAAATTCATACACATATACAATATCACTGTCAAAAGAATTCCATCCCTAAACACCTCTAATAATCCCTTCCTGACTACAGCATACAGGTGATTCCTACCCCATTCCAGACAACAGCTATGGAGTATGTAATGCCTGCTAGTTCCAATACTTCACAAAGCCCGCCACTATATCTTTCACACAAAACACAGTTTAGGCGTTGACTTCACTATATATGTAAATATACTCATAGCATAGGGCCTAGGGGAGGCAGATTGGCGATACCCCGCAGCAGTGAACACGAGTCTTGCCCCCAGGCCTAATGACTGATAACGGGCACCATTGCTTTTCGAGATATATAGCTATGTTCCATCAACAAAATCACATCAAAATATGCTCAGAAATAATATACTATCACACTTAGTCCATAGGGGCTTCGGCTTGGGCGGAAGGAGGAGAATTAGTGGCGTTTAAAGGGTCAACACATGCGGTGCAACCCTACAGCCTGGCTACTTGTGAGGTACTGAGATTTATCGCTACAGACAAGCTCCAAGGAGGCACTACAATGTTGTCTAGTGTTCACCTCAGAAGAGAGAGATGCCTGCTAGAATCCACCAAAATTTGACGCAAATCGGCCCACAACTTTATTTTTGGCAAAAATTTTTCTGCATTTTCATGCGATTCGCATGAATGTGCATTTCTGTGCAAAACCACAAGAAACGCGATTCGCGTCAACGTGCTTAGGAAGATTAATTCCCTGTCTGTTTCTGATGTCTCTGTACTCTCTCTCTCAGCAATGCAGGGCTTCACCACAGTGTTGCCAAACACATAGCACAAAAATCTCCACATATTTTAGAACATTATCCCATCTATCCCTTCCCCAAACTCGTCAACTAACCAATAGACACTCAGAATTGAACCAAATAAAACAGACACAAGTGAGTAGATAGAAAAGGGTGATAAAGAGTGAGAAAAAGGAATATAATAAAGAGGAAATAGGCAGAGCAATATGGCTGCCGCACGGCTCTATTTACACATGCTCAGCCAATCAGCATCCTCCTCACTCTGTCCTTAGGACCCAGCTGGCCTCTGACTGGCTGGCTAGGTGTGAGGGGATGGAGGAGGGAGGGACTCATGAGGGAGGGTGGAAAATAGCATTCTTAGTCCAGTTATTGATGAAGAGATGGGAAGGTTGGGAGACAGAATAATGATAGTAATAATTTTTATCATTTCCACTGGAAGTGATTCTTCTTATACATACAAGTGTCATGCTAGGTGTTTTTAGGTCGGCTTCCCATCCTAGGAACATGTATGATATAGCCAGGTTCTTTATCTAGACCAGAGCTAGGATACACCACAAGAGGAATAGGGCATAAAAACTCTGGGCAACTACCTTACATATATATTACTGTATTCTTCAGAAAAATACAAACATAAATACACAGTACTCTATACACTGTCAGGAGGTTTTAGACAGGACTCAGACTGGCTGATATGTTATACGTATCTTGCAGGATACTCCCAGTCACGAGGATATAGAACAAACACTGTAAAAGAAATAAATTGAGTTTACACACAGTTTTAGTCTAAGGCTGCATATCTCACAATCTTGGTGCTAGTGGCCCATTTTACACTGAGTAGTGGCAGAGTATTATTTCGGACACTGTGAATCAGCAGGTATGCACTGTCCCTGGAGCAATTCTTCGAACACTACCTTCATCACTCACTATCTTCACTGTTCACTACATGGCCCTATTTTCAGCTTTCTGAAGCAGTCACTGTTTGGTGGGGGAGGGTCGAGGACTCGGGCCAGGCAGAAGAGGCCCGGGAACTCGCAGGTGTTGGCCAGTGTTGGCAGAGTCCCTTCAGGTGTTCTCTCCTTTAAGAGCCATGGGACTACCCGCAAGGGCGTCGTCGCCCATTGTGGATTGTGGTTGGGCGTGGTAAAGGTCCCTCACTGGTGGGGCTAGGTATGGGAGTCTGTCCCCTTAGCCTGGGGCTGAACAACTCATGTAGGCACTCCTGTCTGCTCCTGGTTTGGGAAGGGCCTCACCATCACCTGGGACTGGAGAGGTCATGCCCTGGTGTATTGGAGACACCATTTAGAGTCCGTCGGCTGCGGTCTCTCTCCCTTTGCTCCACCGTCGGGGTCTTACTGTGGTGTTGCCTCCGGCAGGAGTCTGTCAGGTTCTGCTGTCCCTCTGGCACCAGCTGGATGGTGTACACTCTCAGGGACAACACAAGGCCTTTCCACCAGTCCTCCTGGCAGAGGTTCTCCTTCTGGGGGTTGCCTCGGTCTCGGGAGATGAAGGTGCAACCCACTCTGCCACAGGAGGGACGGGCTGAGCAAGGGTTGCCCTCAAGTTGTGAAGTCACAGGGATGAGAGACTTTTTAGACGTCTCCCCTTGCGCGGCTACGGGCTGTCGCCAAGGCCTCGTGGGCAACAGGAGGAGGGCGGCTACAGGCCGTCCCTTTCCTGTCGGTGCGGCTACCAGCTGTCACCGGGGTCTGACTTCCTGATGGGACTGTGGGCAAAGTGCAGCTACAGGCTGTCACCTGTCCACAGGTGCGGCTACAGGCCATCGCTGAAGTCCCATATGAGGGGCAACATGTAGATGGGGAGTGGCTACAGGCCGTCTCTTGCGTACTGGTGTGGCTACAGGCTGCACAAGGAGAGGGGGCATACCACTCTCTCCCCAAGTGCAGCTGCAGGCCGTCAACAAAGTCCCGTATGAGGGGCAACATGTAGGTGGGGAGCGGCTACAGGCCATCTTCTGCCTATTGGTGCAGCTACAGGCCGCACAAGGAGAGGGGGCGTACCACTCTCTACCCGAGTGTGGCTGCAGGTTGTCGCTGGTTCTGCAGGGGTGGTGGGCAGCACCTGGAGCGTCTATAGTCTGTCTCCTTTTGGGCACAGCTACAGGCCATCACTTTATTGTGCAGCTACACGCCGTTGCTTTATATGAGTGGCTACAGGCCATCTCATTTTTTGTGTGGCTACAGGTTGTCTCTAGGGTGCTGCCTGGGACTGAACTCTCAGCTCCACCCAGATCCTGGTGAGGGCTGACTCAGCTGGAGGGTAATGCACCCGGACTGAGATGTCTGTGCCAGGCGTGCTTCATGGAATAGGGGTGCGCGGCCTTATGGGACATATGCCCATATCTCACGGAGAGCGTGCGTGTCCTAGAAACCCCTCTGTAGTCGCCTCCTGGGGGTGTTATGGTGTCCCCAGTTGCCATGGCTGGTAT